>NC_058052.1:23331107-23650482 GCF_020085105.1 Siniperca chuatsi
GCCGCTCAGATCAAACACCCTTTGCCTGGACCCTGCCTCAGTTACCCAGACTCCAGCCCCTTTAATTAGACATGGCTAATAACACTAAGCATGTGCTGATAGCCATCTCTCTGATAAGACTAGCAGCACAAGGACATAGGGCCCCTTTCTACCTTTTACAGGGCTACAGGGTTAAAAGTCTAGTTAGCAACCTTATTTTATGGCATGGACCAGTCACGCTTGTGCCCAATTAACAGGCTAGTTGGCACTTACGGAGCATTAATTTGCAAAGGCAGGATAGCAGTCAGGCTGTGCACTTCTAAGCTAGGCTCCTTGCTAAAAGGGACAACTTAAAATGCTAGATGCATTATGAAAAAGTACTAAATAATAATGTATAAAAGGATATATGGTCAGTGGACACCAAACCAATATATTTTTAACAGAATAATGATCAGAGGATAATGAGCAACTGCTGCTATTAAGTAAGGATCAAAAATAACTGCACTTTTGGGATAATTTTTCTTGTTTCTTAATTTAAGTTTACAGTGTTGCAATTTTTCTGTTTTTTTCAAATGTCATTTGGAGTGCAAATCTGTCATTGTCATCTGTGGAAGTACCTAAAGTGCATGTCTAACTATCTCTGAAAAAGGTCAAATAAACTTTAAGATAGCTTTAAGGACAATATGGTGCATAAACTGGGAATAAAAGTTAAAGTTTTACCAAGAGAGAATAAATGTTAAATGAGATGTTCACTGACTGATTAAAACAAATGTTAATCATGGTAAAAGGTGCTACAAAAAGCCACAAACCCCAAAATAAGTCTGTCAAAGTAAAACCCCATAATTAGTCTCAGAGCTACCACTTTTTCAGTAATCATTCTTGTATAACTGGGAAAACATCCAATAAAATCATCCAACTTGCATGTTGGATGATTTTATTGGATGTTTTCAGATGGTAGTTTGACTCTTAATTAACATGGATGCTCATGTTTGGGCTGAGTTAGGCTGTTGGTTTGGAAAATCACTCCAGGCCATATCTCTTTAGATGGATTGATCTAGGTGAGGATGATTCGGTAAGTGGTGTGTGTGTTTCTGTGTGTGTAGGATGAAAATAGGGGTGGAGTGAAGGCATTAATTCCAATCATTAAGAACTTGGATAGCCTGGGGGTACAAACCCCTGTAATCGACTGCATGTAAACTCTGAAATGACTTACCAGTTGTTCACTTGTAGGATGGTGAGGCCTGTGTCTTGCGCCAACTGTTTCTTCTGTTCTTCTGACGGGTAGGGATGCTGTAGGAGAGGAAGACAACATCTATGAGAAAAGGCTGACCACAAATTGTTTAATGAAGCCTCTTGTTGTTGAAAAAAGGGTTTGATGTGCCTTTTAGCAAAGAAAGAGTTGTTGTAGGGCACAGGTTATACACACACAGACACACCCAACCATACTGCGAAATGAGAGGTAGAAAATGAGACGTGTGCTCATGCTCACTGGTACATAGGTGTCAGTATGGGCCTGTGTGTATGTCTATCTGGATGTATACTGTAAGTATGTGTGAGTGTGTGCACGCTAACGTGCCTCTCTCCCCCCGATCATTAATGGAATATGAAATCTTGTAATTAATGGCAGCCAAAAAGGCAAGCCAATTAGAAAGTTAAGTGAAGTGGAGAACCAGCTCTGGTAATTAGGCAGCCTCTTACACAAATATATTCGCGTCGACGGCCCCCCTTTCACCCCTGCTGCATATGTAATCAGTGAGTGAGGAATATGTAACGTTAACCCGATGGAATACAGACAAGAGAATGTAAAATTGCTTGTCTTTATTGCTGCTGTTTGCTTTTATCCTTATTGCAGTTGCTACAATAACATGACTGTTAAGTTTGCCACTTTGCTGTAATAATCTTTTGCAGTTTACCTACACATGTTGTAAGAAACTGTAGTTACAGAAAGCCTTCAAGTTTCATCATGTTGCCTTCCAGCTTAACACAGGAATGGGTATTTCCTCCAAATCACACATTGCCACCTCAGCAAGGCATTTAATCTTTTGTCTTTTGAAACTTAAAGATCAAACTACCTGCCAGTGGGAGGGTGGAACAATGTTACATTTCTCTAATGTAAATCAATTTTCATACAGAGATAATTAAACGTTTGTTTTTATCTTGTCTTAACTTAACTCTCATTTTTAAATCAAGGCTCATCACCTTGACATTAGAGGCTGTCGCTTTTGGGGGGAATTTGTCCAAACAAGACAATTTGCACTGATACAAGATCAATTACTTTAATTTACTCTGAGATTATTTTATATTTATTTGAAGACCCATTATATGTGTCAAATGTGACACATGAATGCGCGATAAACAATAGTTCACTTATGAGAAAGACAACCCAAATGGACTTCAAGCCCGGTGTTTAAACATAAACTACTGACTGCACCCCCTCCTTGAGAAGCCAGCTGAGAACAGTTAAAGTCGAGCCACCTGTTTAAAAATATAGAATGAATAAATTGGATAAATGTGAACTCAGGGAGTGTGTTGATTTATATTAGAGTTGGGGGTATCACAGTGGCACGGAGCCTTGTTCATGGAGGACAATGTGCTGTTCATGACTGAGACAAGACATGGACTGTGCTGAACACCATAGGCAGGCCATAAAAAGGGAGGAGAGGAGGGAAGAGCAGGCGAGCGAGGGAGAATAGATTGTTGAAAGCACTAACTGAAAACTATATATATTCCAAAATGCTATGTATACATTTAGGAAAGAAAGGAAAGATACATAAATAACTAAAGAGGATCATTAAAAATCACTGAATGATCCATTCTGCAAAAGTGTTTTCATTTTGCCAACGAGGGGTGTGAATTACTGGGTACTAGCCCTGTGATTTCTGTAACATTACAGTGAAATAAAAAAATACTTTGTTAGCTAATTTCTCCATGTTCTCTGTATCAATTCAAACAATAAATGGCAAAGGAAAACATATATTTTAGGTTACTTTTACTGACAATAGGCAAAGAGCACCACTTACAGCTAGTTAAGGATACTTATGGTGTAGCAGACATTTAAACCAGTAATACTATTAATACCAAAACTTCTCCTATGTCTTTTTTTACAGCATAGAACTTGCAAATCCTCAACAAAATAAGGGAGCGGCTGCATGTGTGTTTTGGCTGTTGGGCACAAACACAAAATCTGTCATTTTTCGGTGACTAGAATTTGTTTGAATGACAGGAACAGGCCACCCTGACAGAACCCTGACATTTATTCAGTTATTCTCCCTTGTTATGGTGACCAACAATAGGCGCCACACTTATGACTACTGTAAAATATACAGAATATGTCTAACAAGAACACACACACTAAATAGTCAATCAGACGTGCAAAATCAGTGAGGCGCCAGCGTTTTCATTTTTTCATTACAGTTTTTTCAGCGCATAATGAACAGGATTGTGTTTAATTCTGGGACGATCCAGCAGAGAGAGAGAGGAGACTGATTTTTCCCAACCTTCCCTTGTCCATGTGATTGGTTGTGGAGAATGGGAACACAAGGAGGCTAATTTCATGCGCTAAGTTATAATTGCATTGTCGCCTCTGGCCAAATTTGTGTCCACTTCTTTTGTGTGCGTGCGTGCATATATGCATGTGAACTGTCCGTCCATCTACATAATATGTGTATGTGTGTGTGTGCACAAGTATCTTCCATGCTGTAGACTGATCAGATACTATGAGAATTAAAATAGCTGCAAGTCTGTGGCGGCAGTTGCCTGCCCTTGTGTGTAGAAAGTGAGAAAACGTTATTCTTTAGGGCTTGTGTCATCTGATGAGCACATTACATATAGAGACCATACACACTCACTGCTGACATATTAAAGCTAATCCTGTCATCAATGTTTCTTTTAAGTCTTTCTTTTCAACAAACAAAGCTGTTTGAACATGAAAAGATCACTGTGTCCATTCTACGTGTTGTAAATCTGTGGAAGCAGGAGTGTCTGCCTCGTGATATCGGGGGGCTGCGGCCATGCCAGGGGCCACAATAAGGCACAAATACACCCTGTTTCAGTGCTTCCCTCCCTCTAGCTTCCCAGAACACACACGCAGACAGACAGATATACACAACTAATCACACGCAGACAGACATGCACGCAATCTCAATCTCAGACAGCAGCACTGGGAGAAAAATGTGCTTGGTAGCATGAGTGTGCTCTGTTCGACGCACATCCTGCCAGTGGTGGAATGTAACCAAGTATATGTAATACTTTAATACTTTTAATACTTTAATTACATTTAGCTGATAACACAACTTTTACTTAGGTAAAATTGTGAATGCAGGACTTGCAATTGGGTGTTTTTACATTGTAGTATTGCTAACTTTACCTAAGTAGTACCTAAGGATCTGAAAACTTCTTCCACCACTACATCCTGCCCCAAATTAAACCTCCAAAGTGCTACATGTGCCAGAGTTTTCATGTATGAAATAGCACACACTCAATGGAAGAGTTACCAGGAAGAGATGGCCAGAAAGCCAGTACATCAAAACTGTTTTTGTCCTCCTTTTTTTTCTAAACCGCCAAATTAGCTCCTATCTGTCAAAACACTGTGATTTAGTTTCTCGCTCAGCAACAAGTCGCCCAGTTTTAATATTGTCTGTGAGTGATTCTGGTGTCTTAACGGCTTTTGGCTGTGGTTCAGTGGGTTAGGAGAGAGAGAGAGAGCAAGCGAGAGAAGCCTTTAGTGAGAAAAGCAATAACATGTCCTTTAAAAGAGCAGATGGAAAGTTTCTGCGCATCCTTCCCTCCCTTCCCTCCGCCTATCTTAATGATATGTCTTCTCCAAATATACAACTCCTTTCATGAGAATTTCCACCCTGCTCGCTGCTCTCTGCTGGGCTCTGAGCATGTGTGTGCCAGGAGGGGTGTGTGTTTTCGGTTTTCTCTTCTGTGTTTCTTATCAATCCGAGTGTGTGAGTGTGCATGCGTGGGTGTGTGCATGCTTGTCTGTTGCGTTGTGTGTGTTTGAGTGTGTTCGTATTAGCAAGTTCATCTCTGCGCAGAGTGTGTGTGTCTGTTCTCATTTGAGCCACTGAGCTTGCTGGGCGTACAAGTAAGTTCAGCTGTGCGTGGTCATATGTGTGCATGTGTATGAGTGTGTGTGTGTGTGTTTGCGTGCAGATGTGTGTGGGGGTGAGAAACAGAGCATCAGTAACATCCCCTCCCTGTCTGACCGCCTTCCTCTCTGACCCCCTCAGACAAGAACAGGAGAAGGATAGATAGATGGAGAGAAGAAGGAAAGAGAGGAAGAGGGAAGAAGGAGGCAGGGGAGGAGACATGGAAATGGATATCTGGAGCCCCAGGGGTTTAAAAAAGAGATAAGAGAATAAATATTCTGCATTCCCCTTGTCCCTTTCTCAACCCAGGAGAAAGCTATTCTAGCCAGGGCAGTAGAAATAAAAGTCAACCATTACAGTTACCAGTGCTACAAAAGTAATCAATATACTCAATAAAATCATTTTTAATTTGCTTGAAATAAAGCTTCAGATGACAATAAGGTTCTGCTCTATTCAAGCTAAATTTCTATCTGATCTCATCTTGCATGGACTTTGGTAGGGGAAAAAATCCAAAAGTGACTTAAAATAGTTATATTACATTATTAATAATATTGAGAAAGTAATGAAAATCTTACTTTAAAAGTCTTACATTTTGGAAGTTACCTGACCTTAGCCTCACACTAGCTGCACTGTTATGATTCAGATGTCCTGTTCTGCTTTTCCATTTATGTTTGAGAAACCTTAAGCTGGAATGGCTTACAATATGGGAGCAGCTCTTTGCTTGGTGCCATGTTCAAGGTCACTTTGACAAGACACGTGGCTATTGTGTAGCCTGAACCTTTGACCTTTACAGAACAAACTGTACAAGCAAAATCTTAATCTCATCTGCAAGAGCAATAACTCACCAAAACTTTTACAGACATGAAAAAGTGCCAACTTCCTAAAGGTCATGGCTCCCTAATTCTTATTTTTGCAACTTGTAAACTGTATAATGGCTCACCTTAGACGCTCAGTAGCAATAAGGAGGAAAGAAAAGGAAAAAAGAACAGGAGTCTGAGTCACTCTTTTGTTAGGGATGCTCCACATCACCACGAGGGGAGGGCTATTTCAGAAATGTCTTTTATCTTGCTGCTGTTCTCCCTTCTCTTCATCTTGCCTCCTCAGCAAAACCAGTTCTCTTTCCTATTCTCTCTCTATCTCTGGCTATCTCTTCCCCTCACTGCTCCAAATACTTTGACTTTTTACTTTTAATTTGGCTTGGGCTCAAAAATAACCTATCCACCTTTTAAACATTGACAGAACAACACTATGAATATGAACTATGATTACATTCAACCTTTCCACATTTTTCTGTCTTGGCTTCTGAATACACATGCCAGATTTTTAAACTAAGTAATAAATATCAAATAACTTTGGGTACATATTTAAATACATACATCTAAAAACATATGTACTGCATTTTACATGAAAGCCATTTAACTATTACATCTCCATCCTAACGTTCGTGATTCCATCCTAACGTTCGTGATTCCATCCTTGTTAACCAATTCACTGCAGCCACAGTCCTTTTTTAGCCATTAGCGTAATGGTGTTATCATTACATATATTTCTATTTAAAGCCATACTTCCCAAGCCTCTGTGCATCCTATTAAAAAGGCTTGACACGCCACATTAGCTTTATAAAACTGCAACCACGAAACAGGATGGAGGGAGGAATAAGAGAGAGGAAAATCATATGTTGTCACAGTCATGTGATGTCCCTCACAAAGAGGCACTAACACTGCACAATCTGTGGATAGGATAGGATAGTGGATGGGTCAATGGTATTTTGAGTTAGCTTACCACCAGATGGTTGGGGTTGGCCACAAGGCACAAGGATGCCAGAAAATGCAATGAATCACAGTAAACAACATGTTAATGTGCAACAATATATTTTAGTGTACTTTTCTATTATCAATAAGATAATTTTAGTTATTTTTTCTGCACACTTATAAAAGAAGCTTAAAGGGACAATTCACCCCAAAATCAAAACTACGTTTTTTTTTTCTCTTGCGCGCCTCTTGCCTGTAGTGCTATTTATCCATCTAGATTGTTTTGGTGTGAGTTGCCGAGTTTTGGAGATATTAGCCGTAGAGATGTCTGCCTTATCTCGAATATAATGGAACTACATGGCACTGAGCTTGTGGTGCTCAAAGCACCAAAAAATACATTTGAAAAACTCAACAGCAATGTCTCTTTCCATAAATCATGATCCGGTTACTCAAGATAATCCACAGACACAGTTTTCTTTCTACCAAACTACACCTGCCAACCGTATCACCACGCAGAAGGAAACGTGCATCCACTTATGGACAAGAGGCTTGTGCTCATGACAGCGCAGGATGTAAACATTAATGGGGTCCTCCTCGGCTGAGCTGTAACGTTGGCTAGCTTAGTGGTGCTAGGTGAGCTAGCAGTATCAAACTATTACTTAGAATATTATTGTTGCTAAGCATCTTGTACAGTCGTAGATGTAAGCTTCCTTCTGCGTGGTGATACGGTTGGGGTTATGTAGAAAGAAAATAGTTCCTACATCTAGATGGATAAATAGCAGGTAAAAATATGTATTTTTGATTTTGGGGTGAACTGTCACTTTAACAGTCCTGACACAAACCCCAATGACCTGAAACACCAAGCAGGTTACAGCAACATTATGCATGGTTATTGACTTGTATGTGCCAGTTGAGTGAAAAGTGAAAAGCCTTGACTAGGCCAGGTCGGTTCCCCTCACTGTTCCCAGGTCAAATCTCCATGGAAACCGAGCTGCCCATCAGGAATGCCTGACGGCTAATCCGGGGGCCTTTTTGGCTAGAAGGGCATCAGAGTATCATACCAAACTGTCTTTTACACACACATACACACACACAGTTTACTGGAAGTGTAGCCTTGCTGCTGCCAGACGTGTATGAGATTACCTTAAATATTTGGGGAGGCAAGCACATTGTTATGCTAACAACAAATGCCCAGAACCCTGAGCACAAGCAGACTTTAAAACAAGTGCTCCAAACTGTAAGCCTGCTGTATCTCATACAACAAGCTTCCAATTTCAAAAATGTCTTGCTCATTCAGTGGAAGTTTCATCCTCAGTGTGCGTGCTCACGCTGTGCTGTGAAAGCTATGCCATTTCAAATTCCTTTCTGTGTAGGTGGCATCGACTGACATCCCTTTGACTTCATTAGGGAGCAGGGACCCAGCAACAAAGCTGGCTCTGGGAGAAAGAGGGGATTAAAGAAAAAAAGAAAAGAGTGAGAGCGAACAAAACAACAACAGAAAAAAACAAAGCACCCCTAACCTAATTTCCTCTGATTCGGGCTGCTCCAATGAAAAATAACAAAACAGAGCAAAAACAGATCTTTTAAGAGACTCAAAGTGAACCAACTAAAGGATAAGAGTTGAGCGCCCTCTGTAAGGTCTGCGCAAAATAAACGTCCCCCATCTCAGTGCTGTAAAGCGCAAAAAAGCAGAAACTACAGTAAACCAACTCAAAGCTTGTAGTATGAATAATTCACCGCTTTTTTAGGGGGGAAACCTCAATATATGCACCAGATATGGCAAAGAAACCCCCTTTCAAACTGTTTTTGTCATCAAATCTCTCCATCTCTTCTGGAGATAAAGAAAACGGAGAAAAAAACAGATGTTCTTGGGCTTTTCATTCATTAATGAGCATTTCCCCTCTCCAAAAACATCTTTTGTTGATTTAGGGAATTCTCACAGTGCTTTTGCCTATGGGAATGAGATAAATCTAGTTAGCTGGTGAGGCAAAGGGTGAAAAGTATGTCATTAAAGCTCTAGTACAAAGTGGATTAGACAATGTACAGCATTACCAGCTTCTCCACTATGATAATTGATGATTAGCATCATTCATCGCTTTTCTAAAACTCTAAGGGCACATAAAATAATGCAGGGTGGCAGCAACTGCTGTAGCTGGTCCTGCTGTGCTTCAGGATATGAAGAATGATCCGTGTGCTTTACAGTTGGGTGGGTCTCTAGCCTATGTGTATACTGAAGCTTATGGCATGTATGCACATGACCAAGTCTCAGGTCTTAACAAAGTGCTGTATTGTTGTGTTTAACATAGAATGTAAAGGGTGAGGTCTGTTGATTCTGAAGGAAAGCATCTTATATTGTGTGCTGTATGTGTGGTGTCTGTCCTCTCTGAATGCGTTCACTAAGAGCGAGGGTGTGCTTCGTTAGTCCTCCCTATTCCAGCTCAGGGGAGGCTAAATTTATTAAGGGGGCCGGATGTTGCACAACACCTGCTGCTGTGCTTCCCTCTGTGCAATAAAGGGAAGGGGGTGCAGCATGCTAGCTCGTACTAGTGGTAAGCGCTGCTCGTTGGACTGAGGCTGATGAGCTGGGGCTAATTCAGGGGGTGATTATGTAGTTTGCTGGACCACTAAACCTCTTTAAGCCCCTAATTACTGCCTATTTGAGCGAGGGGAGGTACTCCAAAGCAATCGGTACTTGCACCAAGCGGCACAGTGAACGGCAGCCACAGCTGGAGGTGGGCTGCCTCAGGGCTGCCTGGGATGGAGGGGTGTGTAAATGGGGAGTAGGAGGGATCCACAAAGCCTCCTCCCAGTCAGGTACCACAGAAAGCTGAGAGCAAACAGCGGGATACCCCTCCGAGCACCAGCATGCTAGCTCCAAGCACTGTAGCTTGGAGCTAGCATTCTAGCAGTGATCTCTAAGTTTAAAAACAAATGTTCTCTTGTTACACACAGCTACAATATGGAGCTTGTTACACAGGGCTGCAAAGAAACAAAACAGTATTATGAGAGAGAAGCAACAAAACAAAAACTATTAAACAAACGAGTACACTTCCTAACCACATAAACTCTTCTGACTAAATTGAGCTTAGAAGTAAGCGAAGAGGGGGATTGGATATGTCATTATGGTAAAGGGCTTTTTATAGACTGTCATACAAGAGGGAATCAGACTCTCAGATTGCACCTCGACCATGGGGGAATCCATTTCATTTCACCTGACTTTCAAGGAAATTTGACTTTACGTAATGCCACTGAAATCTGATCTCTCTGAGGAAGCAATTTGGGGACCACAGAACATTCTAATAACCCTGGCGATATTATTATGTTATTATCATAATTACCCTTTTGCCCCCAACGTTTTAATTAGAAACTCACCGTTGGCCCCTAGGGGGGTGAAAAGAACCTGGGTTGGGGGAATGCTGAAACTAGGTAAGGGTATTTCACAATTGCTCCCTTATGCTCTTTGGAGCGGCAAGTATGAGGATAGAAGTACGCAGCCAATGCTTTTGAAAGATGAAGCTTTCTCACTCTACCTCCTCTGTCTTTCTCTGACATCTCTGTCATTCAAAGTACAGCTTCACCCCTCCCTCCTTCCTCTCATTCCTCTATCTACATATCTTTCTCACCTGTCTCCGCCCCCTCCATCCCTCTGTTCTATATTTAGCATTTTGCTTAACTATCTCATGCTGCGTCCTTTTCTCCCCTCTTTTCTTCCACCTCCACTTAACTCCTCTCTTTACCATTACCTCTCATCTTTCCCTTCGATTTTACTATCCTCGCCGCTTTCTCCTCAGCCAAATGCATCCCTTTTCTGCTTTCTCTCTCCTTCCTCTTCTTCAGAAGCGGAGGGCCTTCTCCATCAGTGCACCGCTTTTACAAATCAATGACTTAATCTGTCGTAACAAACAAGTGAGCAGCACCCTCAGCCCTGTTCACTTCCCCCCACAACTGCTAACACTGCAACAGCGCGCTTCAGAGAGAGTGGAAGGAGAGAAAAGGGAAGAAAGCTGACAAAAATGCAATGTGAAATATATATAGTAGAGAGAATGTCCTGGAAGACAGGAGGAATTAAGAAAAGGACAGGCATGAGGATAAGAGGAATGCAAACATGTTTGAAAGAGGAGGAGAAGTAAAAGGAAGACAGGATAGTGAAAAATAAGAAATTGAAAGTATGTGTGCGTTGGCGTGGGTTTTCCACCATATCTCCTCTCCAAGCCCTCAGCTCTCTCCGACTCTTCCACCATGAGTTATTGCCTGTCTGCATTCACCACCTGGTTCACTAGCTATCATTTCTCTCACTTCACTGGACACACACACATCCTGACACACTAATATACACACCACAGACAAACACACACACATGTCCACATGCATACTCGTGTGTGTGTGTGTGTGTGTGTGTGTGTGTGTGTGTGTGTGTCACAGATGCACTTACATTGCCATGCACAAAAACGCACACCTGACCACCCCTCTCCACAGGGGCACCTTGGGTCAGCTGGCCAAGTGTAAACACACTACCAGCCCACGGCCATACCTTCCATGCCACCTGCCTCTAGTGTACCATGAGCCTCAGTGTTTTATGCAGAAAACTTCAATTATAACATTACGTGACAAGTAGGTGTAAAATTATGAGTTACGGATAGATATCACAAGATATCTCATTTATAAATCATAGCTCTCTCCCCAATGCCTTTGAAGCAGCGCAAGTGCACCAATATTGCTATGATATCATGGTTCAAGGCCATTAACATGTAAGGCAACACAGCTGTGCATTATAGAAAAAACGAGTGAGAGGGAGTCATGGAAGAAAAGAGGAGCGGGAGATAGAAGTCGGAGAGGCAGAAGACATGCATAAAAGATAGGAAAGCCTTATGGTTTGTCAGAAAGAAGTTTTTTGTCTGAGAGGGAGACTGAGACAGAGTGTAGGGGAAAGAGAGAGGGTTCACGCATGGGAGAGAATACAAGTGGGAGGAACTGAATTGATAAATTAGTTCAGCCAACGCACAAACTGATTACCACGACGGCAAAGCCACAGGATCCATCGAGCACACGCATGGAATGAGACACAAAGACATCCACACACTCATACACAGCACTTACAAAAGAGACATGAAGCTGACACATACAAATAATAGCACAACTGCATATGCAATCATACACACACACACACACACACACATACCCACACACCAAATGTATCTAGGGCAGGCTGCTGCAGTTTCTGTAAGTAAAAGGTATTGAGCTGCTGACTCCAGCCAGAAAAGATCCCACAATCCTCTGGATCACCAAACACAGCCTAATGGATAATGGGTAACAGCTAGTGCTAATGTGATTTCACACTTAGCAGATTTAATATATCACTGGCTGAACAAAATCATGCTACACACAGAAGCTATGCTAAACTCTGTTTCTTGAAAGGTTACTGTCAAAGTTTTATTTAAGGAGTTTTAAACAAAAAAGGAAGTCAATGTATTTACTTACAGTGAGATTAAGAGACTAAAACGCATTGCTCATCCCTAAAAGTTTGAATAGAATCATTCCATCAACCTAACCACAGACTTATGACAATATTTTTCCCTGACTCTTCCACACGTCAACTTGCCACTCACTCTCCAATAAATACCACAGTGATGGTGGGGAACTCCACACCCCACCCAGGCACTAACGTCACTGCTGTGTGCCTATGCAAAAAAGTGTGTGTGTGTGTGTGTGTGTGTGTGTGTGTGTCTGCGTGCGTGTATGTATGTTTGCATCTGAGTATGTTTGTGTGTGTCTGAGAGCTGAGAGTGGGCCTCTCATTCGGATTTGCAAATCATCTTAAAATGATTAGTGGGTACCAAACCAAGGATGATTTCACACTTCCACGTTATTGGACCTTTGTCCACTCTGAAGACACACACATTCACGCACACACTTATCACATACAGCTGATAATGAAAAATAGAACTAGTGTGAAACACAGCTTCACCATGATGCTATCAATCACTCAGACGTACAACAATGAAACCACACACTGAACTGTTTCATACTTTCCCAACTATGAAATTGTATGAGGGTTGGGGGGAGGGGAGAAGGACAGAAGAAGAATGGCAAAGCGAAAAGAAGAGGAAGATGGTAATGATGGTGACAAGTTAATTGAGAAATTAAGAGTGGGATTAAATATTCTCTCACCTTGATGTTTAATCATTTAAACATGTTATTTTTTAAAACATTAAACCGCATTAAATAAACAAAATAAGATCATGTATACAACATGTTCTCACTGGGCTAGTAATGTCTAAGAACAATTTGTAAAAATATAAGTTGTAAAAACAGTAACTAAAAAGAACACTTCATGTTCAAACTATAGCACACACACGTTCACATGTTTGTATTCTTCGGAGTCATGTTAGATCTCTTGCGACTGGTGATCCTCTCCAGTGCTACTGACCGACCTTGAGGGTCTGTAAAGTTCTCACGTTCTCAAGGAAACACACCAACCCGCCCCTTGACTAAGGCCAGATCAGCACACACACACACACACGCACATGCTTGCTTTTGGTCTAGATCTATGGCAGACATTTTGTAAAAGTTCAGAGGTGACATGAATTAAAAGTTAACTGCCCTTGAGGGCTTTTAAAAAGAGGGGTAAAACGATACAAGAAGCAGAGAGGAGAAAGGGGAGAAAAAGCTGAAATAAAGGGTTGAGAGAAATGTAGAGGGATTTTGTAAAAGACCTGACCTGGCCTTATACAAGGTATGTATATAAATATTTGCAACTAATTGTTCAGCCTGCTTTGACTATGAGATTAGTGGAAATATCCTCATGACAATACATTTGAAAAGAAAAGAAAATCACCAACTAAGTACACACATGCCGTAAGGTATCTGGGTGGACTGTTTTCCTCTTTTGTATAAAATGTTCACGTTACGTTACCTCCAAGCAAGGGAACGCTCTGAATTGACCTCATGATAAAACCCAACGAACTGAAATGTCAAACAAGTTACAAGAATTATTTCCGTGTAGCATGTAACCAAGATGCAACCAATATGACTTCCTTATAGACTGAGCTTTGGATGGAAAAGTTCCAATACTCAATATATTAGAATTTGATATTTATACAAAAGTTACTTTAAAAAGTGTAAAATATGCAGTGTTTTTGCCAAACTCAGCTTCTTGGCAGGAGGGAAACTTCTCTGAAATAGTCATTGAACACCTAAACTCTCCTCAGAAACCCAAACTTGAATGAAATGCATTAAGGTGGGCTGGCAGGTCTAAAGTGGGGTACATAAACTACATCTGCATCAAGGTAGGGGGACCTCTGGGATACTGATTTCAAATGAAGAAAATAAATCGCAAGAGGGTTGTTTTTCTAAACAGCAATAGCCAAGGTAGAATTGTAGAACATATATGACAATAAAATGTCAATGTCACCCCGATATTTCTGAAAACCTTCTGAACTTCCAACATCTGCCATGTGTCAGTCTTTCTACCCATCTACTGTATCCCTATATCCATCTATTCATCTACTCATCAATCAATCATGAAACAGATGGCCTTTCAGGAGTCTGTGTCAGGACTGATGGCTTCCCTCTGCCCCAGCCGTACCATTACCCCCCTCCACCAACAACTCCCCCAGAACCCCACATAACACACACACATATACACCTTTACACATACAGACACACCTCCTGCCCCTTACACCTCCACCACATGGGCCAGTCTTACTATCTACTATCCACCCCCATGGACCACTATCTACCCTCCTAGAAAAGACGGGTCATCTGCCTATCAGCTTTTAATACACACACAAAAAAAAACATACATGCCCTCATGAAATGGTTGCAGAGACTAAGTGCGTGAGTAGCGAGTCTGTATCTGTGAGGGTCAGTCCACAAAGAGAAACCCCCAAAGAGAGCTGTCTGCCTTTGGTCCCTGGGGCCTGTCAAGAGGGATAATTGATGATGTTTTCATTACAAGGTATGGGGTAATGTGGGGGTTGGGGCACAGTATTGAGTGTGTGTGCATGTGTGTGTGTTGTGGGGGTTGGCAGGTTGACTCAGCTGCCTCCTCTTTGACACCAAGCACTCCTGCAATTGGTACGGACAACTCTTTGCTTCCAAATGCCCTCATACAAACACACACGCACGACACACACTCTTAGCCACGCACATGCAAAAGCAATCCCATACACATTTACACAAAGACTATCCCTCAAAGACAGATGCACACACACTCACAAACACATAGCCCAGAGCCAAATCCATTCCCAGAGATAAACTATCTGAAACCGAATAAAAATGCTGAGAATAAGACTAACTTGTTCTCTTGTTTTCCTCTGCCGCTCTGTCTCATCACAGTGTCACGCCAGGCCTTTGGCAGATCTGTCTGTCTGTCTGTCGTCTGGACCTCTTTGAAATCCTAATGCAGTGGCGCCTAAGATTCTGACTGCCACTTAGATTGAATTAAGATCTAATTGTAGACACCAGGCCACATAGGCCACTATATTACTTACAGTATCAGGATGGACACCGTGCCTTTGTTGTCGTTTATGAATAAATGAATGAAAACACATAGGAAAGTCTGCAGATGTTTTCCTATTAAGCTCGCTTCCTGATGTCTCTTCAAAGTTATTAACAAGGCGTCCTGGCGGCTTGCATGGTCAACTGAAATAATTTTTCATGAGAAACTTAATTTGTGCAGTGGATAACTAAGACAAACAGGCCTAACAACAATCACAGGACAACCGTTGTCATAAACATGAAAAGAATACATGTAACGTCTCTGTGTTCTGGAATCAATTCAGGCATTGTATCTTTGTCATACTGTATGTAATCCACCTTTCTCTCCCCCATTTTCTTCCTATCACCATAACTGCATAATAAAGGGGAAAATGGCCAAGAATAAACTTAAAAAAAACATGAACTGTTTTAAGAATGAAGACTAGGGACAATTTTGCGTGTGCAAAATTGTTTGGACCAGTAGGATAACACCTTTCCAGGCCTGGGGTTGCCGTGGCAGGTCAGGGTTGCCGCGGGTGACCAGGGTGCTGACATGTCCAGGCTCCAGCAATAAACAGCCAAGACTAATGGCATCTGAGGAAATGGCGAACTCTGACCTCAAAAGTTTTTTTTCCCTCCCTTCTGTTGTGGAGAACAGGCTTTACATATCTGGTTTGGGTTGTCTTAGCTGAGAAGTTCAGAAACTGATAAATCTTCAGTTTACACCACACTGCTGTAACAATCTGCTGAATTTTCATGTTGATTATATACTGTCTCTCAGGAACAGATAAAACACAATAGTGAGTCACACAGCCATCAAAAGAACACTTGACTTAACCAGAAAACATGTAATATTGTTCATCACAGACCATCCTCCAAGTGAAAGCAATTTTCCGAACCGGCTTGACAATAAAGTTGAGTGTCTTCTGCCCAGTTGTTCTCTGTTCTGTTCAATCCCAACCTAAGACATTAAAATACAAAGGAAAATATCTTGCCTTTAATGATTAATTCACCTATCCATCCATCCATCCATCACCTCCTCTCATACCCCTCCCGTCCTGCACACCCAGTCTGGATTCCTCCACCACCCAGGGCCAACAACAGTGAGGCTCCTGGCCTCCTCTGCCAGCGCAGAAATGAATTATATTGCTTTTCACACCTGTTTCTGCTCAAAACCCTGCTGTACGCTGCTGTGTTGAGAAAAAAAAAACATTTCCAAGGGGGGTAACAACGCTCCCCCAGCTCGGCTACATCTGCGTACACGAGCGGTTAAATTAGACTCTAATTGTATTAACGGGGGATTATGCCTTCCAGTTGGATTTTTTTATACTCTCTCTCTGTGCATTTTACACATTTTAAGGGGAGAAAGGAGGAGGGGGGGGAAAGCAGCTCATTGAGGGTTTGCGGGTTGGCTTCTTTTATGAGCTGCGATCACGGCTGCCCCTCGTTACACTGAGTCTGTGTACAAATAGGAAGGGAGGAGAGCCAGAATGAGAGAGTGTTAGTGATAATGCGTATGAGAGTGTGTGTCCCAGTCTGCCAGGCTAATATACCGATGCTAACCGTCTGAATGCCAAACCCCCCTGCCCTTTCTTTCCACACACACACACACACACACACACACACACACACACACACACACACACCTACTTCAGTTTAGCAAGGCAACAATCTAAAGGGGGATACGGGTGGTGTGTGTAGTGGGGAGGCGGGGGTGAATTCCATCTAATTACTCTATCACATAATTTCACAAATTGCCTTTTCATAGGGGAGTGGAGAGCAGAGCACAGGGCGCGTTGGGGATTTGAGGCCTGAGCTTTCATTTACTACTCATTTCTTGTTAAATTAAACAAGAAAATACCATTTGTGAGGACGGAGGGGCGCAGGGGACGGGGGTGCGTGGTTGGGTGGGTGGTAGGTGGATTCCAAGTGCACAATAGGAGGGATAAAGGAAACACAGATTGGTTACTATTTTTTCATCTCAAGGCTTGTCTCTTTGGTTGTAACAAAGCAATGAGGTAGCTCAGCCAGTTATGCGATCAGTTTAGAATTGATTCTACAAGTTAATTTAGTTAAACATAGTTTAAACACATTGATGTTAAGCAGATATAAAGGTGAGTTTGTCAATTGGACAAAAGCATTTTTGCAGATTTCTCTTATCAAATGTCCCATTCAGTTAGTCAGTAAAACCAAATGACTGCTAGTAGTCACAACATAGGTTTGATTAAGGATGGCAATGGAAAACAAACATCAAAATGAGCTAATGTTTTGTAGTCGCTCCAAGTCAGGGCAGACAAATTCTTCCGATGAACGTGTCCCACAAGCGCATTCGACAACATATGAGCTCATTGGGCGTGTTGAAGAGAACTCAGCGAGCTGCAACTGTCGTCATCATCGCAAATTCATTATCACTGCTCTATGTCACTCTACCCATCACACAACAGATAGAAGCATATTTTCTTCCCATATTCCCATTTCTTTACCTGTTACTTCCTGATTTTATATCCTGCACAGGAGAATATCCATTACACCCAAAGCACTGTGGCTTTGACACTGGCACTAATAATACCACAATTTAGGGAATTACAACTTTTTCTACAGTTTGTGTCCATGCTTATAATGAACATGGCACTCTCTGCTTTAAAATCTTTCCCTTTACTTGCTAGAACAAGAATATGGAAATAAGCATCCTTGATGGAAAAGTGAGCAGAGAAGCAGAAATGTCTTCAAAACAACCCTAAGAAAACAGCCATATGAATGCCACCTACCACCTACCCTGCCGGTGCACTCACAGCCTCAGTTTGCCACCCACCTTCCCCTTCTGCTTCGGTACAATAGGAACTCCCCTGAGGGTCCAAGTGTGAGGGCGAATAACAGAAAATATACCAAGGTGGGTATCCAAACATCTACCCTATTCTGTTCCACTCTATTCTGTTCTATTCAGTCCCATTGTCTCTCCATTGTCAAATTCCTGCATATTTGTTATACTATAAATAACAGATCCTGACTCCCTTATTCAGGTTTGTGTAGGGCCACAGCCGTGAATATGTGTATGTATACGTGTGTGGATGCATGCATTTGCGTATGCCTAATTGGCATTGTGTCTATCTCTAAGAGGCCAGACTCACGTCCCCCATCTCTCTGTGAAACAAAGGCAGACCAGCTGATGATGCTGTGGATGAGCCTGGATCAGCTCTCCATGTTTATGAGAGACATACTGTCAGTGTAAGAGATACTGTAAATGTTTTTCCATTAGAGGTGCTATGTGTAGCATTTATAAACACGGACATATTGTGATTAAATTAATGGTGACACTGAAGAATGATTAGCGTAAACAAATAAGACCACTGCGAGCATTTATCTGACACCAGCGGTATTGTTAATGCCAGTGTTTCTCAAAATTAAGACCACATTTCCCATAAACAAAGAAGATGTTGCTCCTCTCCGCCTGGGTTTCATTTCTATTTGGGTTTACTGAAGAGGATAAACATATTGGAAGTGATTTTTCCATCAACTTTTCAGTTTACTTCACAGTTCTGAATGCTTTAGCTCTGTTTGCACTGCAAGAACAGCAGCTTCTTCCTGTTTTGTGCCATAAAGCAATATACCCTATGTGCCATTGTGTGCCTGTATGTGTGCATGTTTTAGTTCCTCTTTTGCCTGGGAGAAGGAAAAGGGTGATGGATCCTCCTTATCCCCCTCTTCACCTCCACCTTCTCCCCTCTTCTTCCGTGCTCCCTTGACACTCACTTATACCCTTCCCACTGTTTGAGATCTAACAGTGCAGAAGCCTCCCATAAGCCCAACTCATGGTGTAATATGACACAGTAGGTGTGTTGCTGTGTGTGCTTCACTAGGCGAGTGCTTGCTGAACTGTATTTCCACAGACAGGATGTGTGTATGTTTCGAACACCTTTCCTCTGTAGCCAAAAGGTTTCAGGGGGTGTATGGGTTGAGGTCAGGGAGTTAGAGAAGAGGTTAGTGTGTATGTGTGATGGTGTGTGTGTGTGTGTGTGTATGCAGGGTGATGGAGAGCTGGTGGTTTGTGAAGGAGGTGGGGAGGGTCAGATGGAAAAGGGAGAACACAAAGGAAAACAAAAAGTATAAGAAGCCTTGTGAAATGTGTGTGTATATATTCGGTGTACAGATACACAATTTATCTCTGCATAAATTCCACACTACAGTGGGCAATGAAAGAAGTTCCTCCGATTTGCCATTGACACTGTTGGAAACAGAAAACGACACTGTACAATGCATACCATCAACATCAACAACAGGCTACAAATAAATAAATAAAAAGTGGAGCCAATGCAATACCCATAATCCAACAACAAAATTACTTTCCCCACCATCCTCCCTGTTGACTTGTGCAATTCAAACCAACACCCACTCAGCCAAACTGTATCGTGTTCTCCACAAACTCCTGACATAGGCAGAATGTGTGTGACGCAAGGCTGGCTGAAGTTAGTTTTGTAAGATATTTCTTTAACATGGCACTATATTCAAATTGTAATCAGGAAATTGTCTCAGTGCAACAATAAAAAACAGTAAAGATGTCACTATTTCCAGCTTCTTCTTTTTTTATTTAGCGGTAAAATCTAAGTTTGCAACCATTTGAATACCGCTAGTATCACCCTCCCCTTCCAAACATGAAGGAGAAACTACGGTGGCCGCAAAACTCTTATCTAGAGCCAGTGTTTGATTTGTCCATTCTGGGCTACTGTAGAAACATGGCGGTGCAACATGGCAACCTCCATGGAAGGGGACCCGCTACCTCTGTAGATAAAAATGGCTTATTTTAAGGTAATGAAAACACAACGATTCTTATTTTCAGGTAATTATACACTAATTAAAACATACTTATAAATATTATATTCCATTTCTGCCAATAGCTCCTCCTAAATGTTACACACTGGACCTTTAAAGTCCTGTTAATGTCTTGTTTTTATGTCTGTTTAAAATGTAAACATTTTGACATCAAAATAGCCTGATGTTCAGCAAAAAAATCAGAGATGTGAGCAGTGATTCAGAGGTGTGAAATTTGTTGTAGTTTGAAACATGTCAGGCACTTTTCAAGTTTCTGGAATATGTTTTAATGCTATTCAAAGCCAATTTCACTAACTAAACACAGCAAAACCTTTCAGTCACTTTGGTCATTTCTAAATTATTTTTTAACATCTAGGTTGTTAAAGAGGCTATATTATCCACCTTTAAAACTTTTGATTTGAATAGTGTTATTATCATCCTCGATGATGATTATAAACCAGACAATTTGAGAGATCAATAAAATGTAACATTATTGTTATTGAAATGTAACATTATTGTTATTGTTACATATGTTAGCACAGAACATGCTATAAAACTTTAGAAGGTTGAACATGGGCAATAACATACTTATCATTTTCTCAGGTGCAGATTACCAAACTAACTTCAGTGATGAACTAAGGAGAAAATCCCCACTCTGAGTCAGTAAGCTGAAACAGGGCACAATGGAGCCTTAATTGAGCCACTGGTGCAAATTCTGTATTCAATGACACTTAAGTTTGCTTCGATCTTATAAGGAGGCCCTATAAACCACAGTATACTTGTTATTTAACTAACAGGAGAACAAGTTTTTATTTATTCGTTTCCTTCTTTCCTTTGGTAAGTATTAAGAGATGGTGGCATAATGTCTAGCAATGCTAACTGTGTCTGGTGAATTGATTGTGTTTGACTTGATAGAAAAGTGTTAAATAAGACAGCATTGTATTTACTGTTGGCTCCGTTTGGTCACATTGGTATATTCCAGTGTCAAAATAAATTTTTTCCCACACTATTTCCCCCCAAACAATTTGTGACGCTGTCAGCTGGTGCTAACTGCATTGGTATTCCCTGCTATAATTGAGTAAAAATAAAGCCAAACCACAGGCCTTTGCAGCATCCCAGGCATCTGTTAAATAATGACAGATTTGTTCTTAATAAGGTTCATCTATGTATCTGCAGTTATGGCCAGGGGCGTCTCTCCTTGGCTTCAACCTTATTCAGTTTCAGCAGATGAGGAGTGAGAGCACAGGCTGCTGAGATCGCCGGCAGATTACACAGGCCTGTGTCTTTGAAGTGTTCACCGTGCGAACTGGGATACATTGTGGAGAAGAGGGGGGCTCTGGTGGTGTGTATGTGAGTGTCAATGAGTGTGTAAGTGTCTGAGCATGTGTGCATATGTGTGTTCCTTTGTGTGCAAGTGTATTGGTATCAAATAAGACTGGAGCAGAGCTAGAAATACTGAAAATGCATGTGTCTGTGTGTGTATATAAGAGTTAAGAAAGCCTGTGGCTGTGAAGTGAAGTTCACTGTGCACACGTGATATGAAACTGAGAGCGACTGAGAACAAATGCTGTTTCATTCAACTCACTGTTAGGTGCTGGAAGAGCCATGCTCTCATAATGTTGGTGGCCACCTTAGGGAAGATTCCTCTCTTCTTGTTGCGTTTCTTTTCTTTATCCGGGTCATCATCATCCCCTGTGCTCGGTGAAGCCACGCTGTTGTCCAGGCCATCACCTGTCACATGACAACAAACAGGAAGAGACAGTGGAGATCAGACACACAGTTTGTTTACTTCCTGCATTCGCTGCGCCTCTGCGTTCAAAGGGAATAATACGATTTCGAAGGAATTCTGGAGGGCTTTGTATGCACAGACGGAGGGGTATAGAGACACAACAATGGCAAGCAGAGAATGGCTGGAAAACAGCACCTCATAAATGCATTCATTTTTAATACATTTATAAATAACCATGCCTTTCATTTTTCTCCCCCTGCCACTTGAAAACATAGCAAGCGCTCGCATCTTTCTGCGAGAAAGAGAGGGAGAAGGGGAGCACAAAGGACTTGTAAGGTCGCATTTCCCCACTCTCCCATCCAAGCCTGCGCAGAATTGAAAATGACAGAGAGATTTAGTCTTTATTATCCTGAGGGGAAAATAGTTATTGAAGCGTCGCCCCGGCGCATTCTGCCATTTTACCTGAGGTGGAAAGAGTAACACGGCACTACAAAAGGGGAGGTTGCAAGGAGGGGGAAGGCAGAAAATAAAAGGAAAATAGGTGGAAAAAAGGAAGTCAGAGGCACAAACAGCACTAACAAAGCTAGCTGCTTTTCATAACAATGGCGTCATGGCTGCTTACAGCAACCTGTAGGGCTTCGATAAGGCACTATTAAGGCCAGTTAACCTCACCTATGGGGAACGCTGAGACAGCTTAGAGTATTTGAGCACTGAGAGGAAAAGTGAAAGGAAGGCGCTCCATGGGCCTTTTCTCTGCATTCAGACTCAACAACATGAACCCATACACACACAAACACACACACACACACACACACACACACTGCACATATTCAAAACTACCCAATTACTGTAAGCATTCTATACAGCTCCAGCTGAGAAAAAGAGACTCTTCCCATCTATGAAAGCCTAATTGTTATTATCATTATTCAAAAATGCGAGCCACCCTCAATGAAGACGATAATCATAAAAGAAACATGAGGCGAGGTAAACAAGTGGCACCCACACTGCTAGAAATTTCAGCGGCTAAAAACTGACTTTTGTCCCATACCGCCTCTCTTGACTGGAAGTGAGGGGAAGGAGAGAAGAAAAAATTAAAAAACGCTGAAGCAGTGCAAAGAATTGGATCCAGTTATTTATTGATTACACACAAAGCACTTCTAAAGCTTCTAGGTCTATTCACTGTGGCGGGAGTAGATAACTGCATTCGAGCGGGCCTGCACTCCGCTAACTTGCAGAGGGCGACACCCAGCACCTAGCTAAACCCTAAGCCCCTGATTCATCGATAATTAATGGGGATGTTGGCGCTAATCCGGTTGGAGATGACTTTTTTCCAGCCTGCCACATCAATGGAATAATCAAGGGCCTAAAACCCAGGCCTTTGCTCCCCATTACCTCAGGCAAAAGAATTCCTGAAAGCATGCCTGGAGGGCACCTGAATTATATACACCATTAGGAGAGAGAGGCTCTCAGTGATCCATACGAAACAACACTCTTGGCTAGCTCTCACTCTCTCTTTCCAACAGTTCTGGCAGAAGGAGATACATATGCACACATATTGAAGGCTTTCTAATGAACCTCGTGTGGAAGTGGAGGTGACGCTATGGAGGGTGGGGGAGGGATATAACAAGAGCTTACTTTTCATGGTGCGATACTGATGCAAACGCCACCCACTGCATATTAATAATGTACAGCTAGTGGTAGGGTTGGGCTACTGTAACACCACCAAAAGGTCAAAAGTTGGATTCAGGCTATAGCCACGTGGCAGGTTGAAGTGCCTTTGAGCAAGTCAGAAACTTCTGCCCGTTTAGTGTAAGTAACTGGATAATGCTTGAAATGTAAATGTATATATGCAGTACATGCAGACACGCACTTTCAGTCTTCCACATTCAACTATGCACTCATATTTTTCTCATTAATCAATCAACTGATTAGTCTTTTAAAATGTCAGAATATTTTGAAAAATACCCATTACACTGCCAGAGCCGACAGAGAACAGAGGAAAAAGCTAAATCCTTACACCTGAGAGCGGGATCTAGTGAATCTTTGATAACCAACTTAAACAATTAATTAATTATTGTTGTCGACTTACTAATCCATTAATTGACTAATCGACTAACTGTTTCAGCATGATGCTCATACAAACCCCCACACTCAGACAGTGTACCCCTTACACCCAGCTCCAAGACCGCTCTCTGTCTAAAAACACACTCACATTGCAAGCTTCAGTTACATCATTAGCCCGGGACAAACGCAGCCTGAGCTTAATAAGTGAGTTTTTTCTGCCTACTGTTTCAGGACTAAAATACACCCACCACTCTGTCTCTCTCTTTTCCTCTCTACATCTCTCTGCCTGGTGTAAAAGAGGGGTGAGCCGAGCCGAGGCCCTGTAATCTAAGACCAGATTTTCATTGGAAGCAAATGCTTTCAATCCGTTGTAAAGACCAGCTCATGTTCAGCAAAGCTTACAATAACAAACCTAGGGGATGTCCCATGCGAGTTGGGAAAACAGAAGCAAACGGCTGGAGTACCAGCTCAGAGCATGAGTTAGTGAGTGAGTGAGTGAGTGAGTATGCATGCAAGTTAGAAAGTGGGAGAGAGTGGGCGAGCAGGCAGGCTCAGGAAGAGGTGAGAAATCGTGAGAAGCATGGAGAGTTGGGGAAAGAGAGAAGGGGAAACAAGGGAGAGAGGAAACACAAAGGGGACAGAGAAAGCACAGAATAAGTAATAAAAGTGTAGATGCTCAGAGAAAACTGTCACAAAAAATTGCAAGATTCTGGGTGTGTTGCCTGTATTGCTACTGTTTTATTACATAATCCCATCTAAACTGAACCCTCTTTGACCATAAGGTTTCTTCTTAATATTGTATCATGTAGTGCTTTATTTTATACTAATGTATATGTTATATGGTTTTATTTTTAACCTTTATTTAACAGGGATTACTGAGTACAATGCTCTCTTTTTCAGGTGCTCTTTCCAGTCCGGGGATTGAACCGGTAACCTTCGGGTTACAATCCTGCTCTCTAACCTTTATGCTGCCACTGCCTCAAATAGTACAATATCATACTGAACTATATTAGTCATATTTTACAGTACTACATCGTATCTGTTGATATATGGTGAATAAAATGGTATGCAAGCAGCAACTACAATCTTTAAGACTCTTAATCATGACCCTACAGAATATAAAATAACCCAAAGACCTCTAGCTAATCAATAATTCATCACATACCAAAATGATGCATAATGTGAGAGAAGTAGGCTGCATTACATCTCCACCCATATTATATCTATCTCATATCACTGAACCATGTCAAAAGAACACACTACACTACTTGTGTTCATGTCTAATGTACACAAGATCTCTTCAAAAAAAACAAAATGAATGATGAGGAAAAATAAATTTAATTGACCCCTATTTTACAGATTGTAGACAAGGTTTGACCATTTTTGTCACCCACAACCCAAGCCTAAGGCTAAGAGGGAAACCCTAACCCCTCCCATTATTCCTTTCTTTCCTCTCCCTTCCCAACACTTCTAAGTAAGTCTGACCTATAGACACTTACTTTACCTAGAGGGGGGAAAGGAAGGAGGAGGACTGGAGAAGGGCTGTCAATTTTATTGGCATTTCCATTTTCACTGCAATTTGATACCAATCACCTCTGCAAGGTCTGGGGCTAATTTCTGCTTTCCTTTAGCCCCAGCAAGAGAGGGAAGAGCGGGAGGTGCGAGGTGGGAGGAGAGAAAAGAGAGAGACTGTGGGACTGAAGCAGGAAAGGTGTTGAAGCTGTATCTGGCAGCCATGTTGGGGAAATGTCAATGGTGTTGCCTCAGCTTTTGAGAGAGAGAGAGAGAGAGAGAGAGAGAGAGAGAGAGAGAGAGAGAGAGAGAAGTAGGGTAAAACAGGGAAAGAAAGAAAATTAGAGATGAAGGAGGGTAAGAAGAGAGGCAGAGGAGGAACGGATGTGGAACATTCAGTGAGAGGAGAACGAAAAGCCACTGAAGGGGGCAATGAAGGAGGAGAAAATAATGGATAGGAGAGGGAAGAGATGCTGTGTGACACACTGGAGTTAATCAATTGAAATAAAACAGACAGGACAGTCAGTCAGGCCATGTCCACTGTAATGCATATAATTATTTTCTCTATTTTGGCCTTTGACTGAAAACATGCTATGTGTAACATTTATATACATTGGAGCATCTTTCAGTTAGTAGAGAAATTAGACAATCCTGTTGTCTATGTTTTTTTAAACCTCATTGTCAAGAGAACAAGGGAATCTTGATTTACCAACGCACTCTGTTCTCCAAGTTTGCTCTGTAGTCAAAGAGATCTTTGGAAAAAGGAATAACGTGCAACACACACCAGCAGCTCACATAGCATTGCATTATTTTACGCTTCTCAACTGATGCCTGTAGCACGCACTGGATGCACCATACAAACAGAAGAAGTAGTCAAGTAGTTGAGATGTAACAATCTGGGGAGTAAATATTATAAAACTTTTATAATTTACTTTTAAAATCTTTTCTGGAGAGTTGATTGGCACCACCAAGACGCCACCGGTGTGTGGCCTACATAAAAAACAATGGGTGCAGGTGTTTTGATGTGTGCATACACCACTGATGTGTTTTGCCCTTAAAGCTGATGGCTCAAGCATCTTGGACATACTCAATAGACCAGATTTAAACATTTTTGTACTCTTTTGTGTGGATCGCTAGTATGCTTGAATGGGAAGAAACCCTCTGACATGTAAGCAGCGATTTCAAATGTATCTGCACAAGTGTAAAAATGGCCTCACACATGACATCAGTCAGTTCGTCATTCAGCCAATAAGCCCTTTAGTCAGTCAGTCAGTTGTCCACTCGGTTCTCCACTCAGTCAACAAGTAAACTATCTAGTCAGCCAGTAAGCTAGCCAGTGTATAAAGCCACCAAGTCAGTCAGCCAGTAAGTAAGCCAGTCATAAAGCAACCTTGTCAGTCAGCCAGTTAGCCAGTCAGTCAGTCAGCCATTCACTCAGTCAGTCAAGAAGCTAGCCAGGCAGGTAGTAAACCAGTCAGCCAATGAACCAATCAGTCACCCTCCATACAGAGGCTGCCAGGCTCATTAAGAGCATCAGCAGGCTGTAACCCTGGGCTGCATACATACAGCGTGGGGCAGCTAGACTAGCAAGCTCCAGTCTCCCAACGAGGAAAAGCCATAGGCACAACTCTGGGCCTGGCCCACTGATCGGCCATGACAACATCTTTGCAACTAGTTAGAGGAGGGGCTGGGAGGGGGAGAGGGGTGAATCAATGCAGGACAGTGGGGGTGCATGTTCATGTGTGAAGAATGCACGCATGCACGGATGTGCATTCGTCTGTACGTGTGTGTCTATCTCTGTCTTTCTTTATGCATGTGTGTTTCCAGCCACAGAAGCTCTGAATGTCGTGTGTGTGTGTGTGTGTGTGTGTGTGTGTGTGTGTGTGTGTGTGTGTGTGTGTGTGTGTGTGTGTGCACGTCTGCGTGCGTGTGGCAATTAGGGAGCAGGCCAGTGACTGGAAGGAGCCAGGGGCAGTTGAAATGCCCCGGGGCCAACCAAGGGAAGGAATATTTTATCAGTCCCCTCACACGCTGTATACACAAATACACACTCGCACACAAACACACACACACACACACACTGCAAGCAAACAGATAATGACGTAAAAACTAGGTTAGCTTCTTCATGCATTTTCACTAGCTTCGTTAGCAATAGCTAAACAGACACTTCTATGCTCATTCAGCTTCGATAGCTTTAATTCAATCCTTTCTGCCACTTCATGTTTCATTCCTGCCTTCCCCTCCTTCCTACTTCATTACTTTTCTCTCTCTCTCGCTCTGTCTGCTGTAGTGTGAGGTTGGAGTGGAGGATATTTGCACAGTGTTGGGGATGTAAGATGAGGCATTGTTATCTTTCTTCACTGTAGGTTTGAAGTTTTCTTTCTTTGTAAATCCAACAGACAGTGGTAAATGTAATATTTCACTAATTAGATGTGGTTAAAAATTTAGGTAAAGTGGGTTAACATTGTTCGATACCCTCAGTCTTGATGTTTTCAGTCTACCTCTTCAACTAGTGAGTACTAACGATGCTTCCTCTCTTCTGTCTATTCGTCTCCCTCTCCTGTGTCTTTATCACTTCTCTACATCGCTTTGTCTCAAGGCATACCCTGACATTATCAAGCAGTATCTAGGCTAATCTGTTATGATCTGATTATGAACCATCTCTCAGCGTAAGACAGAGATATTGGTACTACCTGCCCCCTCTGTGCGGGCACACATGCCATTTCGAGGTGTCAGCCATTTTTCTGCTGCCTGGCAAATTAACAGCCGTGGATTCACCAGTCAGTCATCTGCGAACAGCAATCTTGTCAGACACGTTGCTTCTAGCGCGACGCAAAAGAATAATGACATTTAGCTTTCTAATAATTTCTTCATAGAAGCACTGCTGAGTTGAGGAATAAGGGTTATGAATATTAGCTTTGTGCCAGATGTCATGAGTGGGATCCTGTGTGAGGAATCATTCACAGATGGCTAAACGTTTTTGGAGGATACTGTGAAGGTTTTATAGGCCATGGATGGACTGAGAGGGAGAAGGAATGGAGACAGGTCTTTTGAGTTTATGACAGTGCATTTATTTTCATGGACTATTTGTTGCGAGAGAGAGAGAGAGTGTGTCTTTAACTGTGAGTGCGAGTGACCTGGAGCTGATCTCTCATGGGCCACTCCTAGAGTTTCACACCCCAGAAAGCTCACATGACCCTGGGTTGGCTGCCCAGGCAAGGCCCAGGCCTCAGGGACTTGCTATCCTGTTCCACATGGGATACACACATCTCATATTGGCAGGCGAGAAATTCATACATACACACACACCCAAAACATGATACATAAAGCCTGCACACGCATGCCGATGTACATCACTAAAGTGCTCTCCTTGTCACTCTCTCTGACTCAAACCCACTCACTCTTCACACACATACACATACATTACATTCCCAGAAATCCTCAGAGAGGTAAAGAAGGGCTCGCAAGAGGGAGGGAGAAAAGAAAAAAGTGGCGTTTATTGTATTCAGGCCATTCATAAGCTCTAGACTTGGGGAGGGGTAGTACAGGGGGGTTGCAGGCAGTGGGGGGTTCCCTTTGCATGGCTCTGGACGCCCCTCCCACCTCCAAATATTCTGAACATGCAGGAATTCCTTGCAACACAATTCCCAACTAGGGGCACATTTTCAAAAGCGTTTCTCCTTTTACTGCATCAAAAACAGACACACACTTGAACATACTCACATGCACCCATTTCTTAGGATCATCCACAAGGCAACTTTCCAATAATGACTACCAAAGTATTCTAAACCAACACACACACACTTACTTCAATACAAAACACTCTCTGTGACCAATGCTGTTTCGCCTCCCTTTTATTCCCGAGGAGGAGGAGAGACAGAGAGAAATCCCCTCGACTATTCTGCGAATAATAACATGCGCTGTCGACACAACAGTATGGCTAGTCTAGACTTCCCTTCCTGCCTTTGCCAGAGAGACAGATCTTTGCTCAAAACTTGCCAACATATTTGGATCATATCACTCTGAAGAATAGATTAATCTTTGTTGAACATACACTGGATACAATATGAATGAATAAATAGATTAGGTAGACAGAGAAAGTTGTCATTATTACAAAAGAAAAAAATGGGGCTTGCCAGGTAAACAATCAGGGGAGAGCTAAGTAATTGCTTCCTGTAATCAAAGACAATTCCATTCAAGTAATTACAGTAAATAACGGGTGCTTTGCAATAACAAAGCCAGTTACTTTGAATGATGACAGTTTTGTGGATCAGTGCTGACAGATTCAATAATGACAGTAACTGGTGACTCATTTACAAGGGTTATTTGTAATTAAAGCACACTGGAGACTTCTTGTAGTGAGAATCCGAGCAAAGTTTGGAGCAATTATTTAATTTATGGTGATCTGATGAGGAGGAGATCAGGAAGCCAGAGACAGGGAATATGTTGAACCAACAACAAAAGAAGAAAGAAGCAAAGGCCAGTTATCATACTTATGAGTTAATTAAAAGCATTTGTCAAAGCCTCAGGTCTATGAGATTTATATTGCTTTTGCTGTAGTGGTTTGAGTGCATTGTTGTTAGTATTCATATTGAATGTAAGTGGATATTTGTGTATGCTTTTCCATGCGTTTCATATTAACATATGTGCAGGTGACAATGTACACGTGTACAGACACATATTTAAGAGTTAGTCAGATATATTGATTTTCTGATTTTAGTGCTGAAATCGATAAATCAATTAGTCAATCTACAAAAAACAAACCGACAACATTCACTGTCTCAAGCTACTCAAATGTGCTGCTCAGTTTTATATGGTTGTAAATTGAATCTCTTTCAGTTGTGGACAAGCAACAAGCAATTTGAAGAAATCACATTTGGCTCTGGGAAATTGTGTTGGGTTTTTGTTTTGGGTATAATTTTATTTATTTACATTTTATGGATCAAATGATTAACTTTTTTATAAAGTATTGAATATTAGACCTGTGTAAATGGTCATTGTCTCTGTGAAAGTGTTCCTGTGCTTCTGTGTGTTATGGCTGTGGCCCATCCACCGTTGGCTGTGAGAGAGAGGGGGGGAGGGGGATCAGGCCTGTTGACATAGCCATAGGTGATGGCAAAAATGTCAGTGTAAATGTGACTGCTCTCTCTGTGCCATTTTCCCGTAAAGGGTCATCACCACAGGCTGCCTGACACGCCAGAAACTACCTCAAGCGCGGGGCACCGACACGACATTAAACTGCAGTATGCCTCCACGCACAGAAACACATACACAGCGACTGCCTTTTATTCCCACTTCCAGATCAGTCGAGAGAGAAAGAATGAGGGAGAAAGAGACAGACGGTACAAGCTAAAATGAAAGTGTAGGGCGATGAATTCACCCTTTCATGTTGAGCACTTTTGCTGTGTAACTATTGATTTTTCCCCTCTTGCCTTTGTGTTGCAGGGTCTTTTTTCTAACCTGAAGATAGAAGGCCATACTCGGTTCAAATGGGAGCACTTGTGAGGGGGGCCCACAGATTCTTTGCCTCAGTGAAGGGAAGTCCTCAGATACACACATACACACAAAATGGTAAGATTCCTGAAATCGTGCCTCTTTTGCTGCTTTCTCACTCTTAAATCTCACTCTCTCAATTGTTTCACTGCCTCTCAGATGGCTTTTGACACCTTCAACTCACCAAGCTTCAGTCAAACTCAGTCAAATGGACTATGGAGGGGGATGGTAGAGAGGACAAGGACTATAACAAAAGCTAAGAGCACTTAACAGCACAATGGCACGGCGGTCCTTTCCAAAAGTCAGCTGATGTGCTGAAGGGCGTTGAGAAGTCCTTCAATGTAGACATGGGACAAAGAGAGGGAGTCTTTAGCTAAACCAAAGGAAAAACATCCAATTTAAACTTTGTTGTGGAGTAACAACACATTCTAACAACTAGCATTCAGTAAAAATGAATATTTTCAGCACAAGAAAACTAGACTTACTCATGAAAGTCCTTTAATAAACCAAAATATCCTTTTCAATAAACTCTCTTTCTTAGCACAAAGGTACTTGCTTAAGGTATAAAGTATCAAGGTATAATTTTTAGCCAACATGAATTTACTGAAAATAAATCCTTTCAAATGATCTCTTTTCTGATGAGCTAAATTTTGTGAAATTATATCTTTCAGCATAACCTTGTTGCCACCAGTTTAATGAACTAAAATTAAGTGGAAATGTATCATTTCAGTACCAACACTCAGTCTGTTCTGTCTGTAATCATGCCTTCATGTTTGGGGTGTAGTTCCATTAACCAAACTAAAATTTCCTAGTTTATCTTTCAGAGCTAGCGTGTACAGCTCTGGCCTGTGTGTGCATTTTTTCCACGTGGTAACTATCTGAATGACACAGCCTCTGATAAACACTTTTAATACACAAGGATTTTCCCACTCATGCTAACCTATCAGCGCCAGCCAAACTGCAGTATGTAGTTAGATAATACAGGCACGCTAACCCTGCGGTGGCACAGGCTAATAATAGCGCATTAGCTTCCACTGAGTTTTTTGGAATAACAGAAGGTTTTAGTACTATGAAGGAGTATAATATAGTCTGCACCCACAAGCTCAGGTTACTGAAGGGGTGGTTAGGAAAACAGGATAAGTCATTATCAGAGCAACAACCTACTCTATTGAAATATTTTTGGTTGTTACATTTACATAAGAGGGTTTTAGCTGATTTAGTTGTGTGTGGCATTTTTATGATAGGATGTCCTCTTAGAAACTCCTTCAAGCCTGGATCGAGAATATCCACACTTCTGATATCAACAAAACTCCTCTGTTTCACAAGTATTAAATTAACCTTATAGATTCTCCCACCAAAGTAATGCTGCGTCTCCACTTCCTCCTCCTTGTCAATGTGTCCTTGATAGGCACAGGATGTGGTGTTGTGGGGATGTGGGGGATTTGTAGTCCTATCAGCCTCCCCATACGCAGCCCTGATAAGGCTTTTGGGACAGGGGCAGAGGAAGAGGAAGTGAGTGGGTTTACAGCAGGCCTACTTCCTGTGGAACATGGGTCCATATGGACGGGAGTGATATGCCGCCCATGGATGCCGGTGCTCTCGCCACACAGTCCCCCCAAGTCACTTCCTGAAAGAGGCAGCCCTCTCGGGGGGTGACTTCCTGTAATAGTATGACCTCTCTGCCGCTAAAGAGAATCTCAGTGGAACAAAGACCTGGGACTGCCTATAGGAGCTAGTGTGTACTAATATATATATATATATATATATATATATATATGTGTGTGTGTGTGTGTGTGTGTGTGTGTGTGTGTGTGTTTGTGCGTGCATGCACGCCACTCAGGTCTTTACTCGAAAGGTTATCACTTGTGAGAATCTCAGCCCCCAGTCCCTGCTCATCTCTTTGAGTTTCACTGGCTCGGAGCGAGAAGGGATGATCGGGTTACATCCAAATGAGTATGTTCATGAGTGTGTGTAGGCAAGTGGCATGCCTTGTGTGTCTCTGCAAACACACAAAGTAAACGCCAATGCTGCCCTCCAGCCCACCCTGATGCTCTTGTGTTTACTTACAGGTATTTGTTATCTGGCCCTCTCTTTCCTCTTTCTCTCTAAACTCTTAGAAAAGCTTGCTGAGGTCTTTATCTCTCAGTAAAATCCCTATAACAGGTATCCATGTCAAAAGGACCAAGAGGTGGTGGGCCTCAGGGGGCAGCATGTTTGGTCTGGGTCAGCCCTGGGTCAAGCTTTGGCCCAGTTGACAGACATTAAATCCACCAACCTCCTGCATCCTAGGTTACTTGGGCTCAAAACACACCCAGTCATTTAAAATGTGGTATTGTACATTGTTACGCTTTTAGCTCATTATCACCTAAACTGAAACAAAATATTTGAACAAGTAGGTCTTCAGCGTCACTTGAAGACCATAAATGGTTGTAAATGGTCCCATTATTTACTGCAGGGATCAAATCTGTGACTAATTCATACAGGCAAATGGTTACCAATGCACAAGATCTGATGTTATTCGCACTTTCACTTTTAAATGAGTGAGCACCTGTGTAGAAGTCAGGTTTGAATGTTAGAAGCAAAGGGAGTTGTTTGTGTCATATCAGGGTTATAAAATAAGCCCTAAAACAATTAAAGTACCCATATTCAATGATAAAATAAATCCACAGGGATGCTGGTTTTGACCAAAAATGGCGCTTCTGCTGGTGTTTTCCTGGCATGAAATTGGCTTTGTGTGGGTGTCGTTTGGAGAGCCGGCTGGTAAATTCTCTCGTTCTTTTGTTAGAAAGGGGGGGCTCCATGCATAATGGTCTTAGCCAGGGAGGTCTGGAACTGTGTCCATAAATTGAATTATTTCAATTTGAGGGAGAGAGAGTGAGAGAGTGAGAGAATAATGGAGAGTGGCTGTGTGAGTGTGTGTTGCATTTACATGTGAACATATGCATGTGTGTGTTGACGGAGAGAGACTCATTTTTATTCTTCTACAGGGCTCACATTTACAAGTGAGAATATAAACCAAGTTGCAGGAGATTACAGAAGAGGCCAAATGTTACCTTCAGCTGGAAGCTATAGTGGACAAAAAAAACTGCTGGTTGAGACCACCATCACCACAACAACAACTTCCTGTCTGAAAATTACAGTTTCAGCATGATGTACTGTATATTTCTATTCTTAAAAAGAGATTAATTGTACTAAATAAAAACTAATTCTGTGACTTTTTAGGGATAGTACACCTTCACAGGCTTGACAATGTGTTATAAATATGTTTAATAATGAAATGTGTTTGATAATATTCTTTCTAAAACTCTGCCTTTTGCAAATGTACCCCTCAATCATATCCACATGTTGAGATAAAGCCATCTCTTGCACCATGAATGCTGAAACAAGAGATATGTGAGTGTGTATCAGTGTATGTTTGTGTGTTGGGGTAGGGATGGGGGTGGGGTGAAAATATTCCTGACACAATATAATCGGCAGGGGACCATATGGCAAACTGGCAGCAAGCTATTTATCCTTATCCTCTTTGGAGGCTAAAATTAGCACTTCGCTGTTTGTAGCTATAAGCTGGACTCCAACCACTGTGATCGGGCTAATAATAAAGAAAAGAAACAGCCCAGCTGGCACAACTACTTCAACTCCTTGTTCTGTTTCCATCCTTTTCTCTCTCTTACTAACTTTCTATTGACCTCTCTTTGTCTCTTTTCCCTTTACTGCTTTGAAACTCTCCAGTGAAATATACCAATTGGACCAAACTGCCCTCCATTTTTAAGACCAAATCATGTTAATCTGACCATTAGGAACTGTATTAATATCATATAAGTGTTGCTTGAGCCAGGTTCCCCCTATAAGCCCATGTGTCAGGAAAGCCAGGATTTCCTGAACACGGACCCCCTTGGCTAGCTTAAGAGCGTAGGATGATGGGGCTAATCTCTTTATCAAAAGCTTAAATAAACGGTGCTCTGTGCGTGTGTGTGTGTGTGTGTGTGAGTTGCTTATTTGTATGTGTGTTCTTGTGTGTGCCAAGGGGCCAAACAATGCTTCTCCACTGAACAAAGTGCTAATACCCTGTCTCTTTGCTCTCCCCCTCCCTCCTCAATTCCTTCTCTCTCTTATTCTCCTTCCATATAAGTGAATGCCCTAACTACAGTAGGTCTATTTCATATCCATCAAATAATCATAACTCTGAAAAAATGTATTAATTGTAGCTTTTTTCTGTACAGTAGGAAAGCTCATGAGAAAGCTCATTTGGTCACTTCTGTCATCCACTGTTAGAGGTGATTGTCTGAATTCTCCAGCCTGCTATCAGGGTTTTTCCTGAAAAGTTAACATCTATCTGATCAGAGGCCTCCTGGGCCCTGAGCTCAGCTCCTCTTCAAGGGAGAAAGAGGAGGGAGGCACAATCAGGGGCAAGGGAAATGGAAAGACAGAAAGAGGAGAGAGAGTTTAAGGTTGTTTTATCGGCCAGATGTAATGTGTTGTGACACGTCAGTGATGAGTCGCTGTGATTCCCTATGAACCTGTTCTGGCCATGATTGAGAACCAGGGCATTTTCTGCCTGTGAGAGCTTGTGTGTCTGTGGGTATCGTGCATGTGTGTCCCTGTGTGATTCCAGGCAATTTGTGGCTGAATTGAAAACAGACAAAATAAGGAACACAAACTGGGGACATATTCCAAATTTGTCACCATTCTGCGCTATGACAAGTTTCGCATGGCAAGAACACAAGACCCTCCACACAAATAATTTAAATAAAGTGAATGAGCATGCTTCAACTTTCTGTCCTTTGTCATTTGCATGACAAGTGCATTACCACATTTCAACTTGTTTACATTTGCAAATCAAAGCTAAAGAATTTCCTTCCAAAAGGAGATATCCAGTAATTTGAGAAAAGTGGCATCTTCTTTCAGGACCTGATTACACTAGAATGGTGCAAATTATGGTGCTTCATACAGAAATAAACCTGAATGGAGTCCTCAGTTGACACTTTTCAAACAAGATCTTGAATTTAGAAGCACTGAATGAAAACATCTTCATGTTTAAATGTAAAAATCATATGTGGAAAAAAACTCTTCTTATCCTAATTTCGACTTCCTGCACACAGACAGTAAAATGTTGGAGATAAAATTGAAAAAAGAAAACTAGTCTTTACCACGTTTACACATTTAACTTTTCTTGACATAATCTCTCCACCCTAACACACAAGAGACCTCTACAAGGCAAAAAGTGTGTGTAAATAGTATCTTTTAGCAAACACCAGTAATTAGATATAGGCATTTGGCATTCACGCCAGTCGCAAATTAAAGAAGAGCGCTTCCTGTAAACAGACAGTGAGAATGTGTCTACATCATTAGCATGCCACAATTATAACATGGGAGCTAAAGATACATTTCCCTCCTGCTTGCTCTCCCTCACTGAAGCAAATGAAGTAGAACCTCTTTTCTTTTTTCTTCCTCAAATGAACGGCTGTTGTACTCTATCTTGGAGCAGCAGCAAACTACATGGTGTGATCCAAGTGCTTTTATGGGTAAAATAAGGAAGATAAAAGGCGTCACATCTCATTGTAAGAAATGAGAGACATTAATGATATCAATGTTTTTATTTGAAAGACTTTCTGAACAGAACACATCCTGAGCAAGCACAACGACTGAGTGAAGGCATGAGAGAGACAGGGGAAGAAGGAGAGAGAAGCTATTTTGTGCGCATGCATGTCATGAATGAATATGTATTTCATGTAAATTGTGCACACAAGGCATATTGTAATAGTCTGGGCTAGACTTTGCATTTCTTCAGTCATGCAAACATGCCCACATGTAAGCAACAGACGGAGAGAGACAGACTGAACGAATGCAGGGGGGATTTAAAGTAACAGAGAGACAGGGGGAAACATTTTATTCACCTCCAAAATGTGCACAGCACACATTCCTCTGAATGTTATTACAGAAAGTAAAAAAAACAAGGACTTAGTGAGAGCAAAAGGCATATAGAGAGAAAAGAGAAGGAGACAGAGGCTATGAGAGAAATTAAAAACATAGAGCCAATATGTATAAATATAAGGCTCACATGATGATGTGTACAGATGCTCAGCAACAAACAGCAAATAAATCTCAAAGTCAAACAGTCAAATAACTCCTGACACCTTATCAAACTGTTTTATGACTATTACCTTCTCACAGCCGAGACATTCACACAAGCCAATAAAACACAAGTTAGTGACGCTGACTGACAAAGCAGAAGCTCGTTTCATGTGTGAAAGGAGGCAGAGGAGAGGAGAGGAGAGGAGAGGAGAGGAGAGGAGAGGAGAGGAGAGGAGTTAACTGGAGAGGGTGGAGGAAGTCACTTTGTTTACTTGTATTTCTGACTCTTTCTTCCACACGACCCCAGCAGCCCAGTGACACCAGCCATAATCCTAAAAGCAAACTGGCCCCTCGCTGTGGGAACCTGATACAATTTCCTCTTTTCCAAGAGGGGCAAACTCAGGCCACTCCGAGTTTGCTTATTGCCTACAAGGCAATAAAAAGTCATTGAGGGCTATCGTTTTCTGCAAGGCGAGTCACTACATGTTGGTTGACGCGTCAGCCACCGCAATAGAGCACAGTCATAAAGATCTCAGTGAATCTGAGAGATAGAGGTCGTGATTGGACACTGAAAGGCCAAACATCTCTTTTACCAGGTAACTACAGATAATAATGTTTGAGATGCAGTAAATCCAGCTGAGGCTGAATAAACATTCCTATCAGCAATGCTGAGTCGTCAAGGGATGTTTTCTCAAGGTGTTTTGAGGTGCATTTACCTTTATGCCTTTCAAATATTGATTTTCATAAACAGCATGTGAACTGAAAGTGCTCTTGTGACCCTTTTTTAACACATGGACACATGTTCACACACACTTCACTAGTTTAAAGGGACAGTTTTTTACCTCTTACCTGTAGTGCTATTTATCCATCTAAATTATTTTGGAGTGAGTTGTCGAGTTTTAGAGATATCGGCTGTAGAGATGTCTGCATTTTTTGAATATAATGGAACTACATGGCACTCGGCTTGTGGTGCTCAAAGCACCAAAAAATACATTTGAAAAACTCAACAGCAATGTCTCTTTCCAGAAATCATGACTTGGTTACTTGGTTACTCAAGATAATCTACATACCTTGTTGTGAGCAGTTTCATGTAGAAAGGAAATAATTCCTACATGAAACAGCTCACAACAAACCTGGCCACAACTCTTTCACATCTGAACTGGCAGAGAAGATATTGCTGTTTGCTAGCAGCGGTTCATACGCCTCAATAGACTCCCAAACAACACTCAGCAGCACTTAACACACTCATCAGGGATAACTGCCCTGTCTCTCTCTCTTTTCCTCAATCACTATAGGATTTTCACACACACACACACACACACACACACACACACACACTGCTCTAGTCAGCATCAAAATGTCTTCACAGCATTCACTCAGATTCTCTTCCTTCCTCCTTATCTTACTCTCTCATTTTTCTTTCTGTCCTTTTGTTTCACTTTCGTCTTCTTCCTCTCTTTTTTCCTTGTGTTCAAACTGAGGAAATCAAAGAGAGATTTGTCTCTGCCAGCTACTGTACTTACACACACACACCTCCAGTAATAGAGACTGCAGACTAATCAAGTGAACCACATACCTTTTATCTACCCACAGAGCCTCACATATAAACAGATTACCAGGAAAGTTGGACACCAGAAAGACAATTACCGGACTGAGGATCTTCCTCGATAATGTCTACACAACGTCTAGACAACCTACACACAAAACTGTACTGTACAAAAAAGTACTGTTTCTTTTAGGTTCCATATTTCCACTTGCAGATTTATGCATTTTTAATGTTTGGTCAAAAATAATTAACACTTTGAGTTTTTTTCTTTGAGTTTTGATATGTGCACAAATGAATGCTTTTCATAAATTCAACATTACAACACTGCTGTGTTGTATGTATGTAAGAATTTTGAAACTGCAAGATATCAAATTTATACTCTCAAAGTTGTCACTGTATGTGTGCTAATGCAACCAATACACATTCCTATGTCTTTACAGTACTTACTTACTTATAAAAGTGCATCTAATTCTCTTAATAATGAGTCTTTAACTCATTATTGCAACAGAAAAATTTCAAGAGCAGCTAAAGGCTACTGGGAGAGAAAAGCTATTCAGGGAGGGGAATACACACTCACACACCACACAGACACTCACAATTCTCTCTTCCAGTCTACTGGACAATCGGACCAATTAATCGGTGACTTTGAGGGGGCCACGTGAAGCCGAGTGATTGGATGAGCTGAATCTGGCTGCTGATTGCCTGGCATCCCTGTTGATGTCCCCGTTTGCTCGCCCCGGCCCTGGAGACTAGCCAATGAGGAGACAGAAAGCAACAGCTCCGCTGTGGCCTGACCTTGTTGGAGGGCACAGAGGTCGGAGGGTGGATGAATGGGTGGATGGGTGGAAGGATAGATGGATGGATGACAACATCAGGAATATTCCAGCCTGATCGATGGGGATTCACAGCCAGCGGAGGTTATATACAGTGATTCAGAATGAATGGGGTGAAGCTGTGTTAGGACACAATATTCACATATATATCAAAACAGGAAAGCTATCCAAATGTTTTAAGAGCCACATCCTGAAGAAAAGGCAGGCCAAGTGCCGCATCCTCCCCCAAGATGATCCCAGCTGGGATTCGAACTGGCAACTGATCGGGTAAAAGTTTCCTGGGTCTCTGTAAATGTTGGGTCTCTGTAAATAATATTATAAAGAGTATAGTCTAGAACTGCTCTATAGGAAAAGTGCAATGAGATAACTTCTGCTATGAATTGGAGCTATATAAATAAAATTTTACTGAATTGAAATTCTTCATCCATTAGGGCACCACAGGTCTTTTCCTTTAAGTGATACTTTACAGTATATTCCTGAGCTTATTTGTTTTCTCACATATGTTACAGGGTTCTATTAATTCCTTCATTCATTCACACATCAAAGTTGAATTCACTCTAATCATCGGTACAATGAATATGAAGGAATTTCATAAAACAGACTGGAGCAATTAGTTCAAGGACAACAGGACCTCGAGCAGCAGATATTAACTACAACATTAGACTATGAACTACACATTAGGCTTTAAAAGCAAATATAATATTTTACATTTTGCATTCCTCCAACTACACCAGCCAAAGAAAAAAAACCTGAGCTAAATATAAGACCAACAACCAGAAATCTCAGGCCACTACTCAGACACTAGAAGTTTATGCAGACACTAACACAGGGAGCTATTTGCCTTGGCGCGGCACACTGTACTTTTTACAAACGGTCTGGGTAATTGGTGATACATATCTAATATCGCCAGTCATCGCCTCACTCCCTGGATGTTTCTGACAAGCGGAGAGGGAAACCCTGTTGCTTTCAAAAACAGAGCAAACACTCTGCTCCGCTCCTCTGCTCAACTCGCATCCACATCGCTGCAGCTGCCCGATTCAGTGCCTGAATGTTATTCTGTTTCCCTCGCGCGCCAGGCCCTCGGAGAAGCCAAGGGGTGTCCTTACAAATTCACACAGGCAAAGAGGAGTACTTTATACTGGGAGAAAAAGAGGGCCCACTCATGTCCGTGAGGGACCCCCCCTCCATCGCAGGCATATATGATCTGTTGGCTTTTCCTCTGCCCTTCGAGCATTACTCTTCACAGAAAAGCATGATCCAAGGCAACAACAGCTAAAATGAGGCTTCTCCAGAGGGCTTCTGGGTATTAAACAAAGGGGCCTGTTGGTAGGAACTAGCTAGCAAACCGCTGGGCTAATAGAGTGGGACTAATTAACTACAGGGCCGCTCTCCGACTCTCCCTGTCGAAGCTTGTGGATGTTTACAAAGACCTCCCAGAGAAAGGGAGGAGAAAAATAAGAGGCTTTTGTCTTTGTCTGCTCTTTTAGTGAGAGAGGAGACACCCAGGACTGATTTTAATGACATGTGTGAAGCAAATGTGATCCTCCCTCCATTTTTTTCTGATTGCCAATGGAATTCAGTGCTAGAAAATACCCCCGGTATTGTGGTCAAAGCATAAACACCCATAAGAACTCAGCATGTGAGCATTGTCACCACATGCAAAAATAAAAAAGTATCTTTTTTTAATTGCTCACATTCTTACTGTGACACTGAGAAATCACTGCAAAACACCTGCTGATGAATAAAAGGTCTAAGACTTATCATTAAACATCACATTATCACGTTATCGATTACTTTGCATTAGAACGAGTATCTTCTCCTGCATTCAAGTTCAACAACATGCGCATGGAGACCTCTGATCTTACATAATGCGGAGACCTCCTCAGAATTCCTGCAGTTCTTGGATTTGAGAGACTGAATGTTACGTTTCTGGGAGGAGATGGGGATTTTTATACCAGCGGGTAGTGGAGCGTTCAGAGCAGAGGGCAGAGCGGAGCATGTGTTTGTCTCAGGAATAGCCTCAGAAAAAAGGCGGAGAGAGGAGACTGGAGTTCACTAGTTAAAGGCCCTTGACCATCCAGCATCCTTCCTCTGAGCTGTTTCACTCTGCTGGAGGGGGAGGATGGAAGGAAGAAGGGGGCAAAAGATATAGATAAATAGGGAGAAGGAGAGGTAGAAGGAGAAGAGAGAGTAAGAGGGTGGCTTGATAGACTGAGTAGAAGGAGTGAAGGGGGCAGATTGACGGATAGATGAGAGAAAAAAGAGAGAATGAGTAACGGAGAGAAAGATGGCCATTAGCTGTGCAGCTCTACAGGCAGAGAGGAAGAAAATGAAGAAAGTGGAAGAGAAAGACAGAGGGAAAGGTCAGTGAGAAAGCAATCTGTAACAGAGAGAGAACGAGGGTGGGGGAAAATACAAGAATGAAACATGAAGAAATGGGAGGAGGAAATAAGGAAAGAGGTAAGAGAAAAAGAGTGCAAGAAGAGGAGTGACGATAGAGAAGAGAAGCAAGGAAGTGAAACTGAGAAAGAAAGATGAGAAGAAGAGAAAAATTAGATGAGAAAGGGACAGTGTGAAAGATAAACAGGTCAGAAAGAAACAGCACGAAGAAGAAAGATGAGAGAAAAAGATGACTAGATGGAAACAAAGAGAAAAAACAGAGATGTGAAAAATGGAAGAGAGAAAGATGGGGAAGAAAAAGAGAGCGAAAGGAACAAAGAGAGGTGAGAGAAAGGGAAAGAAGAAGGATAAACAAAGGTAGTGTTTTAGAGTGAGTGGGAGGCATAGAAAAAAAATGGGGAGGAGAGAGAGAAAAGCATGGGGTTCACAAGGAGAGAGAAACCGACTGAGAGCAAAATGAAAGAGGGAGATGCGAGAGTAGGTGGGAGACAAGGGAAAACTGGAGAAGAGAGGGAGGATGCGAAGATGAAAGAGCGAGAAAAAGGGAGGAGAGACAGTGGGATGAAACTGTCGGGGAGAGAGTGAGCAAAGTGCCAAACAGATAAATAACCAGCTTACTGGGATTACCAAGTGACTGACACACAATTTGCCAGAGCCAATATGACGTGGCAGTGATAGCTCTTAACCCATATAAACCTGAAACCAGTCCAAGATGTCCTCCGGAATTTACTGTTGTCACTGCGCCCTGATGCTCTACATTCTGTGTGTCCACATAAACACCATATAAACAAAGCAATCACACACATACAAGCAGAAATTAGGGTGTCTGCAGGTTTCAGAAACATGTTGAAAGAGCTGTTTAATGCTACCTGGGTTTAAATACCTAAATTAAGAGAAATACACTACGTGGCCAAAAGTATGTGGACACCTGATCATTATACCCATTTTTGAAGGTCTCATTCCAAAACGAAGGAAGAAGAAGGAACCTGGCTGCAGGGAGCAAGAGTCCATATATATTTTGGCCACATAGTGTAAGTGGAAATTTGATATTATTATTATATTATTATTGTTGAAAATAGTTAATGAAAGTGTAAAAACAAATGATAACAATAGGAAATTAATAAAGGGACGATAAATCCATCTGTCTTTGCAGATGAAAAAGTGTTTTACATATTTTTTTTTAGTTTTTTGGGGGGCATTTCTGCTTTATTAGATAGTCACAGAGAAGAGAGACAGGAAAGGTAGGGGGGAGAGAGAGAGGGGATGACATGCAGCAAAGGGCCCAGGCCAGATTCAAACCCAGGCCACTGCGGTAAGCCTTGATACACGGTAGGCGCTCTACCAGGTGAGCTACCAGGGCACCCTGTTTTACATATTATAATGTTACACAGTCTCTGTATTAATTTGACGCTTATGGTAATGAAACTGAAAAAGAAATATGGCTGAAAAAAACAGATTTTAGGCAATGTTACTACTTTGTACCATCTTAAATTTATACTAATTTAGCAAACATGTTTCAGGACCTGCAGACATCTTGATACCTACATACATTCATCATGTTTAACACTTCAAAGCACCTCATTCATTAAACTGACACACACCGACATACATACACATACAGAATCTGCACATGTATACACACACTACCCCACTTTTTACCCTCTAATGAACTTCAACAACAAACAAAAACCTACAATAGCCGGGGTAGGAGAGAGATATGAGGAGATATAGAGAGAGAGACAGAGAGTGAGAGGAGGCGGGTCAACATAAGGAGTGGGCCTATAATTGGAAAGATGTGAAAAATGAAGTGTCAGTTTGGTCAATAGAGGGCAAAGGTCACAGAAGCAGGAACCCAAACTCGGCACAGAGCACGCTCATTAGAGCGACCAATCAAATCTTGCCTGGCTGCCCCAGACCATTAGTCATCAGAGGAAGAGGCATGCACATACACACACACACAATATTGCTTTGTCTTCCCCTGTTTCACTGTAATTTCACTCTTTTCTTTCGCTCTCTTCCACATCATCTGTCTATCTTTTATTTTTATCTCAACTCGTGTCTCACCTCTCAGTCCCTCAGCTCTACTGTCTAGCATTAATGACGAGTGAGAAAGAAAGACAAACAGTATGTGAGAGAGAGAAAGAGATTGTGTGTGAAAGACACAGAAAGAGAGAGAGAATGAGACAGACAGAGACACAAAGAGAGACAGAGAGCATGTATGTGTTGACTATATAAATGGCTGCTCACTGGAGTGGAAGGCATGGCGGCGCTCTCTGCTCCCACCCAGGCTCTGCCTCCTGGCACTGGCAACCCTGCAAACTGCTCGCCTTGACATCGCCTTCAATAATATATGAAGTTGCTTTTTTGCCTACAGTTTGTTTGCAACGCCGCCCCACCACCACCAACCCATTCTCCCACTGCTGCCTCTCTCTCTCTCTCTCTCTCTCTCTCTCTCTCTCTCTCTCTCTCTCTCTCTCTCTCTCTCTCTCTCACACACACACACACAAACACACACACACAAACACACACACATTCAAAGAATGCATACACATCCAGCCTCAGCAGAGGCTGTTCAAGAGGGAGACTGGACCCTTTAAATTTGAGGCTAAACATAATATCAATGAAAACAAAAAAATCAATATTCTACATATACATACAATATACATTTTGCATTTTGCACATTTAGTAAACAATTCCTACCCAGAGATTTTTTTGGTCTAAGTTCAAATTTATAGAAACTGTCACAGATGCAAGCAACCTGTAGTAACAGTTGCAAGCTTCGAAGCCATTTCTTCTTGATAAGAGATGACTAAACATTAATGTCAGAAAAATCTCTCAAACATGTCAGCTTTACATTTTCTGTAAAAAAAAAAAAAAAAAAAAAAAAAAATTAAAAACTGCCTTGTTTTTAGCTATATATTCAGTGACATCCACTGAGGAAACTTGAAATGGTTTTATGGGCCTCATAAAAGAGAATTTCCTCAAACAGGTGCATGCAATCCTTCAAACAACACTAAAACATGAAAATCAACAGCTTATGACAAGGGGTTTATATGACAACAGAAAAGAATTCCTGAATCTTCAGAAAACTGAGACGAGAAAGAGAGCAGAAAGGGCCACCTACTTGGTAGGGGGTTCTGCAAGCTAAGTAGTCAAACAGTACATACAATATGAACTGCATAGTCTGGGAAATAATAAAAGCAAGAGCACACAAACACAAGCAAATATGCTCAGATGTAAAGCGAACTGCATGCTAGAGGACTGTAGTGTGAAACAATTGCCAGGGTGGAACCAGGAAGACAGAAACCATTCTCTAGACTCGGGTACGAGCCATCTACCACTACAAGTCTGCTCTGCCACTGTGTCCCTGAGCAAGACAGCGAATGCCTACCAGGTCCAGAAGTAAGCTCTTATAGCTGACCCTGACCTCTCCTCTCTTTAGTAGCAGCAACTGTGAGCTGTTGCAAAAACTTAATCCCTCTTCAAACAGCCTGAATAAGCCTGTCAAACCTCGTCTGAACACATAATAAAGTTTTCTATCATGTACTTGATGTATATGATATAATCTAGCAGTTGCTGTACATGTAAACTATGTCCCTGTCCTCCCCTTCTCCACCACCTAATTAATAAGAAAAAGATGCAGACAAAGAAACTCAGTCACTTACCCTGTTCGCTGCTGTTGTCGCCGCTGTGTGATGTGTGTCCGCCGCTGGACGGCCCCGGCGTTCCTCCAGAGCGCGTGGACGCTGTGTCATCATGATCTCTGTTCCAGGACGTCTGTTGTAGAGAGAGAAAAGAGAGAGAGAGAGAGAGAGAGAGAGAGAGAGAGAGAGAGAGACAGAGAGATCAGTCAGTTAATCTAAGGTCTAACGTCTTGTGTTTATCTTCCATCATTAGTTAGTCAATTTTACGTGTAATTGTGATTTTTTTTTACGCGTGCATATTCTATTATCTCCTTTTGAAAAGTTCTGTCTACATACAGTATACTGCACAATATGTGGAAGGAAGCCCAAACACGTACAAAAAACACAAACTTACACTCAACAAAACTCATAAATGAACATAATTTGCTAACTCTCAGCCCAGTCACGCAGTGTGTGTGAGCCCCTGCAACGATCTTATGGAATGAGGATTATTGGGGCTCGATGAAGAGAAAGGCCCAGACGAAGAGTGAGTGAACATGTTGTATTAGTTCCCAGCTTTCTGAGGCATGCAATCCACGGCTGCCTCCATTTGGCTCAAACCACTAGCAGATGAAAATACAAAACAGCTACAACTTAAGATAGGCCGCAGCGAGCGCCAGGGAGTGATGTCATCCAAGCAGAGCAGACCAGAGAGAGACGGAGAGAGAGGTAAATAACTCAAAGTATTGCTACATAAGTATAAATCCTCTGTTTTGTCCAAAAATGAAAATGGATGACCAATCCCACTAATGTAGATTTAAATTTCATTTTGGGAAGCAGAGCCAGAACAGAGACATAACCAAATAAGCTGAAGTTTTCCCACAGTCTTTTCTCAAACAAAAAATTAAACAAAAATATTGCATGACCAACCAAACTGAAGCTGACTTAAAACTTTATATAGACAAATGAAAAAGTTGAAGTATTACCACAAAGTGCAAGTCCATTCCTTTCTCTATGACTTCAAGAAAAATAACACATGAGCACAAGCAGCTGACTAGACATAAGGGAGAGACTCGGGAGACCTGAGTTTATATATAGTAAGCTGTGTGTGTGTGTGTGTGTGTGTGTGTGTGTGTGTGTGTGTGGGTGTAAGGGTAAAGGACAGTCTTAGGCCAGATGAGTGTCAGCTGCACACTGGACGGTGGAGAAAATTATCCAGACAGAAGGATGAAGGGAAGACACACACAAGTAAGCGAACATCAAATACAAAAACACACAGTCAGATACAGACATATTAAGTTCCCTCACACACATACACATTTAGAGATTTGGTGCTTACACACATGCACATATACATAGACATTGGATAAAACAAACACACACACTCAAATCACACTATGCCCTATACGAAGCTGCTACATATTGTTGAAACTAAACCAGATGTAACCTCTTATCTCCCAGTGCCTCTGAAAAGCAACATTAGCACTGAGGACAGGAGAGAAAAGAGACTTCAAAATAGAAGGAAATGGGATCTAATGTCTTATCACACGCAGCTAGCTATCACAAACACGCAACAAACAAAACACACACACACACACAAACACTTACTCGAGCCTACTCTGCCACCCGCGTGAGCCTATCTTTGCTCTGTCAAATCAAATGAAGCAGATATCAAGGGGCAATGTGGTGTTTGCATCACGCTTTTAGGGCTACGTGACGAAATGAGTGATAGAAACACAGAGGAAGAGAGGAGGGAGAGAAACACACTGGGGAACAACTGGTTTCAATTGGGATACTACAAGCAGCGCTGCCTCTGCGAGGAGGATTTGGAGCCGAATTTAGAATTATGACAAAAAAGTAGACATTAATTCATGACACAGGGTTTGTTTTAAAGAAAATGTAGATGGAATAAAATAGCAGAAAAGAATATACAAGTCAGCAAATTCAACACATTTGGGGTCTATTAGAGCCCGTTTGATGTTCCTGGGCTATGAAATTATAATCCAGTGCTTACATGGACGATATAATCGTTGTTTTCCAAATTAGGCTTTGAGGCTTTGCAATAAAGAGGAAAGTCAATGCACAAAGGCATGACTAGGATGGTGATTGGGTAGATAAACGTTGATTTTAACGAGGATAAGATACCAAGCAGGGTTTTTTTTCCACCTCTTACAAATTCTTTTTTTGCTGACTGTAGAACACTGAAAAATGAAACACCCGTGCATGACCGAGTAACTCCAGAGAACATCAGAAGTGAGGTAATCCAGACCACATGCTCAGCACGCAAACAGTTAACACTGGCTTTTGCCAGCTCCTCCGAAAGTGCAGCTTTTAAAAATGAGCAGAACTTGTTTATTCAGAGCTCTGTGAAAAAGAATAGCACAGTACCCCGGGGACGTCGAACGGCAAGTATTGAAAAAAACCAAGAGCCTCAGCTCGCAAAAAGGATATGTTTTTTCATTTTCTTTTTGTTTTAATTCTGTAACAAATTCCACAGGAAAATATAATTAGAAAGTGGAGGGGGGAAATGGCAAACTACTGCATTAGCTGTAATTGAACAAAAGAGCGCTTTGCCTGCTGGGAGGTGGCAGCTGAGGCCCCATGGGAAAGGGGGCGGGGCTGAGACAGGACCTGGTGGCATCTCCGAAGGGACGGGGAGTTTATTTATAATCACAGGCCGCCCTTGGACGGAACAGGCCCGGCACTGATCTAACACGCAATTAATACACACACGGCTGAGATCACACAACCCACACACACATACCAGTACACACAGGTCGCACAGCATGTGTGCACACACCCATACACAAATACACTAAAACACATTTTTGGTCACTTAGCTTGTACACACACACACACACACACACACACACAAATACGTTTCATCTACCTTATGCAAACACATCACAGAACCGCCATACTCACAGTCCCTATTTAACAAACGCACACACCTGGACCATAAGACACACAGCGACTAAAAAAAACACACACCCTGGGCCAACAAGACTACAGCACACAATGTAGAGGTCCACCTTCACAATATGGGATATGTAAATTCAAAAGATGAATAGATGCATAAACAGAAAGCTCGAGGAAACTGAGAGAAAGAGAGAGCTGTCCCTCTGCACACATGGCTTCACGCTTGATTTATTCTGTCCCCTTAATGAGCCGCCATGGTCTCTCGCCCTCTCTCTCTCTCTCTCGCCCTCTCTCTCTCTCTCTCTCTCTCTCTTTAACTCTTTCTCTCTCGCTCTCCCCTGTGCAGGATGTAGATTAATTCAATGCTTAATTGTTTAGTAAATTCAATTTTCCACATTCTATTCTGCCTAGCTTTAGCTAAAGTTCTTAAATCTGCCGCGCCAAGCCGAGGGAACCCTGTTTGTGAGCCATGCATACCTTTTTTTCCTCTTTTTCTTTTTTTTCATTACCATTTCTCTTCCCTCCACCACCCTAATTCGCCATGAAAAGATTTTCCTTGCTGGAAATTCTGATTCCGCTATGATCGGTGAGGCATTCCAATCCAATGCATTCTCATTGTGCCGCGTCTTAAGATGCGAGGGGGGCTTCCCTTTCTCGCTGTGCCAGGCCCCATATCATACAAGCGCTCATGCAAGAAATGTTGCCTTGCCAATTCATTTGCAATAATAAAGAAAATGGTTAAGGTTGTTGTGCTTTGCCCCCACCCTCCCCTCTTTCCTCACTCTGAAATATCTTTTGTGATGATATGGATATTTACTTTTCACTCTGTGCCAGCAAGCGTGCGGGAATAATCATATGTGCATACTTAACGGCACAGACATAAATATCCAAATAACCCCCCACACATACACTCTTCTGTGGTGGTACATCTGAATCAAAGATGACAGTTGGGCTACTCCATCCCCCAGAATGCTTTGGTGCATCTGTTCTCTGCGGTTGTTTTCTTTAACATCATTTTTGACCTTTGCAACAGCACTGCTTCCTCAAGTTGAAATCTGCGAGAATGCCATGTGTTGCAGCAGCGAGATGGCCTGCAATAACTCCGGACACATTCTCCCACTCCGCTGAATGCTGGTGGGGAAGCTGTTAGTGAAAGGGGCTGAAAGGCCAGCTATTGTAAACTCTTGTTTACTTTGCTTTCCACTGTGACTAGATAAAGCAGGATCTGCCTCTCTGATAACCGGCCAGGCAAGTGCTTGCCCAACTAGCTTCGCTTTCTCTGCTCTCTCCACCCCTCTCCTACCCTCGCTGCAATATCAGTGCTTCCAAAATGAAAAGAGGGGCTGATAATGGTATGCGTGGTACAAAAAAAAAAGGAGTAAGAGAGCAAAAGACCCCCCCCCCTCCCATTCTGTTCTGCACTCCCCTTCCTCCCTAACTCTTCACAATAGACAAAGAAAGAAGGAATAACCTTATAATTGCTGAAGGGGGTGAGGGAGAAAACTGGATTTGGTCTCTTGAGTAAGTAAAGTATGCTACATTGAATAGCCGTCAGGTACTCTTCAGTCGGCTTTTTAAAACTGGTGGGTTAACCTCATAGAGACAACCAAAGATAATTACATGTTTGAGATAATTACCAGAGCTTTCAAAGTCCGTTTAGATGACACTCGCGGAAACTGACAAACTGATTTTCTTTCTCTGTGGCCTCTTCCACTCCAGCTCTCGCTACAGACTCCTTGTTTACTCTCTGTGAGCTGAAATCCAAACAAAAACATTAACTCGAGTGCTCTCCCCTCAATGCTATCTAACCCCAAACAAAGCTTATTTCTTTTTTTCCAGTTGTGAATGAAAAGGCATGCGTAATTTCTTAATGACATGTTTTGCTGTGGTTTCTTCGTTAGCCTAGCCTAGCTTGACTCAAAGCTGCTGCGCTGGGATGTTCTTGGTGGATCCCTTGGAGACAGGCTGTTTGTGATGGTGGCCATTGTCAGAGGCTCGCAGGGGGTTAAGGGGGAGAGGAACTTTCCATTAGCTAAGTACACATGTGTTAAGCCAGGTTATTGTTTACTTAGCCAAAGAAACCACAGCAGGCCTCGGGGACAGACATGGCCGCCCATCATAAGTAACACGAGACACAAGCCAAGAACTTTATTTGCAATTGGGATTTTGTGGCTATCACAACAGAGTATCTGTGACACAGTGCGGCTCCACTAAGCACTAGTATGCAGCAATACTGCATGATTTAAAAACAACTAATAAATCAACCGAAAAAATCCACAACTTAGCACAAAAAAACAAAACAAATGCACTGTGGATGTCTGAAAATACACGAAAGTATATAAGAAGCTCCTGACGTTCCTGTTCTTTGAAGTCACTCTGGCCTTGATTTGCTTAATCAGAATCACCCCTACTTGCTATTCCACCACAATAATGAAGAGGCTAAGAAACACACAAGTCACGTGGTCGGCTCTTTGTATCACTTGTTGAATCCTTAACAGCCGCCCTGCATTCACTCCCCAATGGAAAAAAGGGGGAGTTCAGGGGAGAGGAAGAAGGAGGGGGTGTAGAGGAGGTAGGGGCAGAGTGGGGGTCAAACCTCTCCTCTATTCAACTACAAAAGCTGCTATTACCAACAATCACCACGATGATTCAAAAGTTTGTATTAAGATCAGCAGTGTGCCACTGTAGGAGAGAGAGGGAATGAAAAAAAGAGAGTGTGTGCTTCTGTTAAATCGGGTGTAACTCGATCCATACTTCAACGAGAAGCGGATAGATTAGCGATAGTGGTGTACTGATTAGGAAAATAGTGGCTGACCCCAGCGGTCAGGGTTTCCATTGAGTTGGAGGGGGGGTCACTCTTTGACCGCCAGAGTTACCTAAACCAACTCTGCTGGGTCTAACTGACCTGGAAACCAGCACTTGTATGGCATAACAGTGCCAATTGTTGGGGAAAGATACCACGATAGTGCTATCAAGAGTAAATTCTTACACAGTGACCACAACACTAAGCTCACACAAGCAGGGTTTGTTTAGGAAAGATTGTGCAGGACATAAGAAAAACAGCAACGGATCCCAAATGTATAGATGTTATTTCAGATTGAAGGCTATTTCACATTCTTTTTACATGATTTCAACAGCCAAAAAAAAAAAAAAATCACATTGAAAATGTCAGTACCACAAAGCCTCTCTAATGTAAATATATCTCTCCACTGAATTATCTCAACAGATCAACTGCTGAGTATTCATAATCATTTAAGACTCTTTCACATCCACAAAAAGCCAAGCGGAGAATATTTTTAAGGGAAATTTCAATTATTTCCAGCCCCACTTCACCCTGCATGGCTCAATCAAGTAGAGGAGCTCTTGAGACTTGGAGTGAGTCCTCAGCACTATTAGTAGTGTTCTGCTCTACAGCGGAGAGCCCGGGCCCTCTGAGTTCATTAGCAAATTGCTACGCCCCTCCCCGTGCTCTCTGCGCAATTAAAGGCAACTGTGCAAATGACGTACAGCGGCATGGAAATACCTCCCTGCTTATTTAGACTGAGGTGAACATGTGTGCCAGGCAAATAGGGACGCAATCAGCAGAGCGACTGCTGCCACATTTCCACAACAAGAAGACGGAGACAGACGCAGCCATATTCAGTGTGGACACAAGCCTTTCCACATTAAAGGCCTCTGCAAAATTCACTCAGAATAATGGACTTTTATTGTGTCTTTTATGTTTATATACAGCCGAGCTCAAAGCAGGATGCATATGTCTAACGGGGAAATGTGCTGCTCAAGTGAAGAAATTAGGAAAATGTGGTGGGAAGCTCTCCAGGGAGCGGCAGGGAAAGGGTTAAGAAAGTCCAACTGGTGCTAACCAGTCACTCCACTCACATAGCACCTGAGGGGGGTGCTGCATTTATCAGGCCAGTCTGAACACACACATGCACACAGCAGCGTACACACAAACACACACAGATATGCATACACTTGTAGACAGATGCATGCACACAGCTCGTGCACATTTATATACACACACCTGCACAAAAAGACACACACAAACACAGGAGGGTGAGCCCAAACTGGCTGGGCTGCATTCACAAGCCAGCGCAGAGCCTCTCTGACTTTTTCACCTCTCAGTTATGCTCTGCTTTCTTTTGAAAGGGGCGCTCAGAGTCCCTCCATACGCGCCTGCATAGGCAGGCTAACAAAACAATGCAAAGACATGTAAAGAATATTCAGAAAATTACGCTTATGATGCAAGGGTGCATAATACAGCAAAAAAAGTCAGTATTGTTGGATTGTGGAGTTTAATCAATTCAAAGTATTTTTTTCCTCTGACATTTTTTTTCTCCTCTGCTACAGTCGCCTTACTGGAATAAATTGGTTTATGAATAAATGAGCCTGCTTTCTCCATCTTGTTAACATTGTTCTTTTGTGCAAATTCTCAGCATTTTTTTCCAGTCCACTTCAACTTTATGCCCGAGGGCATATATTAAAAATACATATGGAAAGAGATAATGCACACACAACGCAAATTCGTTAAGGATGTCACTGCCTAACAACTGCAGATAAGATGTCACACAAAAATAGCCCACAAAACTAAAAAAATATATATTCAGCCGCAAGTAAGTTATGAAGTGCAGTGCCATTAGATTGACAATATAAGTATTCAGCAGTGAGAGGCATGCACCCTGTGCCTGTTTGGATATGCCCATTTACACACAGCCTGCTGCTGTGGACAGTCTCCATGTTATCCCACAGGAACATCAGCCCATCCCTCAATATTACACATCTGTCAAAAAGTTTTCCCTGTGTTTTAACGCAGACTATGCCTGTAGGTCATTTATATTATTCTGGCATATCAGTGTAAACATAAGCTTATGTGGTTTTGCCCTGAATTGGCTACATGTAGGGACCATCATTATATTAAAATAGGCCATGTCTTCATCTTACAGTCAATTAAAGATCTGCATCAGTGCCCCAAGCACAACATAATTTTCTTCATATACCTAGAAACCCAAGGGGTTTACTCTATTTCCCTATCTATATACAATAAGGTTTCATTCCATGTCCTGACCTATCTATAAAAAAAAAAACTTTTGACAACTGAATCCCCGAGAGAATACAACAAGCTGTTCAAAGAGACACTTAAATGCACAAGTGGCGTCTGTGTTATTTAATTCTGTTCCTGGATTAAATGAAGTATTATCTTCCGCGTGATCTTTCTCATTTCCATAATCAGACATAAGGGCCGGGGATGGGGGAGTGCATGCGCGGCGGGGTGGGGGTCTTTCCAGTCGGGCATCAGTCCGCTCCCAGTCCTGCCATTCAGCCCAGAACATTAAAGCCGATGGCTGTCTCTCTCTCTCCTCAGACCAGCCACTCAACCATATGGAAGACCGCGGATTTAAATTATTTAGCCTAATCGCTTCATTACTTTTTATGTCGGAATATCCAACTAATCCCTTTAATTTGGACACTTGATTTTTTCCCCCCCTCATCGGCATCCATAGGTTCTATCCGCTACTCTCCTAAGCCATTCCTTAAAACTTGGGATACTTTAACTTATTGAAACATCGTCTCATAGCCTGCAACCCTGTCTCCTGCACAAATGACTCGAGCTATTAATGGCCGAAAATCCAGATTTGCATAATTCTAATCATCGGTTGCTGTTATCATTATTTAACGGCAGTGTATGGACCATTAGGGTCATGCCTGTGCGCAGACTACAATGTCCCCGGAGTGCCAACAGTCAGTGGAGCACATAATGAAGGCTGTGGTTATCTCTGATATCGGCACAAAAGGAAAACACTCCCTAATCTACCTTTAATACCCGCTTGCTTCTGTAGCTTTCGAAAATAAACCTTCGTATTGGTGCTGAATCTGTGCGCTGCGAGCGAAATAAAGGAGGAGGAGAGGAGGGGTCTCGATAAGCAATGTGCACTCATGTCTAAGGAAAAATACTGACAAGATGCGTAATGAACCGTGAACTCCACAGTGGAGAAACCAAGGCACCTAAACCACAGTCTGCAGCCCATCCTGCTGCTGCTGCTCTCCTGGGCTACACAACAGAGAGGAGCTGATAACGTTTCGTTTTGGTTCAAAAAGAGACAGAGAGGAGAGAAAAAATGGAGAGAGGCACTAAATTAAAATCGACATGAAACAGGTCAAGTTTATGGCGATGCTTTTTCGAGCTAATCTTCCCAGGTCGGTTCCGGGTTCAAGTCTTAATGGGCCAATAATAGCAACATTATTCAGAAAATTTTTCATTCCGATGGATGGAATGTAAAACGGCCTTAATCATATGCAAATAACAGCGCAGCGGAGTAGTGACCCAGAATAGCTGAATAGCCAGCAGGGAGAACACACACACATACACATAGCTACATACACACACACACAGGGAGAAAGAGAGAGAGAGATGTACCTGATCAAGGGCCACCGATGATCTTGTGATTTCCTCGCTGTCTGATTTGGACCCGCCCTCTCTGTCGTCTATGACCAAGTCGATGGGCATCTTGCCTTTCAAGCAGCTGATGTACCGGTGACAGAAATTATCACACAGCTCGTGTACCTTCAGAGAGACGAGGCAGAGGCATCACACACTCACCTCAAAAGGGACATCATCACACAACAGTGACATGTGCAACCACAACACTGCCCCAGCTGACACTCACACACACACACACACACACACACACACACACACACACACACACACACACACACACACGACAGGCTGTGACATGCAAAACATCCCCGAAGAGATTTTAGGAAATTTGGCACACCCGACGTTCACGGCACAGTTGTTGCATATAAACTATTTAAATATTTTAAAAGAGTTAACATGAAACATGACTGCTCATTGACAACATGTTATTGTTTTGGCATTATGATACATTATCAGGCTAAATATGGTCAAAACCTCATTTGTTTTATTTATTCTGCCTCCCAAAAAAGTTTTTATATTGCTTCAGCTTTGCTCTGAAATTATAAAAACTGAAATAAGACCTCCTTCCGGCAAATGTGTGTTCAGTTCCCGTGCCGTGCCGTGCCGTGGTGGCAGTGCGCTCCGGACTGTGATAATAACAATTTTTTCTCCTCTCAAAATAGAGATATCGTCGAAAATTGACAGTGACAAGAGGGCTCAGGGGCTACAACGCACTCAACACCCGTGTTAAATTCATCATCAGTGCCCCGGGTAGTGGCCATTAGAGCAGGGTGACCCGCTTGACTGACATTTAAGGTAAACTGTTTAATTTCGTCTACTTATTACATTATCACTGCCAATGCAGCGTAGCCCATCGCCCGAGAAACAAAAATGTCAGTTGGGCAGTGAAATACAGAGGACTGCAAACCACCTTAAACTTAATTTACTAAATTGTCTTCACAGTTGCACAGTAGCCTGTTTACAGTTTACAACCTCTTATGCGTTACAGGCTGCATGATCTGAGAAAAGGTGATGCACGAGAAGCAAGTTTTAAAAACTAAAACTTTTAACAGCTTTGATAATGTTTCAGAACGTTAAAGTTTAGGTCAGAGTTGACAGCACATGCTACTGTAGTCCATCTGATACGAAGACAAATCAGAGTTTTACACCCACTACTCCCTCTCTCCACAGATGGCTGCCTGGGGCCTTTTGCCCTCCACAAAGAATCATTTCTAAAACCCCAAAGTTCGCCTATATGTTTCACCTTGCATGCAATTTCTGCCAGCATTAAACTTCATTAAAACATGCGGGGAGATTTGGGCACAGAGATATCCGTTCCAGTTGTAACAGCTTGCGTCGTGATTAAACGCGGAAGAGAAATGGCCCCATGATTGATTTTGACGCTAATTATAACCGACTAGCAAAAATATACTACATTTTTGCAAATACAGCCCATAGGTCTGAAGCGGCACACTGGACAGAAATGGCGAGAGAATATTACCTTCTCCAGCTCCAGAAGATGAAATCGTAAAACTTGAATGGCTTGAATCATCTGAAAAATTAAAATAACAATAAAAAAATGAGCTGCTCACATCTCTTGATATTAAACAGGCACGTTTTTCTCAATACAAGTATCTGCAGACGAGGAAAATATTCATGTGAATGGATTTGATGTAGAACTGATATTAAACTTGGATGTTATTGCAATATGGAGAGCAGGCATACAGTACAGACTGACGCTGCAATAAGCCACAGAGTCAGAGATCTATTAGCCACCAACTAGTCGTGAGGAAAACGTTACTCTCACATCACATTCAAAGTACCAAACTGTACAAAGTGAAAAGCATGAATAGAATAACTTTCCAGGCAGAGTTCAAAGGTTTGTGACAGCTGTCTTACAGCGGCCCTTCATCTACAGATACAACCAGGGTCCATCATGATATCAAAGCAGCCCAAAAAGAGGAACATCACTTCCAATCCTGCTTTAACTTTTCAGCACCACATGGCTCTCTGACACATACATGTATGTACAGCCCGCCAATAAACATGCAAACAACAGCTGGCATATTCAAAAACATATAGGTAATGCAATCATGTAAAAAAATATAATGTATCTTACCAGATTATCCAATTCTGGATTCGATGAAAATAAAGGCTTTTCTGCCCGAATCTAAAAGCAAAAACATTTTTATAAAACATGCGAATATAAAATATTATACAATTATAAATTGCAGCATATATAATGTAAGATTAAATGTAACATGCAAATGTTGACATAATGTGTATAATGGTGTATTAATTCCTACCTTACGCACTCGCTCTGACATTAAAACGTTTTTTAATCACTTTTTTTTTATTAGTGAACGCCATTTTATTTTCTTTAACTTTACGCACTAAAGTCAGAGCTCCACACTTTCTAAGGCTAATTCATGCAGGTAAAAGCTCAACCAGCCCGAGCATGCAGATTTAAAAAAAGTCAAACTTTCCTGACCTGTTTTGCAAACACTGCTATGTCTTCATTGAAAGATTCCGATGAACAGACGTCTCCTCCTGCCACCCCGGGCTCTCTGGGGGTGCAAGTCGCTAATTCACATTTCTCAAAAATCAGTGCAAGCAAGGGGAACAGGGGGTGCCTGGGAACACACACAATAGCAAATGTCACCAGAGAGAACAGCGCCGGGGTCAAGACTACTCCAGGCTAGATTTAGCCAGCCATGCTACTCTTCAACAACTCGCCCATGGGGAATGCTGCTGCAGCCCATGCTATTATATTATGCGGAGGCTCGGAGAAAGGCTGCAAACAGCGGGCAGACTTCTGTGATTAAATCTAGGTGCGCCTAATAGCATAAAAGCTTTAGAGTCAGTCAAACTATTTCTTGCACAGGTCTCCGTTTGGATCCCAGGCGTGTGTGTGTTTGGTGAAAACCTCTGAAGCTGCAGGCGACTAAATGTGCGTGCATTTGTTGATTATTTATTGTTTAAGTCATCAGAGGAGATGTGTGCAGGCGGGCAATGTGTTGAAAGTTGTGTCAGTATGGCGTAAGATGGTGAAACTGCTGGCATGTTTAGCCACCGTGAAAACATCATGCTTAGAATTTTTAATTAACTCCTAAATGGATAAATGGCATGCATATGTAGGACTTCCTTTAAACATGATATATTTTTAATTTGCTGAAGCCTGGCACATTACATTCAATTAATTAAAATGGTTAAAAGAGAGAAGGTAGCTAATTATTTTCTTCATAATAAACGATGAAACTTAAAAACTAAGCAAGTTAAATTAAAAAGGAAATATTAGAAGTTCTAACTAAAGTGGACTTTGTCTCATAATTATTTTTAAGAGTCAAAATACATTTTTCAGTGAAATACTTAACAACAGGACATTCGTGAGGCGGCCTCCATAAGTAAACTATATATTTCTTTTTACTCCTCCAGTATTTGCTCAGTTGTTTACCCAGCAGAAACACGTGATAACATGATTGACTTTAAAAGCATAAAATTCAGAACTGTGCAAAAATAACGGCTGCAGCCATTCTCTTCACCAGCGCCCCTGCAGCAGTTTGGACTCCAGTGTTTTTCTGAATCTCTTCACCGAGACGCACGGCCGTCCCGGGCATTGTGCCGGTGTTTTTCCTGCTATGGGACTGACTTTGCACTGACTTTGCACCCACTAGCCCACCCCGACTGCCCCCTCCAGGCCTGGGTGCACGCCTGCCCGCCAGAGAGCGAGTTTCCCCGCGGACCGGAGGCTTGCACCTACCCGTATATAGCGTCTTTATCTCTCTTGAGAGCGTCGTTAACGGAGGAGCCCATACTGGGAGGCATGGTGTTGGTGTGGGCGGTGTGCGGGTACTGGTGGGAGTGCAGCTGGGGCCCATGGTTGAGGTGCACCGCCTGCATGGACCGGGCGCCGTGCGGGTCTCCGTACATGGTGGTCGGGATGCCCACCCCGTCCATCCCGTAGTGGGGCAAGTCTTCGTACTGCACACAACAAACACGCGGGGCCACAGTGAATATAAATGCACAAGAATATGTCAAACTCTGGTTATAACTTTACTATAAAACCACACATCAGGAATATATTATAAAAGCTAAAAGTGAGTCTTGTTTTGTTTTTTTTTTTCTTATAAAAAAGTAAAGTAAAAATCTGCCAACAGGGCGAAATAGTTTCATTAATTTCCAAAACAAGTCGACATGTTTCAACATTTTTCTTAATTCAAAGTGGTTTCCTGACACTGGTGCACTGAGCTGCCTTTTTCTGCTTTCTGTCATAATACTGACACTAGTAACACATGCAAAAGAGAAATAAATTCTCCCCACTCGTTTAATTTCTGTTCTCTTACTTTGTTTTCAAGAAAACAAGTTTTAAAGACGCTGAAGTCGAAGCGACTTCAAAACTACAGCATCTATTCTGAAGTGAAAACTAGTTTTGTTCTCAACTTATTCACAGTGACCCTTGCAGCTCAGATATAAATAATATAAATATGAATTATTCAATATGTTGAAAAACACTGTGAGTACAAAAAGTAAACCTATTGCAACATGGCTCAGTTCTTATTATTATCATTAACCAGGCTGTCCTGTGTTTCCACTGTGTACAACAACAAATGTCTTAAACTTGTTACTTGAAGTGTTTTCTCATTTGAAAGGCTCATAATTGTGCTGCACGTTATTATCCATCAAGCACACTGTGATTAGTGTAAAACAAACGCAAGTCAACGCGTGTTGTGTTTTTCAGACGATGTTAAACTGCAGCTGAATATTCAAACTTTTCCACGTGTCAGTTTTTGAGTTAAATAACGTAGTCCCGTCTTTACATTGTTGTTTGGTGGTTATTAAACACTCTGCTAATGTGTTCAAAAGCAGATATGTTGGTTCTGTTATGCAAAAGCCTAAAATAAAATCTTTATTCGAGGTTTGCTCCTTCAACGGATTAAAAAAAAAGAGGCTTGAATTATTGATAGTGCTCTCTAGAAGTGACAAACCGGGGAAAGAGTAAAAAGCATTATCACTTAAAGCTGAGCATTTCGACCTTATAGGCAAAGAGGTGCAAACCCCAGCGTGGTGCAGCTCCAGTGCCAAACTAAGCAGCTAAATGTGTCCAGTGTGTCCCTAACATCTCTGCTTTTACACTGTGTACCATCCGTGTGAAGATCCCAGCCGCTGTTCTGAAGCAGTCCTGTAGAGTATGAATCAAAGCGTTTGTCATCACCTCATTACTAAAAACTGCCTCACTGGCATTATGCTAATATTGCATGTTTTAGCACATTTTGCGGTGTAAAGCCGAGTGGTGAAGAGAACTGACGGTGAAATAAGGATTTTTGGTTTGTTCATAAATGCTCCACTCAATGTGAAATCTTGACGGTCTGAGGAGAAATGTGGAGATTTGTTTTGCCTCTATGCCCTCCCCCATTTCGCTTCCAGTAACTGGCCTGTCATAACTAATCTAAAAAACATAACCGATGTGAGATATGATCGCGCTTCCAATGTCCCTCAGTGGGCCGGTTTGTGGAGCAAACGAGTGCGACCGTGCGTAATACCGTGCCAAAAGACGCCAAAAATGAAATTGTGTCTCCATGTGTCAGATAGAAGACAGAAACTTTCGCCGCGAGTGTGTGTCCGTGCGGGTATGTGTGTCATTAAGCCACGTTACAGTGCAGGATTGCATTCAAGCACAGCAGACTTAGAGAAACTTTTTAGGGGGGATTGCCCTACGTACCCGTTGCGCCATAACCCTCCTGACTCCCTGGTCGTCCTTTCAGTTTAGATAAATCCCCTCTGAGGCCAGGGTGGAGACGAAATGAAGAAAGAAAATCCAAATAAATGGGAAGATGTTTCAGCCAAAATCCCGTATGCCTTTTTTTCCACGGAACGGTGAAGCCAGCCCCCGCTTTCTGCGCAAGTTTAGCCCAGGCGCGGCGAATAGGTCCTCGGCTATCCTCGGGGCAGCGGCGCCAGGCTCCTTTTCCAAAACCAGGATGAAAATAAAATAGCCCCTCAAACAAAACTGGCGCCTCTCATGGCTTTTTGCCACTCCGACTGTCAGTCAAAACGCAAGGGCTTGTCAAAAGTACCGGATGAATGATGGTCCGACGCGCGTCTCCACGGGATCGGCACCACCTAAATGTTAATGGTCACAATCACAGTTAAAAAATGAAGCAGCTCTCCTCTCGTTTTCTTTGATCACTCTCGGCTCCCGGCTTGATTTTCTTATGCAAAAGCGTCTAGATGAGATCAAGAGGAGGTGGGGTGATAATTCTGGCTTAGGCTTTCTTAAAGGAGCCACGATCGATGCTGAGCGTGTGTGGGTATATGTGTGTGTGTGTATGTGCCTGTATGTGTGTGAGTGCGCGTGTATGCATGAGCCGCCTGCCCGTTTGTGTACAATGGATGTGTGTGTTGAGCTGAGGAGGAGCGGAGGATCTGGACCAGACTGCTGAAACCCGGAAGTAGTGGTGGCCATAACAGGTCGCGTCTTACACAACGCACCGGGCTGCAGCAAGTCGTGCGGAGAGGAGGGGGGGTGGGAGGACCCTGCGAGCCCAGCAAGCCGCACCGCGAGCTGGAACAACAGAGGCATAAACACAGACTATCCACCTATGACTCCAGCTTCATGTCTCATTCTCATAAACTGACTTCATTTTTCAGTCATTTTGTAAATACCGAAACGTATTTTCGGGATTGACGCATCCAGCAGCCACTTCTCTGCTTGTAAACAGTTTAAGGCTTATTGAACCATCTTTCAACTCTGATGTGAGATATTGTCAGGTATGTTATCAACAGTCTATATAGTCTGAATTGCAGATTAAGTTTGGACTGGATATAACTTTATAAGCATTCACTTCTATCATAAAAAAAAATAAGTTATAGGTTCATTAAAATAGTTTTATAGTCAGGTTAAGCTTCTGATAGGCTGTCAACATCATGCATGATATCCACAGTGCAGCTTGTAACCAAACGTCCAGTCACGCAGGTTTTGCGCTTCTTGTAGCTCACTATCAACTTCTATACAGCCTATTTGCTTCACACGTTTGTATTCATGCACAAAAGATAAAATAACCAAAATGCACAGCCTTGAAAAAGCTTGGCAATAAATACAACTTTCTTCAAGTTATTTGGGAGCGCTGTTCATATTTAATATGAAGAATAGGTTGTTTTCTATGCAAAAGCAGCGTTATTAGTCCAAATCTTTACGCTGCGTTGTCGTCTACATACTGAATTCTGAACTAAATCACTGAAACTGTACAGTAGCTTTTCAACGCGTCTTTTTATGCCTAAATAGCAGTTCACATGTCGTCCGTCCCTCTCCCCCACAGCCGCGCTGAATGGGTCGCTCCAGTATGCCCTGACTGTCCAATGGCAGAGAGGCTCAGGGATGGGAGCCCCTATTGGCTCCCCACATGATCGATCCGGGGCTGATTGATCGGTTTTAGGCCACATTTGTTAGGAGGCGCAAAACAAAACATCGTCCGCGAATAGAAAACCCACACTTTGTGTGTTCTGTCAGCTCCTACAGGCTGTCAATTTACCAAAACACAGAATATTTTCTCTCTCTTTCTCTCTCTCTCTCTCTCTCTCTCTCACACACACACACACACACATACACCAATCTTCACATCTCTGACTTAATTACTTACTTCTAAATGCACTCACACTTTGACTAAGCTTCACAAAACTAAACAGACAGACTCAGATTAAGACACTGTCAGCTTTCCTCTCTCAAAGAAGTTATTAAATTCAACTTTTGTCTCTTTATAATGAAGCGTTCACTTGAGTTTCACAGTTTGCAGTGCAGAGATTGTAAAAGTTTGGTCAAATATTGATGAGCTTTAATTTATGGAGGGGAAACTCAGATTCTCAAGTAATTTGAAGAAAAGCAATGATATCATTGATTAATGTGTGAATGTAAATTAACAAAATAGTTTGAATTTACTACGTCATCTCGTTATATATGATTCCTCGCTGGGATATAAAGGGCTACAAATCTTATTTCATTTAGTCTATCAAAGTTTTTTTTAATTAAGAAAAGCGTTTAACCACCTCTGCATAAATCTGCATAAAATATTTCTGATATATTTCATGGCATATGAAGTAATATAAAAACGGGATAAGTTTCAGGGACAGGATTAGTTTTAAAGGAAGACACATGCGTAAAGGATTTCTAGAAATTCCAATATTTTTTCCACATGATGATCACCGACTAGAGGTTTACCCAACTTTTTATTTATTTCTCAGCCCATCACACGTGAACGGAGAGTGTGTAAAAGAGCCACATTATCTTCTGATTATGCTCATAAGGTGTTGCTGATGGGTGACAGCCTACTTGAAGTTTTCCCCCCGCGCAGCGCGTCCAGTCATCGATCATCTGCCCCCGGTGCCAGAAACGGTGTCATAACATGATAATGCGGCTTCACACATTCGGCGGTGATTCCTGTGGTAAAACCCGAGCGGTTGGATCCGATGGGACACATTTCCAGGCATGAAATGATTATCAAACCCTCCTGCACTCCGTCCGGCGAGGCTCCGGGGCGCGGACAGCAGAGAAGCCACGAAGCCGCGCAGGACGCACGGACTTTTACGCATAGAGATACCGGATCAAATAATAAACTGGGTTGCCTTGTGGTCATCAAGTTTGTTAATTCAGTTATTTATTGGTGAGTAGAAGCTCTCCTTCTCTCATTCCTTTTTTATTTTTACGGCACATTAAATAATTAAAAACATTATTGTCACAGTGATATTTTCTTGAAGGAAAGTTATTTTTAATTAAAGGAGAAGCTGTTGTTTAAATCCACTTTCAGCTAAATTTGTGGGTTTAGTGAAACGCAAACAGGATTATATAGCTCACTACACCACAAGGCACAATACATTTTAGAGGGTCATTGAGAGAAAGTGAAGCTAAATTAACACGAAAGGAGACCACATCATCGCCTGACCACTGTAAAATAACCACAATGCATTATAAAGCAATTAAGCTACTTCAATTAGCGTCTATAAAAGCAAACTGGAGCTCCACTTTCTCTCTTGAAGTTGCTCTTCCGCGAGGGTCAGCGCATTTTGGCATCCTCAAAGAGAGCAGGGGGGCAAATACTGTCATTTCTGTTTAATCCGCTTTGCGATGACGGTAATGCTGTGAGTCGTTTCAATAAAATCAGGAAGTATTTCTTTCAAACTGCTGAATGTAAATTGACAGCATGTTTGACCGCCGAAACTAATGGAAGTGTTATGAGACGGCCTGTGCGCCGGGAGTTGTGCTGTTTGAAGACAAAGATAAGTTGCAGCCTTTATATTAGTTTATAAAACACACGCATCATGCAGAAATACAATGTCCAAGATGTGTATCCCTCACTGTGTAACATATTACTATTTTAAGTCACAAGGCCTACTAGTTATTTTTAGCTCAGAGAATGTTGCAATAAATAATGCACATTTGAATATTAATTTTAATACGTGCAGTTTTGAGTAAAAAAATGAATAAAAACTAGAACTCCAGGTCAGAGAATCGCTGTCAGAGCCGTCTGTATCTCTGTTTGTCTTCTTGGCTGTTTGAAGAAAGAAGGAGCAACTGGCAGCCTGAGGAGTCAAACTGAGGTCAAACTTTTTGCAGCCCCGCAGCTCTGCGCCCAAACGTGTTGGGATCTGCAAAGGCCACTGAGTCTCTCTGCTCTGTGTCACTGCTGCAGCACACAGGCACACAGATAGACCTGCTGCAAAGTTTTCACAGCTCATCTAATTATATGAAACTACTAGTATATTATCGCCTGTCAGAATACCCAGCCGGATTCATTAGGGTGCATGTAGGCGCTGTGAGCTCCGGTCTGAAATTATTCAGTCAGAAAAAAAGGCGCTCGGCTTTGTACAAGTAAATGATTTCTCTTGCCTCGGAGATTTATTTTTAAAGTTAGTGTAATGAGCTATAACGCGAGGGAGCATCCAGTGTCATATGAGAAAGCCATGTGTTATACCCTGAATCTCCATCATCGTTCACAAATTGTTACTAATTCATGAAAGTGGAGTAAAGGTTGAAATTATTACAGTTTGCCTCAAATTATTGTAACAGGATGACGGGGTGTGATTTTTACGAATGGTTCTTTAAAATAATGCAACTAATATCTCGGGAGTATAATTAAATGGCACCGAAAACATGGTAAATACTATGGCGTGTGGTTAAATGTGTAAAATCACAGCTTTGGTATAATGGCAATAATATAATGCATCGCAATATTAATTTGAAACCATGAAATCAGTTACAGTTTGTTTTTTATCAACTCTTTCCTCTGGGAGTTTTCACTTCTGCTGGATCCTGCAGTTTGGCCCAAATGATAATCTGAGCTGCTCTCGCCTCTCACACACATTAATGCTTAATCATTTGCGCCTTCTACCGGAGGTGTTGGAAATTACATGAAAGGCAGAGGAAGAGTCTTGCTCAAGACAAATTAAGATAAAAAGCAAGTAAAACCCCTGCAAAATAAATCCACTTTTTTTTGTGTGTAATTCTGTTGCATCGTGAGCATTTTATATCTTCTTCAGCATGCTGCACTAAATGCAGAATATACTGTTCGAATCTGTAAAGACATTTATTGATATATTTCTCATGATCTTTGTTCATGTAAATAATTTAACATGCTAATAAAATATATAATAGTGCTAGTTGTCTTTTATTGTCCAGTGTGTCTATTTATGTTTGTTGTATTTGAAGCTACACTACATGAAGCATAAGGAGAACTGCTCATTTCTATTGCTACATTTAAGTAACATTTTAGCTGGGAATGACCTTTGAGCTCCAGTCATAAAAACAAATTCAAAATAAAGTCATAAACTCAAAAAATGGAAGTATTAAGGACTCAAACCTTAGACCAAGTTTGATGCACAAATTAAACTACACTCAGCAGCTTCTTAAAGAACATCTTTTTAGATGTCACTATGTGTAAAACTATAACTGGTATCTATAGGTTTTAAATATAAAAACAGTCATTTAAAGTTTAATTTAGTTCTGTTTCAGCCTAAAACTAGGAATACAGTTCATACGTAGGTGTTGCATCAATGTGAACATGTGGATTCATGATAAAGAACCGCAAACAACTGAAGCTGAACAGATACAAGAGCTGCTTGGATGTGACAGTCAAACTGACATCCCTGCATCACACCTATAGATACATATGTGATGAACAGCTGCTTTTCTATATGGTGAGAACTGTGTGAAATTAGATGCACACTTATATAGAACCATAAACGTGTACACTGAAGCACACACACACACACACAGCAGAGGTCTGTAATTATAGCTGTGCTGAATGCTGCCAGTCAATTTTCACATTGTGCCACTGGCCACCGGGTCAGCAGCTCCACTTTTACTCTGAAAGGCTGCTGAGTCTGAATTAACCCCACAGATAGATAGAGAGCTCATCACTCTATCACACACACCTCCCTCCCTCTCTCTCTCTTTCCTTCTCTCTCAATGTCTCTCGCCCTCCCCTTCCAGCAGCATTTGCCACGTCGCTATTATTTCAGGTGTGCTAATGGTGTCGCAGACAATTTTGCTGAGAGAGGAATGGAGAGGAAGGAGTGAAAAGAGGAGGGTGGAAGGAGAAAAGGAAGAACAGAAAGAAAGTGTTGTCATCATCATCATCATCCCATGAACTCGTCTCTCCTCCAAAAATCCAGGGGTGAAGGATTTGGGTGAGGGAAGGGTAAGGGGCGTCACGTGTCGGCCAGTCACACCGTTCAAGGTGGAGGGGTCTGGTTGGCAGTGGGTGGATTGGTGAGGATGGAGGGGGTTTCTCACACCTCCCAGGGAGACTGTGAATTGATCAGCACCTTAGAGAGGGAGGGAGGGAAAGTGAGAAAAAAGAAGAGCGGCAAAGCAAGAGAGATGAAGGATGACGATGAGGAGAGAACAAGTGGAAAAAGCTGGGTGTTGGATCCGAGCTATAAAACCAGGAGGGGGAAAAACAGAGCGATAGAGGAAGGGAGCAGTGAGGGAAGGCTGCAGAGGAGGTGTGAAGACTCATCTTTTCCTGGATGGGTGTGAGTTTAGGCTGGAGTGGAGAGTGGCCTGGGAGCACAGCATAGCCTAGTGGTAATAAACCAGCAAACCCCGGTAGAGAAACAGCCAACAGCAGCTACAAGGGAACCATATGATTCAAAATATACTATTCAGTCTGTAAACAAAAAACTGTCTACAAAAACTTAATGTATTAAACAGCTGAATTAATGTTCCATAAAACAACGAGGGCAAGGTCTAAATTAATAATGTATGGAGGTAACAATTGTATCATGTATGTAGGCTTTTAACACACTGTCCACAATATAATAAAGTAACTGTTACTTAAAGTTGGGTGTTCAATGTAATGCAGAGGATGTCTACGTTTGGTTAGTAGGAGGACTTTAATTTTGAGAACCAAGAATTTAAAGAACCTCCTACATGGTGTTTTTGTGTTGTTGTTTTTTTTTTTTAAGTTTCTTTAATTAAAGTATAGATATATCATTTCAGAAGAAAATACAAATAAAAGCAAAGATGCTCATGTTTTCCTCAGGCTTTACAGCTAAACTGTGCCACACTGATGCTTTTTTGATTTTCAGAGTAAAAGTTTCTTGCCCAAGCAGCTGGTAGAGTATAAAAGTCTTAACCACGACCAGCATTTGGCTTGTGGCTGATCCGTATCTCCCAGCCTGCAATAAACACATGGTCACATGAAAGTACAGTTGTAACACACACACACACACATCACAAAACCACTGTGCAGTACTATTAATTAAGCAGTACAATTAATTAAACTGTTTCAGATTAAACTTTGACAGGCTTTGTTAATTAGTCTATTCCAGTTATCAAATCACACTTTTTGTAAAAGACTGTAATATGAGGTTTTTCCACTTATAAATGTCAAAAACAACAAATGAATACAGTAAATACAACACAAAAATGGAAATAGGAATGAAGCAATAATATAAATTCAATAACTGAAACGATATCCAAAATAATAGTGATAAAATCAAGTCAAATATATTAGATACCAGGTAATAAAAGGTAGAGCATAATTTGGGATCACAATGGAACTAAGTCTCAGACTTTATCTCGTCATCCTTGACATTTTTGTGGCTGTGTGTGATTTGATCTCCTCCTTCTCATAATGTCAAATAAACTAAACTAAAAAAGACACTAATGCAGCATTGTAAGAGATTAGAAATGAACTAGCTAAAATATCAGTTTACAAAAAGGTCTGTAATCTATATGAATGCCAAGCTAAAAAGATGTGGTTTCATTTGAAAACATTTTCAGATTCAGGTGCCTTCAGGTGCATTGGTGGACTGTTGCAGAAGCGAGGACTGTGCACTAACGCTGCTTGGGGAGTAACTAAAAGTCTACTGCCAGAGGACATCGGTAACACATGTAGCCAGGCACGAGTCTGCTACTGACTTGAAAACCAATAGCAGAATCTTAAAATCTATTCTAAAACAACCACACAACCAGTGAAAGGACTTTAAAATGTGCTGTTCTTCAGGTGTTGGTCAGCAGTTTGAATGATCTGCAGTTCATCATGTCTAAGGTTAGGGTTTGTCTTTTAGTATCTGTCTCTGAGAGAAATAAGACACCCTGACAAAATACCTAAGATAAAAGGCACATTTGGTGATAGTTACAATGTGGACTTCAAAATAAATTATATATATGTATACATATCAGGTCAGATACTTGAACACCAGTTCAGCAAAGGGGCACCCGTCCATCCTGGCAGCAGTGAATCAGATTACCAAACATACTGATTGACTGCAGCGGTTGCTAGTAAACCTACAGCCATCTCTCCTAAACAAAGTTATCTCTACCGAAGTTCATGAAGAGGTCAGTGGTCACATCATCTCATCTAAGATCCCTCGCATACTGTACGACCCTGCAGGATCCTAATAAAGAAGCATTCGAAGCATAAATTCCTGTCATAACAGCAAATGTCAGAGGTACGGTGCAGTACAGAAGACTGGTGCTGCTGTGCACTAACTGTGGCTTTGCTGCAATAAATGGAAGCAATTATTCTCCACCAAGGCTTTTCAAAGAATGAGACACAAACTTGTTTTCTGTGAAAAGTTCTTCTAAACCCACATGCAAACTGTCTGAATCAAGGTAGCGTGATTTGTTGTAAATTTATTCCACTTAGCTTTTGTTAATTATCACAAGTGTCATAACCATCAAAAGACAACAACAGACGACTTGGCACGCGCTAATGTTTGACACTTCTATCTTTATACCCTTTGTTCTGTCGCTCTTTCTTTCCTCCTGTGTTTATCACACATTATACCACACCTGCCTCAGATAATTATTCCTCCCTCTCACTTTTTTGCTTCGCCCTTGAATTTCTAAATGCAGACAGAACCTGTAAATTTGAAGATTTCTATTCCAGAGAGCCGTATACTGCATCGACTCTGTGGGGAAATAAAAAGTCATTACATTGTCATTAAATTCCAAAGGATCTGTACCTGCAATCTTAACCATAAATTGTTTTGTTTTTTATAAATCCTTTTTGCAAGAGTGGGTGTACTTTTCTTTATATGTTGATAATTTCATTTAGAAATGAAATGTCTCATCTGAGACAGTCAAAGCATGTGTTATGTTTTCAAAAGAATGGAAAAGTTCGGTCTTTTATGAGGGCGAAACTGTTGAAATCGGAGGAGTTGTAGCTTTAATGTTACCTGCACTGTAACACTCTCATTACAAGCAGTTTTAAAAAACATCAATGCCTGGGATCTTTTCTCCGTATAGTGATTTATTTTTATTACTTACATACATACACACAACATGGTGTAATGGTGTTATATATACCTACATAAATACTGTTTTCCAACAACAAAACCTAATTTCCAAAAATCTTCTAGGAGGTGCAAAAGCTGGGATTGTTTTGGAAAAAGCTTTTGTATTTTGCACACTGTCACTAAAAACCTTGTAGCTCTACCTTTGGTGACTTTTATGATTTGACGTCAAGGTTAAGAAAATTCTGCAACTCCTAGATTTTTAAATATTTTTCAAATAAATATTAGATACTGTAAACTCAAAAATACAGTCATCACATAAGTACCAAAACAGGTGGTTTTTCTCCGTCCCTGAAAACTTTTGGTGATATGAGGTAATCACTCAGCTCAAGTTATATAACATCAATTTAGTTTAGATTAGTAATTTTTGAATAAACATAACTGAACTGGAAAACAGATTATAAATAGTGGTGTAATTCAACAAAGAGAGAAACAGAGCAGCTGCGGCTGACCACTTGTGCTTTCCGAATGGGAAAAAACATGATTTCCATCCAGAAACAGTGACAGAGTTAATCAGTTTGGATTGACATGTTAGCAGTGATTACATTGTGCCTGGATTTGCTCCTCACCACCAAACCACCAGAGCTTCCACTGCAGCAGGGGTTTAAGTTCCCAGTTCCTGTTATTTTCACCAAATCCTGGAATATAACCTAAAATCTCATTTACTCTACATATAAAGTGTCATAATCTCACAGCATAGAACCCACAGACTGATATAGAATTTGGCAGGTAATAGTGCATAAACCTGTGGCTACAGTGCAGTATTGACAAATAATTATTGGCGTTTGTTTTAGTTTAAGTATCAGATGAGTGGGTTTTCTACATCAGAACAACTCACACGGTTGCTCAGTCACATACAAGTATTACAAGTGAAATAAGACAACATAAGAAATAAATCAGACTCACTTCACGTAGTTAACTCCAACCATCTGCAGTGGTTGGAAGTAACTTAGCACATTTAGTCATGTACTGTACTTAAGTACAATTTTTTGGTAGTTGTACTTTACTTAAGTATCTCCATTTTATACTACTCCAGAGGGAAATATTGCACTTTTTACTCCACCACATTTACAGCTTTAGTTTCCAAGTTACTTTGCAGGTTCAGATTTTAGATACAAATATGTGTCATATGATCAACAAATAAAATATGATGCATTTTTATAGATTAAATTACCCAACAGCATATAAAGTAGCTAAAATTAGCCTCACCTCGACCAGCTACAACATGAAAATGCCGCTTACAAGTAAATGCATCAATAACAGCAATCCAACAATATAATATATATAAGAATAAAACACTCTGAAAGGGTCCTTTCTGCATAATGAGCAGTTTTACTTCTGGTTCTTGAAGTATACTTTGATGATATGAATTCTGTACTTTTCTTAATGCATTTTTGCATGCAGGACTTTTACATGCAACGGAGTATTCTTCCACTGTGGTATTGCTACTTTTAAATAAGTCAATGATCGGAGTATTTCTCTGCCACTGCCCATCTGTGACATGAATCTAGTTAAAGTGCTAGAATTATTTGCAAATATTTCTTGACCTGTGCCTGTAATGTCTTATTGTTCCTACCCGTGGAAATACAAAACCAAAACCAATGATTTAGGAGCAATGTGGGTTAATCTGAGTCTCCCGAGGGAGTCAACGTCAAAGGGCTGCGAATAAACATTCTAGAGATTGACCTTTCACCTATCAGGCACTAAAAAAAAAAAAAGAGTCTGGTGGGGTGACATGTCCAAAACCATTACAGATCACATGCAATTTCCCTCAGACATTCAGACAGGTAAATTGTGTGCATGCGTAACACATTCTCTTGCATTAAGTCACATTGTCGGTCCCCGTGAACCCAAAAGCTCCTCAAAGTAACACAGGTAAATGTCTCCTCTGATTTTCCGACGGCTACATATTTATTGTGAAATGCACATGAAATATGCCAGCATGCAAACACACACACACTTACAAACATACTCGCGGCCTGTCTGAAAGACAGTCTCCGTATGACAACATCAGTGCAACCTGATCTGGTTTAATAAAGGCCCTTACCTGCATTTACTGCTCCGTTAAAATGCCCTCTTGTTGTTCTACCAATTCACCACACTATAATTGCACTGAAACTGCATATGGTCCTCATCTAGTGCCCAGCGTAAGATAAAAGCCAACAGGCTGCGAGTATACAACGCAGGGGAGAAGTGTATGTGTGTGTGTGTGCGTGCGCATGTTCATATACTTGACTTTTGTGTGTGTGTGCTTGTGTGTATGTATGTAAGCATTTTAGGGCAAATTGGACTCAACATAACTCAGGGGATAGTTAGGAAAAGTGCATGATGTCACCATTATTACACTGTAAGCACAGTTGATTTGGCTTTGAGGATTTCTGCATGCGGCAGCCTCAGACATGTGCGCTGAGGCTGGTTCACAGATCCCACCTCCACATCCAGGCTTTGAACTTTTTACTGAGAATCAAAGTGAAGTATTAACACATCAGGACAAATTAGAGCCCTAATTAGTCACTTATTATGTGTGTTTTATTACTTTTCCAGGAATAATTTGGACAGTTTTACTCCAAAATGAGATAAGAAAAGGCTACAACAGAGTAACCAAAAGTGCAAAATTAAACATCCTCCAGTGGTTTGTAAAGGATAGTAGGTCACGTACATTCTTGGCTTATACAACACTAACACTAATACAGATAGGGCCCTTTACATTTTCTAAATTATGAACTTAAGGCGATGACTTTGGCAAAGAACTAAATAAACAGCTCAATAACTGGATTAAGACTGACAGGAGATTGGCTTGTGGACAACCTCACAGTGCTTCCTTCGTGCTATTGCCAGTGCCTTTGCCTGCTCTACCCAGTCAGGTTTATGAAAGTCAGCCGGATTAGAGCCCAGCTGGGGCTCAGTAAACCAACACTCGGCCCTCGGACTCACACCACCATACATGACTTCCCAAACAAATCTCGACGTCCACCCCGCCCTCCTTTATTTTGGGCTCCTCCATCGTTCTCCCCTCACTGTTTTTCCTCTTCACAGGCATCGCTAACACGGCCTTGCACTGCAACTCACACACAACACACACATGCTCTGCTCCAAATTAAAATACCAAGGCTTATTGAGCAATACTCTTCTAATGGTTTCATCCACCAATGGTTTTATCTTTGCACACACAAACACACATGCACCTCTCAGCTCCAACCAAAGGGAGCTGCTCTCCTCTCTTTTTACGTAAGCTGGCAGAAAATCTCCTAAATCCCTCTCTTTTGCCGTTGTTGTGTTGTGTCTCGGCTGGTGCTCGCTCTCGAAGAGCATCTGAGACCAGGGCAATTAGAACCTGAGCAGGGCCTTTGGGCATCAGACCATTTAGCATAGAGGCTAATAAGGCTGGCTATCGAAAAACCAAGACCTATTAGCACTGCGGCTCTGTTCGGTATTGAAGGTGATTTGACGGCACTGAATCGTATCGAAGAGCTTCAAGATGTTTGATTCTCCCAGTGAGAGCTCACATTTGGATAGTTTTTCTGGAGTTAATGTGAGGAATTCTATCTCCTAGGACTTGTAACACTCATGTGCTCCCATTCAACGTTTTTCTTAAATACATATTAAAAAGTACAATGTTTTTAACCCAAATTGGCTCTTTGTCGGGTGCAGAGGAATTTTTAGAAGAGACAGTTACAGAACCAGCTGTAGAAATAAATGCTACATAAGGACATAAGACTGCTCTGTCATGTAATAAAGTTGGACATTAATATTAAATTTACAGAGTCGTTTAGGAGACTCTGGTGTGCATATTGAAAAAATGCCAGCAAAACCAAGACTGCTAACAGACACAGTAATGTGGTACAGGGTCAGCTATTTTCTGAAATCTAACAAGGGAATGACTGCTTATGTAAAAAAAAAATGGTGAGCACCACTGTATAACACTTTGACAGGTGCATAAGTTCACAAACTTGTCAGATGACCAGAGGGAAACAGTTAGAAGAAAGCATTAGTGTTACAAGAGATCCAGAGACAATGTGTGTGCAAGAGACAATGAGAGGAAAGGACATAAAGAAAAGAGGAGAGGAGAGAGAAGGGGTGAAAAAGGCAGGAGAAAAGCAAGAAAGAGAGAAAGAAAGAGCAATGGAAGGTTGCTGCTAATTCTTCCATATCTAAGCCTCTTTGCAGAAACTCCCTTTGTCTTCCAAGTCCCAGTCATTAGAGCCTAATCCTATCAACCAGGGGCTAATCTGAGGGCAGAGGGTTCAGCCCCCCCAGCTCCACAGGCCAACACACACACACACACACACACACACACACACACACACACAAACAGGTGTAAAATGTAAAAGAGCACACAAAGATAATAAGAAGCCCAATTTTATTAAATTAATTCAATCTGAACTATTATAGTATTACACAAAATCAATAATTTCCCTCCAAAAAGTACACTTCCAGCCCAAACTTTTTAGGCTTTATGATGATCTACTTTATGCCTGGGTGGAGCAGAGACCTGCATACGTGCCGGTGTGTGTGTGTGTGTGTGTGTGTGTGTGTGTGATGGGAGGTGGGGGGCATCAGTTTCCCACACATTCCAGCAGAGCCTCTCCCCCTGCCATCATCATTCTCCTCTTTATTTCAGTGCTGACTATGCCCAAGATTAGTTATTGATCAGCGAGGATATAAATTATTCTAAAGTGAAAGCCCAACAACACAGTCATTATAGATCGACTATTGACCAGGTCCGATACATCATTCCATTTCCACTGCACTGCACCCCTGCCACCGGCCGGAGAAATGCTCAAATAATGAGATGGGGGATTTTTATGACTCGGGCACACTCTGCTTGACCTTTCAGGGAAAGTAGATGAATGATATCAGCATCGGCTTCTCAAATGCAATGCCATTTGGAGAGTTTGGCCAGAATGACCTGGTAAATTAAGACAGAGACGGATTTCAATGGAGATGAATAGCCTGAGCATGAGAGGTTGCCTGAAGTTACTTCTCGGTTTCAAGTCAGAGATCAAACATGAATAGTTTGTTACAAAATTAATTATTAGCCTTGTGGAAACTTGTCTAAGGCTTTGTCTTATTAAATGAATGACAAAATGAAAAGAGAAAATGAAAAAACTGTGATCAGTCTTGTCGTCAGTTGACAAACCGATAAGCGTAAAATAATTATTTAGAATCTTGTCAAAGGTATAAGATGATGAATTTCAGGTGATATTTTTAAAATGGGCTTGTGTCATTCCACTAAATTATTGTTATATTTGATGAAACACAGCCTATATAGTAGCTTAGCAGCAAAGATGTAAGGGCAATACCTTTATATTTGGTGGCAACAAATGATTATTTTAATCATTGATTAATCTGTCTTATTTTTTTCGATTAACTGATCAATCGTTTGGTCAACAAAATAACATTAAATGGTTAAAAATGTCCAAAATAACGTTTTTACTTTGCTTGTTTCATTGCGCAACAGTCAAAAGCCCAAAGATATTTAATTTATTACAATGTAAAATTGAGAAAAGCAGTGAATTTGTGATTGATAAATGAACTAACACCTTTAATGACTTTTTATCACTGCATCTGTAGAAGTTCATATAACACAACTCCAGTGTTCTTCTATTTACAATTGCACAACCATCGCAGAAAAGGTTTCAGTCGTAGTCATCTGGACACTGTTTCCAGACAGTGTCCAGATGACTACGACTGAAACCTTTTCTGCGATAGAACACTTCTGGACGAATGAGGGACTACACTGTCTTATTACACAACTATCCAAATTAAACTACAAAATATGTTGTCGGTCCATGCCCTCCAGAACGACATATATAAGCTTTTTCAGATCTGACAGCAGGACAACATTGTTGTTTCAAAAACAAAACAGTTTTCTGATGTGAAAGTCCTTGGTTAAGATTTTGGTTAGGTTTTCGGAAAAGTTTGTGGTTTGGGTTGATATTACTACTTTGTTAAGATTAGGGGATCTTCGTCATCATGGTTACAATACTGTACTGTAGACTGTCGGTAGGAAATGGGGAACAAACCACGGTCTCCCGTGTTAAAGTCCAATGTTTCGTTTCCATCCATCTCGACCTCCTCTCTCTGCGGTCTTGGTCCCACGTTTTTCGTGGGAGGACAGTCTCTCAGTATGTTATGCTGTTCTATCATACACTAGTTTTGCTGTTTAATATCTAGGGATCTAATGGGGCAGATGCATCATTATTTCCTGTATATCTGACTCAAAAGAGGCGTAATCATTTTGTCAGCCATCTCTTGCCTCCCTGTTGCTTTGTGGTTCAATCACAGTTTTGTTTTGTTGTTGCTTTGTGAGCAGGCGGAGAAGGGGCTGGTACAAATGGGGGATTTTATCCACGGAGGTGTCAGAGAGTTTAGCAAAGTGTAAAATACTTACAGCATCAGGGCAACACAATCCCGTGCTGGTCACAGTATAAATCACCATATATTCTTATTGGCCTAAGCCCTTGTTATGAGTAAATACATCCACAAGCAAGGAAGGCTGGCAAGGTTCATGGGAGATTCATCCAGCAATAGCGGAGGGAAAGTCACTGTGTGTGTGCGTGAGTGTGTGTGTGTGTGTGTGTGTGTGTGTGTGTGTGTGTGTGTGTGTGTGTGTGTGTGTGTGTGTGTGCACCACATACCGCTTAAGAAGGCTAAGGAGAGGATAAGGAGATCAGCAGAGGGGGAATATCACGCCTCTTAAGCATGTATACACTTTCTAACTTTTACTTTTTCACCCAAAAACGAAATAAATCCTCACTCATCTAAGCATGATAGACTCCCCTCAACCCTCTGTAGTTTTCCTCTAAATAATCAAACCTCCCTTATTTACAGACTTTATGGGCCAATAAAGGCCATAATACCTTCAGTCTGACACATTTCAAAGAAAACCAAATATATGTAACAACTACGTCTTATTTCCAATCAGAGATGCTTGTTTACAACATTTCGTACTCACTGTGTTGGAAAAGCTTGCCGTATATTAACCAAAACCATACTACATCAAGTCATTTTCCATCCCAGGCCCAAATTATTTATTGCTTTCAGTTCCTTGTCTATTTAATGGATGAATTGGGTTAACGGACAGAAAAGAGGGGGGAGGAGAGGGGATGGGAGGGAAGGGAGGAAGGGAAGGAGGGGGGGGAGAAAAACAGTTTCATATTTCTGTAAGCCTCAAACTTTTGGCAAACAGAAGAAAAGAGAACTTGGCCCTAATTCCATCTCACGCTGGCGTTTGTGCATTCTAAGTTCTCGGGGGCTGCTCTGGCGGAGGGCCTGAGCCCATAAATTGGATATTAGGGGGCGATATAAAGGAGCCTGTGTGTGCTCCCGTCCCGGGGAATTATTGCCTCCAATATCCCTGCGTATGCGTCTAGGGCTTCCGAAGCCAGGCCAGATAGATCCTCATCTCATAAGGGGGCCAAGACTATATCCATCGCTCCTTAACTTTTATGAAGCTCCCAAGCTCTACAATGGGATTTGCCAGGGTGTCTTTTCCCCTCATCCAACCGGGGGGGCGGGGGTGACAATGCAGATATAGCTGCATTCTTTGGGCTCCAAAGCTCCGACCTCCTATTTGAATACAAGCATTCCAAATTGTAAAGTGGCATTCTTCTTTTTCTCTGTGAAGCCAGCTCCGTGGCAAGATTTCTCCCCGGTTTTAGAAATGCTTTTTCCCCTCACTTATCACTCTTTTCTTCCTGGCTCTCATTCTTTTCTCTGCCTACATATCACTTTTTTGTTTCTGTATATTCTTTCTTGCATCTTTTTACTGTTGTTTACTCTCACACCCCACCTTTCCTTGTGCAGCTCTTGATTGCCTCGCTCTCTCTCTGTTTTCTTAAGTCTTGTTCTCTCCTACGAATGGCTACAGTGACTGCCCCCCTCCTCTCCCGCCATGCCCTCGTGCCCCCACCCCTACCCCCTTCTTCCCTTGGGTAATCCTAAGAAGGGGCAACACCATCAGAGGGTGTGAAATTAAATACATTACAGCATTGCGGATTAAAGTGTTTCATAGGCAGTTGCTCATCCACATCAAACTTTAGCTTTTTAAAGCCTAACATTTGATCTAGGTTAGAAACCAAGGCCAGAGGAAGGGATTGGGACACTTGTGGGCCCCAGAGAGCAGAGAGAGAAATATTCACTAGAGGAGAGCGTGTAGAGGCAGATGGTGGATCAGAACTTATTCTGTTGCCGGTGCAGGAAAAACACTTCTAAATGGAGGAAGTTGCAGTTGCAGTTGCAGAGGAGTTGGACTAAAAATTTACAGCAGTTACTGGAAGTGCCAGCAAGCAGGAAAATAAAGCAGCCGTGTGTTCTGTTTCACAAGGCATATATATGAGGATAGCGTAATCTGGGAATTAAAGTGCCTGCACACAGGGCTGTGTTCAACCAATGCAAACGCAGGTAATCATGCCTCTTTCAAAAGTAATAAATGTTAATGTGCCATTTCCCAGTTAATGAGAATTACTCACATCATCCATCACATCATCACAATCTGGGCCACACATGGCTGCCATCTTACACTGGACCACTGCTACACGCTGAAGATGGATGAAGTAGGACTTCAGATACATGTCTGTGAGAAGTGTTGTCTCTATACTTTGAATGTATAGAAAGCAAAGTCATTGCTGAAGTGCCCTCGAGCAAGGCCTCCAATAGTAGAGTTGCTCAATAGCCAAAAGTAGAGGTTTGTGGTTTTACAGTATACAGTAAATGTGTGAATACCAAGCATGTTCAGAAACAATTGAAAAGAAATTTGTTAAAATAAGATTTTCAGAACAGCTGCCTTACAGCCTAAATTTTTTGCCAAATTAAATGATCGAACAACAGAAAATGAATCAGCAACAATTTTGATAAGCAATTAATTGCTTAAGTTGTTCATGAGGCAAACGTGCTCGGTTCCAGCTTCACAAATGTTAGGATTAGTGGATTTTCTTTGTTTTATATAATTGTAAATTAAATATCTTTAGGTTAGACTGTTGGTTGGACAAAACAAGAAATTTAAAAAGATCACATTCTGCCATTGTAAGCAAAACTAAACAAATTAACAAAAAAATCAACGGAAAATTAATAATTTAAATATTTGTTAGTTGTAATTTGCCATTACTTTCATTGTCAGAATACTTTACACCAAATGTGTTGATTGGAGAATTATTTAACAACTCAGAGACTGTTCTAAACTAGATCAAGTGTTAAATTAACTCTGATGTAAACTTGTATAAACCTGCCCACAGTGTTCCTTTCACACTTTTGCTGTACGGAGCACAGCGTCTTCTCCTGTCTGGTCTGGGTACCTGACCAGATGGACATCCGTGAAGTCTTTTCTGGTGATGAGGTCAGATGCGAAGGGAAGTCGGTCCAGCTGGGATCGGTCCTTTTCTCTCTCTCCTTATTCCTCTCCCATTCTAATGAGTCTCTAGGGACGCCGGCTCTCACTTAATCCACTCATCTATTTTGACTTCCTCCGCTTGAGAACAGTAACCTCAGAACTCCGGTAAAGGTCATGTTCTGTCAGCTTTGTTCAATGACATCTATTGATGCAGCTCTCATGTACAAAACCCTGAGTTTGGGTTACACAGCATCAATCAATCAGTGGAGAAAAGAGACATTCCACGGGAACAATACTTCAACATCAAAGACGTCAAAATAGAGAGAAATTTGTGATTAAATAAGCATTAGTGGTAGTAATAAGCCAAGGAGTAGAAGGAAGAGGTGGGGTGTTAGGATAATTTTTTTGTAACTTTTTTGTGTCTTTATTTATCCTGGTTAGTCCAACTGAGTGCAGGGATCTTTTCTCAAGACAGACATGGCACAAAAACCAACGGCAGCTGTCCTTAACACTTAACACAACAACTACTTAAAGATCTAACAGACACAACAGAAACATCTGTTGGTGTCTAGACATAGCAACTTATTAAGAAAGCCTGAGAGCCTGACAAGGTTGCAGCGCCTACTCTGAGAATGAAAATAACTATATTTTTATGTGCTTTATTATTGAAGTGTTGGCAGCACTTCCAACCAGTGATATGGTACAGTATGAACGGCTTCATTCCAGTAAAAAAAGTAATTTTCTGAAAAAATTTCCCACTTAAGAAAGTGTCCATTTATTTGACCAGTTACCAGTTTATTGACAAAAATTAAAATGACAAATTCAGCTCTCACACCAACTCTCATCAATGTTGATGTTTGTTGTTTACTGCCAAAATTGCCTTGTTAGCTACTCAACAATGGCAGTTAACTGAGGTTAACTGACCTGACTCTTCTCAAGCTAAAGGTCAGAGTTTTCTGGAACAGGGACTAGGGCAGGCCATGTTCATACTGACTTTAGCTCTGTGTGAAGAAACGCAGGCCTCTCATTCATCTGAATGAGGACAGTCCTTCCTGAAAACCCAACCTTTAAAGACAGTTTACTGTGATACTTACAAATACCATCACAGAATTGATCTATAAATCCACACCACATGCATCTTTTTCAGATATGTTTCCTTTCTCTAGACTTGTGTATGTAGCAATTGTTACGACAAGCTTTCTACTGGATGCCAATGATGGCGCCAGCCTTGATTGACAGATCTGGTTAACTGCAAATCCTCTATCAATGTCACTGTTTGAGTCATCTTGAGACTGTTGCATCTTGTTGATTGTGCTACTGGGAAAAGAATCATCTAAGGTTTTTAATTATTGATTGAAGGATTTCAGGTCCCAACATTTTCGTTATATTGGGTTTATAATGAATGGAAAAAATCCTTCAGGTGATTCTCAATCTTTCATAGGTTGAGAAAGGGAGTAAACATGCACCAAAAATGGAAGCAATCCAACAATATTCCCTACTTATCTGAGCATGAATGACCAAAATGACATACGCTAAGTTCCTAATGAAGCTAACCTGACAAATGTCTTTACATCTCCACCTCCTAAACGAAAGCTGGCTAGGCCTTTGTTTACAGGCAGACTGAAACATCTAGGTTGATGCTCCCACATCCACTGTACGAACAAGCTTTCGCCAGTGACAAGTCAATCATCCTCAACCTTCCTCTGGTAAACAAGCAGCGCTGAAAGAGCTGCCACGTGCTAACCAGCCAGCACGCCAGGACACTCGCTGACAATAACACCAAAGGAAAAACAGATTAATAAGGGGAGAAAAGGGAGTAAAATAAAGATAAACACAAACAGAAAAGGAGAGCAGTTGGAGATGGTTGGAGCGGAGGGTAGGGGGGTTAAGAACGCTGGCTGGCTGTGTCTCTTTGGTGAAATCTAAATGAGAGTGTATAATATGGGCCCTTCATAGGATTGATCCAGAACATTCCCCCCTTCACTGGGCTTTTCTTCCTGCTCAAATTGAGGGATTACCCCAGGAGGAAGTGCTTTGATTAGGCACAATAGGCATCTATCCTCTGTTGATTTGTGGGATTGAGGAGGCAAATCCCTGACAAAAAGCTGATACAGAGAGCGAGGGCCGCTGGATGATGCCTGGCTGAGGGGGGTTGAGTGGGGGGTAGGATATTCCATAGAGAAACAGCCAGGGATGGCCTCTTCCAAAAATTTTTTGGCAAATGGTGAAAAAGGAAGAATCAAGGTTGGGTCGGAGGTCACATGTGAGGGAGGGGGAAGGGCTGTCTTGTGAAGTTCATGGCAAAGGAAAATGAGAAGGTGGAAAAAAATTAAATAGAGATGCAGATTCTTTACTCGCTGACATAGACAGCTGCTTCTGTGGGTTCTTGTGAGACTGTTCTCAATGTTTATCCAGAGAGGTTTTACAGTATTTCTGTGTAAATCAAGAAACAATGAAAAGCGTTAACTGAAGAAAAAGGCCTTCATGACAAACGTCAAGGTATGACGGCTAAATCCAAAAATTACATTGACAGAGAAGATTTTTACATTTCTGCTGGAGACAACTGCTCACATGTGTCTTCTTCGATGACTTTTACAGCTGTCAAAACTATTGGTAAGCACATTGAAAACTTCAAGGAAGTCTTTTCATTGACAGAAACCCACAGATAAACACTTTTGACCTATTTCCGCATCTTCTCTTTAACACAATCCACATAGCAGTATAATGCAAATAAAACAAGTGAAAAGCTAATTGCTTCCCAGAGTAAAGTTTAGGATACAGAATTTTCTGTTGACTCTCGTGAATTTCTGAGCTTGGACAATGGGGTGTGAAGAGGTTTCTGTTACCCAAAGTTCATGAAATTCACTCTGCACACAAGCACTGCAGTTGTGTGTTTTTTAGTGTTAGGGTTAGTGGCAGTGAGGTAAACAAGAGGATCAGCCTCTCTTGCAAAACAGTTACCTCAAGTCATTCCATTGAAAGTCTCTAATCTGCTCTCTCTTTCACCCCAGTCTCTCTGGTTACGGTTGCAAAAGATCGTGGACGGTCCCTCGGCCTGTCAGGCAAGCCCTGTTATGCCAAATGAATCCCAAGGTCCTCTAAACACCGCTATTATCCAGTTTCCGTGGGGACCTGGAGCTACAAAGCACAGACAAACGTGGGCTGGGTCAGGAGTGTTGGGTGGGGGATTTTTGTCGGATTTACACATATATACGATTTAAGGGTTTAAAACTAAATTCCCCCTCTCCAAGGTCAAAGCCCAGTCAAAAGGGGCCGTCTGTGTCGCCAGCGTCGGCTCGAGCTGCCGGTGTGACGCCCAAAGGTACAGTAGAGGCCACACGCAGCACTGAATGAAGGGGCACGGAGCATTGACAAAGTGGGTGTGTTGTACCTGTTAGAGGCTAGAAGTGCAACTACGGCTGCGGTGAGCTGAAAGGGGCAAAACTTCAAGGGGGGGGGGGGTTCTCATTTAAATTCTTCAGTCCAGTCCTTGGGATTTGGTTTAATGAGCTGAAAAGCAAGGGTAGACAGCTGACTCCTGACTGTGTGTGCATGCCTATGTGTGTATGTGTGCGTGCGTGCACACGTGTTAAAGGAGTTTTCCCACCACTAAGTCCCTGTGTGCACGTATGCATGTTTGGTTTGCCAGACTACTGTGGCCATGCACTGACACACACACACACACACACACACACACACACACACACACACACACACACACACACACACACACACACACACACACACACTCTCTTTTCTCTGAAGCCTCTCCAGCACTGGAGACTCTGCGTACACACACAAGCGAGCACACACACACACTCACACTGTAAAGGTCCAGGGGTTTGCCAAACTGCAGCAGACTGGGTTTCTACTCAGAAGCCACAGCTCTCCCTCTCTCTGTCTCTGCTGCCACTGAAACTGGTCAAAGCTGGCTGTTTTAGTGGCTCCAGAACTGTTGGCAGCGAGTGTTGGCAGCCTTGTATCTCCTTATTTTTTATTTCTCTTCATGCGTGCGTCTGTAAGTCAGTGTGTGTTTTAGTCAGTCAAACAAGTGAATCGCATGTAAAATATGGAACTGCAAGACCTCACACAAACCCTGGCTGACTGACACTTTGAACATCACACTAATCCATCCTGTGTATTCACCTTGTGATGTGACATTGGGGTAAGTCACTGTTTCTCTCCGGGGGTTTGACACAGCATCAGCTGCCGTCAACCACTGCCTTTTCTTCTCCTGTTGTTCTGTTTTCCACAGACGTCATCAGCCTAAAGGAAATGATGCTGTAGGCCCTCTGCTCTCTGGCAGAGAAGGCAGACCTGGAAAAATAAGTAAGACAGGAGGGAAGCTTTTGGTTATGACGGTTGCTGTTTTGGCTGCTTGCTTATATCAATACATGAAATACAGTTAAAGCCCCAACACATTTTTCAGTACATCCGTGCAGGATACTGACAGTGATATTGATGCCAATTACTCCAAATTTAAATATGAATAATTAATGAAAATATATATTTGGAACCTGTCAACTATTGTTAAATCCTTGCATAAAGTAGTAAACATAAATTAAGATACTCTTGTTTAAAAAAAGGCTTGTCCCTTGAAATGTTACCATAAGAAAATTATAATCTTGAACAAACACTGCAATAATCTATGTAGATATTTGGTCTCAAGCCTGTGAAATGTTCAGGCTTGTTAGGGAGTGTGACAGAGAGGTCCAGCTCTGGCAGACAGAGCCGAATATGACAGTAGTGTTAATCTCTAACCCTGCAGGGGAAGCAGGCATACAGAGGGATCCTATTACATCTTTCATTGGGCCCCAGCGGGCCCCATCCTGAACAGAGGGATTACTGTGGGCTTTCGCAGTCACTTAGCCATACGCTGCCCCCAACCAAAAACCCACAATCCACCGCTGACATCATCAAATGGGGACAGGGCGGAGGAATGTGTGTGTGTGTCGACGGGAAAGCAACATCACATTCATTTACAAGAGGTAAACAATTAGACGTCAAATTTTTTGCCTTGGCACTGCAAATAAAAGGGCTGCTGATCATTATTCGTTAATGAACGACAATTGAGTGAAAGTAAACTTATCATCAGCAGATGTGATGGCGGAGGCCGGGACGGTGGCACGCCGCCCAGAAGTGGGCCTATGTGGGCGGAGGGGTGGCAGTGCAGTAAAAAGAAAAATAAATGGAGCGGGGAGAAAAAGAAACAAGTGAAAAAGAGTAGAATGAGAATGAGGGTGGGGATGCATTTGTATGGGAGTGTGTGCAAGAGAGAAGGAAACCGAGAAGAAGACGAAAGAGAAGTGAGTTAGCTGTTGGCAGTAACAGCTGCTCTGGCCTCAATGCTGAAGTTTCAGATTGAACTTGAGGCTTGTACTGTATGACAGCGTGTATGAGTGCCGCTGTATGCACCACCGCTCATGTTCTGTCGTGTGCAAGATAGATAGCGCAGATAAAACGACAGCTCTATTGAGCAGCTCTGTTGTGCACCTGTCTAGCAGTATTTTTTTCTGGCTTCATTCTCCTGGATTCCACTGTGATTACCCAGCAACATGCCGCTCCGCCGTGACATCAGCCTGCAATTTACATCCAAATTAGAATCAGATGAATAAGGAACGGCTCTTTTCTTGTCTTCTGGCCATCCCTCTGTCATTCTCTTCCTCTCTTCTTCTAGCCCTCCAGTTTCCCCCCTCTCTTCCTCTCTGACCGTATTGAAGCCAAGTTAGCACAAATGTGACATGATCTTCACTGAAAACGGGCTGGATGTCTCTATCAAAACAGCTCTCTGAAGTGGGCAAGTGCCTCAGTTTGTAACGAGTTTTGGGGAGAAGAAAACGTTTATGTGACTCACATCAGAGTTCCTATGAGACCAATAAACTCAAGTACAATAACTATGCCGATTAAACTGAAAAATAAACTGCACACAAAACTGAGTCATACTGAAAAGAAAATAATAATTTGAGCTAAAGTATAGGATGTCTCTGGAGTTTTATTTCCTTTTTAAGCAGGTTTGGGATTGTTTTTTGACCACCTTTCAATAAGTCATGAACAACTGCAACTATCCTAGCCCCCTCTTGTGGCAAAATATTCACAAGGGGTTTAAAATATGATTATTAATATAATATTAATATGATGAAGTATTGCTGGCCATGTTAAAATAACCTTAATGATATCTACAACTACAGAACTATCAACTTATGTGAAAGTAACCGTTGATCAGCAGTTATTCTCTCTCTGTTTTTACAGAGTAAAGGGAGCAGTGTGATGGTCAGAAAATCAGCTGTATGTCTGTCAAGAAGGATCTTCCAACATGTAAAATCAAACTCATGATGATTATCAGCTTGTGGCTACAGTGGAAAGTGAATTGTGACTTTATAATTATTCAAGTACTGTCAGTGGTTCAAACATATTTCCCACCCTCTTGGTACTTCCCAATTTATACAAAGCTACAATATACAACTTTTGAGCATCCTTCGCCCCCCTCTTTTGGTCAAAGACCCACACAAAACGTGGTCACTCATCTCAGCTGTCTGCCTTGAGGCAACAATTGCAATGAAGAAGCCAGCGCAGAAAGTAAATCGTGAACATCCATCGCCCACTGCTAATATTTAGCTTTGCAGTTTCCTTTTTTCAGTCTACCTTGCAACATTGCTGCTAGCATCACCTTAGCAGCCAAACCTTACACACTGCTGATCACACCATATTCACTCTCCTTTTTAGCTCTGGTTTCATCTTCACCAACTCCTGAGGGAAATATCTGGCTCTTTAGAAGCTAAATGCTCCGCTATGTTTACCAGCTAGTCGCAAACTATGTTGGTCTGCCGTTTGGTGCTGGCGAAGTGGCGTACAATTGATTTATCAGGGCTTTTTTGCTGAAAACAGCTGTGTGCTGCATCTGGAAATGACACTGATGAGAGAAGTGAGAGTGAACCAAAACAGTGAAGTTGTGTGCCGTAAAACAACAAAAGAGAAATCTCCACTGAAACTACCAATGCTCTACTGTGTTTGGAATTGAGGCTGTCTACAATTTCAGAGGCTAAATAAGTACTTTGGCAAATTTCCCCTCTGTCAAAAGTTCTAAAAGTGAAACTTTTTTTGATGGGTTGGGTTTCTCTTTTTTCATATCCATTCCTGTTTGACTGTCAGTATAAGTAGAGTCAGAAAAGCCTGACACTGTCGGAGTCGGTTTTACACTGGCCCCAATAATACAGATGCCAAAATCCAACCAGCTGTGGTGAAGACATGGAAGTTTTATATACATAGTATGCTATACAGTATGTATGGGAGCTGACTCTTCTTTCTTTAAATGAAGACATTACTAGTGGGGTTAACTGCCATGATGATGACTTGTTAAAGCCCGATCCATAAATGGTGTAAACCAGCTTCCACAGAGTCCACATTGTCTATATTCCAATTTCAGCCCATGTACTAGACATGATCCATAATCAAATCTTGATCATACACACCACAATTTTAAGGCAGACCACTCTTTGTGGGTGGAAGGGGTGTTGTACAGCAACAGCAGACTGAGGCTTTAAACCTCAAGCATCTATCCACCAAGTTGCTGCAGCTCCTCTCTCGTCTTCACTCAGACTCCACATCAACATGTTTGCTCTCCTGGCAGTGGCAGGGTCTGAGGGGACACACAATGCGGGTCTGTATGGCTGGTGGGCCAAGAGATCACAGAGACAAACATATGTTCCCTGGCAGCCTGGAACCCTGGAGGATGGTGACTGGCAACCTTTTAACCTCTACACACTTACTCACACACATGTATACAATAAAACTTACACATGTGCACAAAATAGGCACACATGGGCAAAAGAAATGGAGAGATCAATATGCATGCACAAACACACTCTTGGTTTCTTGTTCATGCTTAAGCAGAGGTGTACATGTATGTACACAGACCACACAAACACTCAGTACAGTCACACAGGAACACACACACTCTCTTTCACACACACACAGAGCGGCCAGTACAGCAAGCAATATTTTGTATTATTCATGAGGGAGAAAATATTCAAATCGTTATGAACTTCTGCTTCTGTGGCAAACACTGTTTCTGTGGTTCATATTCCTACATGAGAGAGAGAGAGATTCTAACCACCGACACACATCCTCCTCCTCTATGGTGTTACACACCAGTTTTACCAGACAAAGTTTTGTTAAAATTATATTAAATGACAACATGATTGTGTATGTTGAGAAGACCTTTGTCTATGGAATGGAAGAGAATAGAATAGAACAGAATAAAATAGAAAACACAAGGCTAGAATAGAAAAGATGGCTTTGTTATGGGTAACGTTAGTAGGACAAATGTAGCGATGCGTTCGTTACAGATAGGCTCTATCCTAGTCACAATTGTGAATTGTTGTTACACAAGATTAAATTCGAAAAAAATGTTAGAAGTGGTATTTACATTTATATTCCTCCCATTGTTTACTTCCGCTTTCCAGCATACAGCAAGATAAATCGATTGAACAGTTTCATACTGCATACTACTATGAAAAGCAGTATGCCGTATATAGTACATACTGCGTTTGTCTGTAATATGTAGTAGGCAGTCTTTGTTGTTGGAAAATGATAGAACAGAACAGAACAAAACATAATAGAAAAGAATAAAAGTGATATTTTATTGCTCTCTGGTAGTAAATATCAGCAGCTCCTGCACATGAACTCTCAGAGTCTGACGTTTCCTCCACATGATTTTACCACTAAATAAACTGCAGAACATCACTTCGGTAAGGCACTGTGTCTCCAAGCGTCGAGGTGTCACTCAACCTCCTTCACCACCAAACCGACTAAAACAAACTGGCTCTGCGGACCTCGTCTTTGTTCTCTCCGTGTTAGCTGTCCATCACTTTGATTGGCAGACAAGTGTCAGAGTGAGGGAATGTCACGGGAAGCTGGGAAGAGAGTAAAAGCCATGGCGGCAATCTCAATATTTCATCTCGACCCCTGAAGAAGGGCTCGACGGTCTCATAGTTTAAATTCTAATCTTGTTAGGCCACAGGGGCATGTCATTTAGAAAGCCAGCCTCCGCCTCTCCATGCCTCTGCTTTCCTCTCTGGCCAAAACAAATTATTAGAAGATTCTATTATTTCTCCATTATGCATATGTGTTTGTGTGTGGCTGGCTGTTACAGGCTAGGGAAAAAGAGCATGGGTAAATAGGCTTGGTTTAGCCCATCATGGGCCAATATGTCTGGCCCTGGACACAGCTGGGGTCTTCGGGGGTCCTCAAATTGGTCATCATTAGGGCCATAATCCTGTTGTTTTGCTTCTACTAATGCCTCAGTCCAGATAATCAGTGTGCATAAAGGATGCTACTATCTCTGTTTTTCTGTCTTTCATCTGTCTTGAGTCTCATTCACAAGGGACAAGTAGTGTGTGAGGACCTCAGATAATTAAGGAATTACCCTCCAACGTCTGCACTCTGTAAAACTCATTTACAAAGCCTGATTAAATTTGCTGGTTATCACTGAAGCCCTGCATACAACAGCATCAGATAAAGATTTTTTGGGTGGGGTTACATTTTACATTTTCTGATTTAGTAAAGGTAAACTTGATGTTTGTGCTAAAAATGCATTTAAAAGACCTATCTGCTACTGTTTCCAAGGTCAAGAATGAACTGACAATTTTTAAGATAACATGGATAAGAAGTCCTTAAACAGTAATTTAACACGCCCTGAAAAACTTGTTTTTGCTGCCCGCCAACAGTTTAAATTTTCACCTTGCTGTAGTAATGTAGAAGTGTACTCCAGGATGCCATGACATCACTGTTGGGTGTGGTCACAGGTGCAAAATACTATCTCCAACAGTGATGTTATTCTGTCCTGGAGTACACTTCTACATCACTGCAGCTAGGTGAGACTTTAAACCACCGGAGGTTAGCAAAAACAAGATTTTCAGGGCGTGTAAAGGTTTAACTTTTAAGGATATCCCACCCATAGCTGTTGGGTGTGGTCAGAGGTGAAAGAGACTTGACACAGAGAGGACAGTGAACAGCTCCAGAACAGCTACTAAATGGACCTTGTGGGGAGACTGTTAGTCAGTGTCTTTCATAATGTTTCACTTCTGCCTGCATTTGAATGAATTAGAAATAGAAAGATATTTTCTGGCTTTTAGATTTGTGATATCCTGATTTAACATAGCAAAACTTGACATTTGTGCTTTAAAAAATACTTTTTATACTCTTTTATAGGTTCAACTGCTGCCAACATTTTTATAGATGAAGACAGGAACAAGATATTTTCTGTAAGAACATCATAACTTGCACAGGATTTTCAATTTGCACAATGATATTTACATCACAAATAAGAGTTACGGCTGACTCACGCAGGGTTTAAATTACCGATATTCAGTTCTGTGATGTCCTGTGTTGTGTCAACTATGGACATGTCAAATGGGATAATACTAGTTCCATGTGATAATATTTGTTGTCTACACCAACACACACACAAACACACACAGCAATAAAGCTACCCTCAATGGACATCATCAGGATAGCATAACACACACTGTACATAAAGTTTTTCCATTCATTATAAATGAGAGCAGAGGGAGTTTTCCAGATCATGAAAGATATAAAGAGAATTGTACTGCATTAGGCGATAATCCATATTTCTGCCTTGGACAGTGTGTCAGGGTTATTTTTGGCAATGTCAGCTGGCTGTTTTTAATGGCCTGCATATTTATAATGTCATGGTTTTATAGTTTACAGCCTCAAACGGATTTCCTGCAGTTGCAGGGCCATAATCATGGTCAGTTCATAACTCACCAGGGATTATTGATGCACATCAGCATAACATATGCCATTTGGTGCAGCAGATGCCATTAGCCAATGCACCTTACAGTATCAGGGGTAAATATATTCTGAGTGTGGGTAGCTGCAAAGGCAATCAAAGCACTAAAACTGGCAGTGTTGGTGCTACCACTTCAACCACTGTTAGGGATAAAAGTTAAAGATTTGGGGCACTAGACGTTCAGGCCAGTAAAAGTGAAATTTATTCTAGTCAGGACAAATTGCTGCTAGCCCAAGATAGGTAATGTAAGTACTTCTCAAAAAAAGACTTTAAGACTCTAAGACTCTAAGACTCTAAGACTTTAACTGACTAAATCACCAATGAAAACATACAGGTGAGTCAAATTAGGTCCCATGTCGATTAGCAGCATTTGTGCAACATCTTTATATAGTACCTATGATTTTCCAAACTGTTCTCCATGCCATATAAAATAATTTTTGCAGTTGACTGATGCACCTGCAATTTGGGCACATATGACTAGGCTTGTTTTGAGCTCTGTTTTATTCTTACCTTGCTTTGAAAGTTCATACTGTATATCACACAATTGCCCAACAAATGCTATTTTCTGGCTTTTAACCTAATGTGACCCATCTTTGTAGCAGTCACAGATTTAAGTGCATCAAAGTTTAGGTGTTTTCCGTTATGTGTTTTACATGATTATTTGTATCCCTTTAATATTTGAGGTTAATGTACTGCTTAATCATGTGTGGATTCACACATAGCACCTTTACTTACATTTTAAAACTTTTCTTTAAATAAACATTTGAATTTGTTTTTGAAAGGCCCATTTTGACGCCCATTTCTTATCCAACTGGCATCGCCGCCAATACTCTCCTCATTAAGCGGATCAGGCCAGACGTGACCAATCCACATTAAATACAGTGCATTATGACGCGTGTGACATAGTGAGGTAGATACGTTACGGAAGTAAAGGCTGGACTACAATCGAGCTGTTTTCAGGCAGTTCAGGCGCAGTGTTTTGTGGGTGAGGGTAACTCCCTTTGGGGTGGGCTTTTTCACTTTGCAAACATATTACATGCACAAAAAAGATATATAACACAATAATGCAATAAAGGAACAATAATAATAACACAATAAAGGAAAGGGAAAAAGCCAAAAAGGATAATATGACCACTATAAAAAAAAAGAAGAACCATGAGCTTTTAAAATATGATAAATGTCATGTTTCTTTTAGATTGGAGTGTTGACAAATACAGTAGCACACATTGATACTCATACTGCTGTGCTGAATAAGAAAGCCCAAGGGAAAAATGTTTAGACTTGTGGCCATAACAGCACCCATGTCACATGACCAAGACAAGAGTGAGGTACGTTAAGCCAGAAACTGCAGAGCTTGAAGCAGATTTGGTCTCAGCAACTACAGCAGCACCATTCAGCTCTCTCATCTTGCACACTGCTCTGTCCACACTGGTTACAATGTGAAGACTCCTGTCAGTAAATCAAGTCAGAGGGGATCATTAAGTCCTAATGGCTCTACTACAACTGGACCCCCTGTCTATCCAACAACAGGCCCCTTAGCACTGCAGCCCAATGTGGCAAAATGTCACCTCTGAAAATTAGCCATCAAGCGGGGGCAATTTTCCCCCTAGCTAAATTGCTAAATAAGTAGCGAGGCTGTAATAGGTAGCAATCTGGGGCTAATCTGATGAGATCATTTGGAAAATGTTGAACTGAGGGTTGAGAGGACGGGAGGGGAGCTCTGTGTGTATGTGTATGTGTGTGTCTGTGTGTGTGTGTGCATGCATGCATGAGTGAATTGTGTAAAAAGTTGTCTGTGGCTACACAAATCAGTGTGTGTGTGTATGTGTATGCATGCATGGGTGTACACACTTTATGTTATATGTACTGTATGTGTGTGAATGTCTTTGTATATGTGCGTATATGCATGAGCTAAACGTCATCTAAGCTTACGCTGTGACTGAGGAATCGTGTGGACACAGCTGGAGGGTCATGTGACCAGAGACGTATAGCAGTGTGCGTTACTGTGTTCCTATGTGTGTGTGTGTGTGTGTGTGTCTGTGTGTGGAGGGAGGGGACATGATGGCAGGGGCGGAGGGTGAATATTACTGTCGACGGGCACCAGATGCCAGCTGGCAGGGGCACAAAGGGAATAGACGGGGAGTGGGTTGAACAATTACTGTTATTCATAGCTGAGCCAACAGAGAAGGTCTCTGCTATTAAGAAGCACACAGGGCCAGATTCATGCAGATATGTGTGGATTTGGAGGCATACAAACAGCAGAAAATAGCTGTCGATCTTCCACTGGTAGTAAATTCACACACTCAATCAGACCTACACATGCTGTAAGCAAACACACATCCTCTATCTCCATCTCTCACACACATACAATAATGTATATATGTTTGTGCACCTACTCAAGCAATTACACCAACAACAAAATCCTGTCAGTCTTGTATAAACAAATTAATTACATTGTTTGCACCTAAGTGACAGCATTACAAAATAACACAACCTGTGTCATCATGATTGACACATTGTCATGATTTTGTTATATATATATTAACTCTAAACTGGTAAAAAAAAATAAAATAAAAAAAAACTGTGATTCATTTCTCAAACTTGGACAATGGGTTTTCCTTTGTTTCAATAGTTGAGTTGCTTGCCACTGTAAAACCTAATTTTCTCATAACCCACTTTTGCAGAGAACTACAGTAATTGTTATTAAGTTCAATCAGAATGGGGTCAGTACTGGAAGCCACTCGGCCCTGTGTTTAGTAATTAACATTTCACAGTGAATATCTCATTACGGGAGACAAAGGTTGCTAATAGGAGGCTCGGCTAGTGAGAACATGTAGCTGCTGCGACAAAGGCCCTCCAGTTTTAGTCTGGATGTAGTCATGGAATTTGCCAGCAGCTCAGATATTTCAGGACTGGGTAGCACTGTTCTCTGCTTAAGTTCCTTAATAATGTAACAGTGTAATGTCCCATGAATTTTCATCTAGCACCATCATCAGGTCAAAATTTCAGTTTGTCCATCAGTGAACATTACAGCCTCAGAGATCTGCTGGCATGGCTTCTAACCTTGGGTTATCACTTAGCCCTGGCTTACTGTTGTTTAAGGATCACTCTCAAAGTAAGTTAAACCGGTCCCAAAGAGGAGGCTTGTTAACCCTTAAATAAAAATATATATTCTTCCTATACAAGATGCTGTATTTCCGCTCACTAATTTAGTAATCATTTGCTAATTTGAAATCTTGGTTGGGTTAGGGTATGGTTAAGATCCAGGGTAAAAGGGACCTTTATCAGTGAGTTAAAAATGAGAATGAAAATAAGTTTAATTTCTGGCCAACATGTACTATAACATAGTTTTGATTTTAAAAGAAAACACCAGAGCTAAATATCTACAGTTACATCCCAACTCTCTTTCTTAATTGCAATTTCCATGGATAAAATTATAAAAAAGAAAATTTACAACGCATTAGTGTCTGTCCAGGAACTTTTGTACATCCATTATTGGTGTTTCTGACATTTTGAGATGTCATTTGCTGTGGGCATGGCTGCAGTGGACTAAAGAACAACTAAAGGCTGGAACATACTCCTCCAAGTGCACAGAGGTCGTTTAGAGACATTTGAGTGGCTATTTCTTTTGTACTTGTACAGATTGAGTGCACGTTTATGTGTTTTTTCTTTTCCATTTCGAACACACCCTCAGAAGTTGAATCAACCAATCTGATTGCTTGGCGCGCAGGACCACAGTATCTTCGCTGAAGCATAATTCCAGCTTTACACAAAAGCAAAAATAAACAAATGCCAACGCAAAGTGAATGAATTCACCATCTGCTGATGTGTGGTGGCCTCATGAATACTGGTCACCTTGGTTTAAGATTAGATGTCATTTCAAGGCAGACAGCTCTTCAGGGTGTATGGCAAATGTTGTGGCAGGAACCTGACCATATGAGGGGGAAGAGGGCAGTACAAGGAGACTCTTGACTCAAAAGCAAGAAGCTGGATATGGGAGCTTTCAATCAAAAACATATCCACATCTGGATTCCTACCAGACAGGACACAAGTCAGTGTGTGTTGAACATTATCAGTGATTATCTTTCTTAAGAGGGCCTCTAAATGGACTTCATCATTACTGCACTTTACCTTAAAACTATAAATAATATACAAGAAATGAGAGAACATCATTACGTCTTCTTTAAATGAAGTTTGGATGTTTTTTGAACAGTGTAAAATACAGACATTCAGACAGGGAAGGGAAAAAAATCAGAGAAATAAAGACATGGTGTGATCTAAACAGACAGCAGGCAGAAACCAAGCAAATCCTCATATGCTTCCAATATGGTGAAATACAATGTACTCACATTTTACCCCCTACAGGAAAATGACTGTCAGGCTCACTTTTCTTTAGCCTTATCTCTCTTTCTCCTTCATATGAATGGAGCGAGAGAGAGATTGTGCATTTGGATGACTGCCTCTATTGGAAAAGCACCTTCTTTGATCTGCCTTTTTTGACCTATGCTAGACCTCAGAGGCCTCATCTCCCTTGATAACAAGACAAAGAGGGTAAATGTGTTGATAGTGGCAGACGGTGCTGGAATTCTGGGCAAATGTGTCAAATTAGTTCTCACGTCTGGGTCTCATTCCTCTCCACCTTGCTGTGATCTTTTGCTACCTTCTCTCCGCTGCTCTTTACACCCCAGTCATTCTATCCCTCACTCTTCCCACGTCCACCGCTCCATTCCTCCTGTGACCCTGTCCCTTGTTTCTCTTTCCTCCTCTACATCCACACACAGGGAGAGAGAGATGGGGTTAAATGGTAAAAATCATGAAAAAAGGTACATCCCTTGTTCATAGATCCCCATGAAAACCACAAGAGCCGTTTTTGGATTACAGTTGAACTAAATCTGAACAACTCTTTTGTGTGTTTGTTTGATTTTTTATGATGCTACTCATGTTCAGTTTCCCATATTTGTGTGTCTCCACGACTGCCAAAGAGTGGTGAATGAAAAGAACTTAGTTTTGTATTGCCAGGAAGCACGGAGAGTAGTAACATTGGCAGCAGTTTAGCTAACCCTAGAAATAACATGAGGGCCGATGCCTACGGATGTTTATAGGCAGCAGGTCAAACACAGCAGGTGTATTGTCATATATCTCTTTTTGCAAATTATGGAGCAATGTTTTAATGAGTGGGTCCCCGTTTTGTTTGTCTCATGCATGCGCAAAAGCACACAGGAGATGCAATACATATTCCTGCTAATGGTTTCACACTATCCTGATCTACAGGCAGCAGTAAAGTGCCAAGAAACCCAATGGGCCAACAAAGGCAGGGAAGAAGATGACTGCTAGCAAGCAAACGATGCATGTTTCAAACCTTTAGGAAAACTCTGCTTTACAAGTGTTTTATGAGGAAGAAAATGCACTCAAGGATACACACAATGCATTTTGGTAACTTTATTTGTTTACAACCTACCTTTAAGGTTGGTGAAAGATTGTGGTTTCCGTTAAATATAGAAAAAGACAACACATCCCATCTCATGCTTCAAATCAGCATTGATTTTTTCAATATCGAACAAAGACCACAATCTTTCCCCAACACTAACCAAATGGTTTGAGTTGCCTAAACATGACCACAAAAAATGTTAATCATTAAGTTGCCATGAGTGAATACTGGAGGAAAACAATGAAAAATGTTGACAGTGAAAGTTTTGGAGATTCATTCAGTATGAACATTTGGAGTAGGCAGTGAACAGTTTGCAGATAGGGTCAATATAAACATTTACTTCTTATGTTAATAAACAACGTAAGCCAGGTGGCATTACATTTCCAACAAAATATATTTGCAAATTAGTTGAATAGGAACATTATTATTATATTAGTGATTGTGGCTCATTAACATGAAAATACTTTTTCCATTTTGCACTGGAACAAGTGCTGAAATCAAATTATACCAGATGCTCTCAGTGGTATGGGTAGCCCACAGTGTGTGTCTGTATGTGTGCATACATGTGTGTTATGAAGGTAAATAAAAAAGGATAGTCAAGACCATGAGTGAGGGTAAACACAAGTGGTAATACGCAGAAGTGTGTTGGTGGGTATGACCCAAGGACATTCTCCTGTGTGTCCTCCCAAGTTCCTGAGTTTGCCTCTGATGCATTCAGCCTCACTCCACCGAAGGCCCTGTTATAAAGCATGGGCTTACAGCCTTTATATGATACCGTATAAAACCTCTCAGTAATGCGCTCTATGCTTCCAGCGAAATTCCTGAGCAAGGTTATAGTGCTAACATGTACTGTATGCTTTATTTATGCATGAGCCACCCTTCTCCTATCCGTGGAATTATGATTCTTTTCCCGCAATAAAAGTTGCATGGCCTTACCCACTCCAAAGGGGTAAATGATTTAACACAGAGGCTTACGGTATGGTAAGTAAGCAACTAATGTTAATTCAGCCTTTTTCTGATAGGGTGTCAAGTAGGGGGCTTTGCTACATTTACCCTCCTATCCCCTTTTAATATGTGAAGAGGCTATACGGGGGCAGAGAGAGGGAGCCCTGCTGTGTCACGCAACATGTCATCATGCAGTAAATAATTAGGGAGAAAGTTGTGTCAGCTTATGTAGCAATGAGGAAAGACAACATATAATGATAATAATGTTTTATTCTTCTATTTTATAAGTCAACATTTATCACAAGCTATATGTTCAGTCAGAAAATGTAGAATTTCGAAAATGTTGATCTTAAACTTTACAAAGAGAGCATGTTAAAACTCTATTGTGATACCTACTGTTTGCTTTCAAACCTGTATGTTTTTGATATTTCTGCATGTGTAAAACTGTGTACAGTATTTCCATGCTTATGCACATATGTGTATATTCCAAAATTAATGTATTTACCACCCTCAGACTGTGCTAATGTGTTTATTAGCCAACCCATCCTCCTGATCAGGACTGAGGCAAAGGAGGCCACATGTGCTACCCTCCCTCACCACATCAGAAAGCCTCAAAAATTCAAATCAACATTAAAATAGTTTTCTGTGTAAGTAAGATTCGGTGAACTCCATTATTTTCCCCACTATTTGCTTGAATAATTCAAGGAAGATAGCTGAATTATGGATAAAGTGTACAGTTTAAAGAACGGGTTCATGAGCAGCCCTGGGCTATAGCCTGGCTTTAATGATGTCTGGAGATGGTGGACGGGCGGAGGGAGAAGTCGTTAGCTTCACAGTCATTTTCACAAGGATTAAAAACACGCTGTTAAAGCAGCAGGGTGGACCGGTGAACTGAGAGGCACCAAAAGGAGTGAAAATGTAAAATTCTGCAAAATTTGGAGATTTTCCTGCCTCATACTCTCATCAGGAGGAGTACAGTATGAGATCATTTTATTCTGAAAAGTAGTTCTTGATTTGAGTGATGTCATCATGTGACCGTTTGTATTATTATTATTGAACAAAACATAAGGAAAAAAGCCTCCCCACTGAATATGTTTTTGGCACCACAAGGGCCACATTTGACACCACATCTTTAATTATTATTATTTCATTTTTTTTAGTTTCCCTCTTGTTTTTCTCTATTCCCATGGTTTGACCTTGTTGAATATCACTGCAAATAACAACTAAAATGTGCAACATTAGTCATCTCCACAGAGGGAAGCCTTAAAACTGTCACAAAACCCTTTTTGGAAATGAATAAAATAAATATGTATGAAAAAAATCAAACAATAAAACGCATGTAAAATACAAAAGTTCAATGCAGGAGCTTGTGTCAAAGCAAAAACCCTGAAGATTTTCCTTATAAATGAACAAAATTTGCACATACAGTACTATATGAACATAACGGCTTTCAGTCGTACATTCACTCCCCAAAGGCTTTTGCTTTTGCATCACACAGCATTAGCTACACATCCAGTATGAGCCACAGGTCCTAGTTTTCTTCAACTCACTACCACCCTATTTAAAAGTCTGGAATCTTAAACTGGCACAGCGAGGATTTATACTATTAGCCGGTAGCAATGACATCCAAAAACACACACTTACCCGCTCACACACATAAACACCCTTCAACAGCCAGCAGGGAGTCTTCCTGTTCCTGCTCACTCCAACAGGGAAGCCAAGCACAGACTACTCTCCTAATTACCCACCTTCCTCTAATTATCCAATCATAAAGCCATTAGCAGTCTCACACCATATTAACATGGTCCCGCCTACATGCCAATTTGTGCAGTGCCAAGATGCAACTGGAGGGGATTTTTCAGCATGTAACCTTACCAAGCGCAGTATTATGCAGGGTAAGACTGCGCTTTTCTTGGCCCTTAACAAACAAATAATAGATTTCCAAACAGGATTTACCAGCAGCTGCAGGTTTTTTTCATTTCACAATAAAAGCTCAGCAGTTAATTCACATGCCTTTAAAGGGTAACTACACCCAAAAATTCTGCTAGAACTCTGCCTCACAGCATATTTAAAAAATGCAACAGTGGAAGGGGGAGCAACGACTGAAGGAGGCGTGGCCTCTTGGCTACGTAGTGTGTGAAGCAGAGGGTCAGGGGATGCGGGGGGAGACTGACCACCGCTCAGTGTGGCATGGACAGCGATGTAGAGCTGGTAGTCAGAGCTAACCAGCCGTGAGCAGCTTCTGTCAGACTCTGGAAAGATAGGGAGTCGGGCAGAGCTTTTGACAGTCACTAGAAGCATATTTATGACCCTTTGAGAGAGTTACTGTGTGAGTACCAGTGTTGTAGCTTAGCTAGCGTCTCCGGTGTGTGTCCCTGTAGGGGAGTGTCAGTATATAGCCTTAGCCCTGCTGTTTGTCACAGTTAACGTTACTGTTCTTCAAAAGCGGTTGGGGATGGGCGAGAGAATTCGGCTGAACTAAACTTTCAAATCTAAGCAGACACATACAAGCTACTTTTAAGGAGAAAAAGCAGTTTTTACACAATATGTGAAATGTTGGATAAAATCACTTGTATTATCATACGGCAACAATTGTTGATTATGTGCACAGTGCAAAACCAATAATATAAAGTAGCTGTCAAATTAGTTACAATATGCCTCTTGTCAAAAAGAAAGCAGCAAGTAGAAAAATCAGCAAAGAAAGATAAACATTAAGTCCACGTAGGATGTACAACACAGTAATTTATCTAACAAACATACACATAGAGTCCACAAGAGTAAAAAGTAAACATAGTAAAATACATAACATTTGGCCCAACAGTAAACTGACAGCTACTTAGAATGTTCTATTAGCAACACATTAGGCTCAGACAGCTAGTATAATGGTTGTGTCACAACTCCCTGTATAAAAGTATAATAGACACTCAGTAGTTTACTCTACAGTGAGCAGTAAGTGCAGTTTGGACACTTATAAATCATCACTGACACGTGTAAGTCACAGAATGCTAATTCTACATAAATGCGTTCTGGGATTGTTAGCAGACAGTCCATACCATGGACACTACTTTTTTTGGTCTATTGTGGGCATTATATAGGGTATAAACTTCACAGCCAATGGCTGGCTTGATTAGCACTAAATTGATCACAGGAAAACTAAATTAACAATCACAAAATAGTTATAGTAAAAGAGTACCTAGGCTTCAAGAAAGGAATTTGAAGAGTAGATAAAAGATTGGCTTGGTCAGAGATCTAACAAAATGGTGGATGTAACAATATCAGTTAAACTGCTATGGAACTGTGCCAGTAGAGGTGCTACTATCAACAGAACATCCAAATGAAACCAACTGCTGATTGCAGAGTACTTGCAGTGAGTGAAATTTTAAGTTGGATGAAAAACAATCCAGAAGAATGACTCCTGTTAAAAGATTTAGCACTTTTCCTTAAAAGAGTACTCCACCGACAGTATTCTTTGCTCAAAATGTTTCCGTGCAGTCTTCTTCCTTGTCAAAACCTGGTACCTGTATTACCCTCAATGTAACTCAACCACCAGCAGTTAAGTCAGAGATTCAGGTGTGTTATGCTAGTAGCAGCTAAAGTAGCCTTGAGCCGCTAGCCTCAAGCAGGGCTACAGAGGTCTGGTAAGGCCATTTTAAAATGCCTCAAGTTACGTCACTTGAGGCAATCTTGAGGTCATCTGACTTTGCACAGCAAAAAAAGCTCACAAAAGGATTTATATATATATATATATATATATATATATATATATATATATATGTGTGTATATATTTTTATATATGCTTTGTCCCCACTGACACAATACAATGCAAAAGAAAACTAAGGAGAAGGTGAATCCTGGTAAATCTATTATTGATATGTGTTCAGTACTGGCAGAATGTTGTGCAACAGAGTATCCAGATTGTTCCCTCCTTTATTCATACCCATCAGAGGGATGGCAGGTTATTGGAGGGAATGGGGCGGATGAAGAAGACACAGAGCACAGATGTTTGCGCAGCTGCAGCGCCGAGGAGATGCCCGGGTTAACTGCTAGCGCTAGACGTGCACAGACTGTGTGAGAGGGATACTGGGGTGCTAGCTGTAGAGCTAGCTCATCCAACTGACTGATTTGGAAGTCAAAGCAGAGGTCAAATCTGCCGGAGTGAAGGAAACGACAAGACAGATATGTAGAAAAAAGCAAAAGAATAGGAAGTAAAGAAGCTAAGTACAGAGGCAAATGCAGGAAGAATATCACTCAAAATGAGAGGCCTTGCCCCGTTTTCTTAGATACAGTTCTAGTGACTGTTATATACAGTACCTCTCCAACAGGAATTGACAAATCAAAACTTAAAAGCAAATAATTATTTGAGCATTAGCATCTTGTCTACAAACAGCGAAACTAATCTACTAGATGTTTTGCCTCCTTCTTCCCTTTGGTATACTTTGGTATCAGTGGGTGTTGTGTGAAGTCAGGGCAGCACATTATAGGATTTCTGGGATTTTTCTTGAACTCTCTCCTATTGCCATTTGGAGCTGCAAAAATGTGAAGTTGTCCAGTGCAGCTAAAAAACTGAATGATAGCTATTACTATCTACTCACAAAACATTTTAAGGCTGAAGTCATTTTTTTTCTGTGTAGATTATAACTTTTGTTTTCTTGAAATAACATACTGTATACTTCCTCCATTCTCTCAGAAATCCCACTTTGTTTTCAATATTCCATTAAATCCAGAGATTACTACCGTACAGCTGATGGTCGTGGGCAACAGGTCCTGCAGTGCAACACTTTAATAGACTCCAGCAGAAGCTTTGGCAGAAAATCGAGCCAAGGCCGGAATTGAAACTGAGCCTGTCAACATTGGCTAAGGCACAAACAACCCACAGAAAAACTGTATCACCACACAAAATGTGGAGACAAATCCATTCATTCTGCCTTCCTACAACAGCAACTCCAAACACTGGCTCCACAATGACATTGTTTTATTTGATGACTCTTTCAGTCTGTTTCTCTGTTAGCCTCTGAAAACATCCTCATTATCTGACCACACACACAAGGTGACGGCGAATAATGGTGCTTTGTCAAAACTGATCCATGCCCATGGTATGGACTGACAATGGAGGATCTCAGTGTCTCGTCTTTATAAAGCCACACAGCTGTTCCCCCTCCCCTCTGTACACAATCAAACCTCTACCATTCAGTGCCATAAACCAATAAACGCTGCCTTTGTTTTAGCTTGACACCATTGTTTTGTCTTCATGAAGATTTCTTTTCTTTGGCACAGATGCTTTTTTGTTTTGTTTCCAACCAAGCTGCGTAGTTTTCCTCTTTTTTTGTATAACAATGATGCTCACTCATATTTGATTTTTTTTTCTCCTTTTCCTCGTGCAGTCACCCTGATCCACATGTATCCTCACAAAATGGAAAGCAGTACAGTACAGTACAGTACAAAGTGTACAGTACAAACCAATGCTGAAATTAAAACTACTAACTAACTAAACTAAACTAATAATCTCATTAAGGTATAAAAATTCAAAACAAACACCCCCTGGGTCTAAAAGTTCAGTCTCTGTGGAGCAGCTATATATATATATATTATACCCAGTGGCATCACAACTGTCTTCTCATGTAAGTGGCTTTGAGAGAGAGCAGCTCATATTCACGAAACAGAGACAACACAGGAATTCTAAGATTGAGTCCTTTCAAACAGATGTTGGCAGTGTCTTTGTTGACATTGTGCACACCCTGCTGTCAGCAGCCTAATAAATGGGTAATCATATCTGAAAATGTAATCTGTTTCATCTTTTGGTGTAAAAGCCAAGGTTAGGCTCTGAAAGAGATGCAGAAGATACCAGACACTTCAAACTGACCTCAAAACCATGTTTTAGTTCGGCACGAACACACGGAAGAAAGAGAGAGACACACCCGTGAAAAAAGCTACACACAACAGATACAAAGACAATCTAAAAATAGATTAACCGTAAAACGCTTCCATGTGTTAAATAAATACTTTGCTGTGTTGAAATTTTCTCAAAAGCTGAAGCATAAAATCCACTGAACTGCTGTGCAGCACCCCCTGTTGACGCAATATTTCCCCACACTGGCTTTTTTTATGCATTATTTTATCTTCAGTCAATTGAATCAAAGCCATGTTGAAGAGTCAGTGTTAAAATTACTGTCTGAGTTCAGTTTAATAGTCCAAAATAGCACTGTGTACATTGTAATGTTCCCACTATAAAGTAAAACATACCTCAGAGATTTTTAGATTACATCACATACAGCAAATATGGACACAACTAAGAAAAAAGGATTTAAACTATGTTATAGTAAATTGTGGAAAATAAACACAACTAAACTGACAGATAAATACTAAAACATAAAGAATTGCTAAATAAATATAATATATGGAATACGTGGAAAAATATAAAATAATATTATTATATATATTATTAAAATATATGTCTGAATGCAGAAGTTACACTCTGCGAAAATCTGTGTCAGTCCACTAAAAATGCACATAGCTAACCAAACTGTGGATTAGGGTGTTAAATGACCTCAGCCGAGCAGCCATCACTCTTCATCCCTCCCTGCTTTCATCTCCTCCTCCTCCTCTTCTCTCTCTCTCCTCTTTTTGGAGCAGTGTCGTCCCCTGTCATCTTCAGGTCATAATATAACATGACACCAGCGGTTGCAACAAGGCCGGCCGGCCAACCAGAGCATTTAAGACCAATGAATATCATTTGCTCCCGGTAGGTTCCCTGGCGCTTTCAGACACTACCACCGCCAGACTGAATCAGCGTTCGCGCCTGTCATGTCTTTGACATGATGGAACACACACGGACATGCACACAGACGCACAACAGGCCAAAAACACCCCCCCACACACACATATATAGACTGTACAGGCGCACACACAGAGCTGCACCATGGTCTGAAATGTGCACAAACACTTTCAAAAAGAGGCTCAGCTCAGAAGACAGGCACACATGCATCAACACACACTGCTGCGCACACACACAGGATATTGCCGGCCTCTAGAGACCACTTTGTTGTTTCTGATGCTTCTGTCATCCTCAATACGCTTCACGCTGCTCTTACAAATCCAGAGATTTCTCACATCTTACACTTCTTATGTCCTTTTTAAAAAACCAATGGCTTTCAAGGGTTATCACCATGCAAACCACATTAGGACCCTTTACAGGTGAAAGCAGTCTTGGTGAGATCCCCTCCCTCATTAGGGGGATTAAAGACGGGGCTGCCCTTCTCCTGGGTTAGAAACAGCCACAATAACCCCCTCGCCTCTCACCTCAGCTCTGGTTTCCTGGCTTAGACTGCTGTTTAAATTCCCTCCTGCCTCTGAAAATGTCCTCCCTGGGGATCCCTGGGGCTTTGATCAGCCGCCCCTGATGGATGCACCCGTCCACCTCCCCACACAGCCCTAACCCCACCCACCCTACCACTGGGGGGAATAAGAGGGTTGAAGGGGGTCAGGGGTAATGCTGCTGGAGATAAGAGAGAGGAGGCAAAGAATGAAAGGGGAGGGAGGTCTTGTAAAGATCAACTGGGGTAGGGTAAAGGGGTGGATAAGTGGGAGGGTGGGCTAATGAACCCCACTAATATCCCCTCCACACACACACACATATACTTAAGTAGCCTAATTACCTGCCTGATCTGGTGCAATGACAGCACCTGCAATGAGGGGTCAAAGCATGCAGTTGGGATGTGCTAACAACTTCTTAAGGAATACTTCATGTTAATGAGAGCTAATCATGTTGCATATTGAGTTTCATGCTAATAGGGCAGCATGTGATCTTAAAGATCACTAGTAACACATAGACCAGGCAATATCTTTTCATCTTGAAAGTAGTGCTGCACTGGATGCTGGCTTCACAAGCCAAGTCGTAGGCATTAATCTTACACAACTGAATGTATATCACATGCATTCGTGCACAGCAATTCTAATCAGTATTTGACATGCTAGAAGTACTGCATAAGGCTCATCTGCATTGGCAAAATGTGGATACGTGAAGACATGCATGATTTTTACTAACTCACAGGAAAAACTCTGAGCTCTAATAATTCAATGGTTCGAACGACTCAAGTCTCATTTCCCTAGAAAGTAAGAGTGTTAGGTCCAGGCCTTTGGATTTCCTCATTCAAGACCCTGCTTTGAGTTCCTTACCTGTATATTTAACTGTGTCATTAATTGAAACTAATGCCTCTCCATACGGAAGATCATAAAGCAGCTTTCTTATACAGTAAATGTACAGTATATATGCAGGAAATCTATTCCCAGACATCCAGGCTACCAAAGCAGATCATAGATAGAGGAGCCCCCAAACTGCTATCTCATCAAATTAACGTTTAGTAAGATAAAATGATTCTCCGATAAAAATGGGAGTGTATGACAAGACCAAAGAAAATCCTCATCTCATTTCAAGGAAGAAAAGCAAAACTGCCTGAGGCCCAAAGCCGTGACCAAATACAAAGTTTTCAGAGGAAGTGATGAAGTAAATTGGAGAAAATTGGGGCTGGGGGAGACAAGGAGCAAGTGTCATTTGGTAAAAGAGTATTGCAGCCAAAATATTTCACTTTCCCTGTATGAAATGGCAGGTGAGCCAATTTGGACTGAATTATGTTGTACATATAAGTCTGGAATTTGCACATAAAGTTCTAAAATGTGGAGAGAGCTCAGGCACTTTCTGCTCTTCGGCCTAACCTTATCATACATTTATGCTCTATTACAATACAGTCTCATGAATAATGATACAGTGCAGTAATCTATACTAACTACTTAAATTATGCTGATGAGAGAGATTATCATCACACTAGGAAACACCTCATCTGAGGAAAAGCTCTAGTTCTTGAACATATTTTACACAGAAAAATTAAATTATGCTTATTCGATTCCTGGTGGAGAACTAGATGAGAAATACGGTTAATTACAGAGCTTTAGAGATGCTGGTAGGCAGATTTGATAACCGTTTGGACAGAGCCATGTTAGCTGTTTCCCCCAGTTTCCTTTATTTATGCTAAGTTAAGTTAAGCTAACCAGCTGCAGATGGATATGATATGGATGATATCAATCTTCTCATCTAACTCTCCTCCAGAAAAAAAAAGTGTATTCCCCAAAATGTCAAACTGTTCCTTTAAGAGCAGTTAGGGGCAGGCAGAAGCACATTCAAAGATGCTGTTGGTTTGGGGGTTCACGTGGTTCTTCATAGATGTTTTGGTTCAGGTATAATCTCTTCCCACACACAAATATGCATTTGCTCTGTGGCTGTAACTAGGGGAAGGAGTGTATTGATAAAGTGATAGAATGAGAGTGCACAAAAGAAAGAGATGGTGACAGCTAAACTAACGCAAACTGAAATCTATTTAGATTAAAGTGTCGTCACACTGCATACAAACAGTGCACTGATAAACTTTAATTGGCCAGAGTGAAACATACAGCAAAACATCACAACTATGAAGCAAGTTTGATACGAATAGGACTTGCTCAAGATGCCGTTGCAGCATCCAGAAACAACCAAATGTGCATCCTAACTATCTGACTTGAGCTCATCTCGAACCTGGCTTAAGTCAGCCTCTTCTGTAAATGGGCACCTGCACTTAGAGTGGCTAAATATTAACGTTCTGCATTTGATGTTAAGTGCTCGTTAAGGTCCTTGAGGTCAATTCATTTTCAAATGCCAACCATCTGCATTCAAACACAGAAATTACACCCACATATCATAACATCGAGATAGATGAGTCAACTTAACATATCTCATCTCTCTAGCTTTGACAATGATGCCTCACTAAACAGCTCTAAACAAACTCTCTCAAAGCCCTGATGAATAAGTGAAGGGATAAAAGCTACATCGATACCATTCTAACGCATTAACGTGCCAAATAAATAAATAAGTGGTGATGTGCGGGAGGGGGAGCAGGAGGGGGAGACGTTGCACATTCTTTTGTACATTGAATCTATCTTATCGGAGCGTGTAAAAATAGCTTGACAGAGGCTAATTGTGCTCGCTGCTGAATAATGGATCACAGCGAAGAGGGCCTTCCTGGAACTGGGGCGGGCACGACTGTTCCCTGCTGAACCTACGGGTTCCTCTCCCTGCTTTTGCCTTCAGGTAAAAAATCTGCCACAACCCCTCTCTCTCCCTTCCTCACCCTCCCCAACCCCTCTTCTCTTCCCCCTCGCTCCTCTTCATCTTCATCCTCCTCCATCTTTCTCTTCCCTCTGCTTTGTTAGCGGTTGTCCAAGAGTTTTCAAATGTTAGATGCTGAAGCCAAATGGGAAATGAGGACCAAAAACTTTTTACAGGGGCAGTTAAGAGAATGATAATACATTTTTGAGTCTCTTAAATTTGGTTTAATTTGCTTTATTAAATCTCTAATAAATATTGAACATATCAAACATTGAACTTGAGATCATACTTTCTAACCCAAATTGTGGAATTGTATTGGAAAATGACTTTCATGAGGATCAGAAATCAAATAGGAGGCTTAAAAATTAATAAAATACCTGTGAAATTTAATATTGCAGGGGCTAAAATGCCATCAGTAATGAGTCAATTTCTTCTATTCCCAAATTTCACTGAGGTGTATTTCTGGAACACTTAATACAACTGTCTCCTGCAGGCCTCCGTACTGTAGGTTGTTCGTTAGAGCCTATTATTTTCTTGTCTGAGAAAAATTGACTGGTCCAAAAACAAGTATATAGTATAGTAGAGTATATAACATAGAACAGCGGCAAAAGTCAGCCATCATCACACACACCAATGCAGCAATAAAATATAAATCAGCCAATATGGTGAGTAATTGAGTAAAAAAGGTGCCAAGGAGTGTTTATGTGCCAAGGAGTGTTTATGTGCCAACATCCAATGCATAGTAACCCCAAATTCCTTTAAAAATGAATGGGTGCCCTATATGCTTTATATACACCATCAAAGTTACTCTTTACTAATATTGGCCTAATATTCAGGCCATACAGCATGAAGTCAGATTCTTGTTTTTAAGTCAACGGAACAACAATTAAATTCAAAAGTTGTGGTTTCCCTAAACCCTGACAGCAAAAGAAAGACAAACTAATCCTCTTACTCTGCACAACCCACAAGTGAGAATAAGGCTTTGTTGGTAAATACCCGTATCAAGTTTGTTGCTTCACATCTAATATGGCATCAAAGTTGTCGTCCATGTGACTGGGAAAGTTGAAAGCGTGAGGTTGCATCTTTGCATAAACATCTTAGCCGCTATCGTCTCATCAGAGGAATGTGTGCAGCTGATGGAAGACTGCTTACACTTATTCCCCTCAACAACTAAAGGCTTGTTAAAAACTGCTTTCCCCCTATCTGTTGTTTGAAATATGTGTGTAGCTAATGAATCATGCCCTTTGGGAAGTTAAAATAGTCTTTGCTGTTGATGTCAAAGAAAGAAAATGTAGTTGTTTTTACTTGAACTTCAGCCTGACATGGTCCTTTCTCAGTTGAGCAAGTTCCATGTCCTTATAGGTTTTGGAAAGCTGTTCAAAATCCATCCAAACATTTTGTAATGAATGGTTTTCAATCTGAAATTACTATTGTTTTTCTTTGTAACTGAAAACCTGACATTTTGTATCTCCCATTGTGCCGTTCACCCAAAACAGTCACAGTTTTTTTTGCACAACTGCTGGAGCTTCTGATAAACTGTAGATAACAGCTGTGATAATCGCTTTGACAGACATAACATCGCTTAGACAGATAACTTTATCTTTCATTACTCAGATTTTACACTCTTTGCAGCATAAATCAAGATAAACATCTCTGATAAGACATCTTTGTTGAGTAGTGTTTATCAGTGTCTCTTAATTGAACAAAAATATTAAAAGAAGGTTTGGACAAAATACCAAAAAGGGGCCATTAAAGTGAGCGTCCACCACTTTATGTTTATGTTTGTGCTTGCAGAAATTTTAATGTGCAGGTCGCCTTTAATCACAAATCTATGTAATTTTCCCCTGATAATTATAGACGCTAGTATCTCTCATCTCCCTCATCCAGCTGAAACATGAGTTATGTTCAGTGTCATTGAATTCTGTTGCTGCTTGTTTTGATTTGTGTGGCACAACAACAATTGCTTAGAGAAAAGTGATATTTGAAAATGTTATCTTTAATTTGCCTATCTGTCTATCTACCCATCAACCTGTTTTTATAAAATTATTTAGTTATTTATTTCAATTAAGTCCACTGGAGAAAATGTCAGCTTGTTCTGGCAAGTAAATCCATCAGTTTATATTTGATTTACTCTAAAACAGACATTTAATACTTGTTATATTCTATATTTAAGAACTAATTGCGGTAAATTTCATTTTAACACACTGGGAAACTGGGAAAAACAAACTTCATATAATCATAAGTGTTGTGTGATAGAATAAACATTGTCAGCCCATGTTGGCTCTTAGCCCAGTGTGCACAGCAGTTAAATAAAATGTATTATTATCTTTAATTTTAGATAATAAAAGAAAATATATAAGAAACATCTGCGCCAGACAAGCCTTAAGACTCAGTTGTATTTTCCACTTTGTTGAGCTCTTACGCTCCTCGGTTCATTATACAAGTTGCTTGAGTCCAGCCAGGGCTGGTCAGTTGTCCATTTATTTGTCCATAAGGCCTGATGGGAGAGGAGACCACTCTTATCAATATTTCATATAATCATATGATGTTGTGTTTGGGCAATCTGCCTTTTATGGTCTCATGCTATCTTAAGCTGAAGCCGTCAGTACTTAGGGCCACAGAGGAAATCAATGGGCAGGATAACATCAGTGGCCTGCTGGTTACTGTAAGTTCAGCATGACTATGTTAACGTTTCCTGTAATGTTGACATCACAATGTTGTTATGACCCACTAAGGCAGAGTTTTAGATACAGCAAAATGTTTTTAACGCTACCCATGAGACCATAGAGCCTCTTAATGTTTGACAAAAGAAAAGTTTACGTCAAGTCATTTGCAGTTATTATTATTATTTTTCAGTTTTAATGTCTTTATATTATTGTAAAAAAATTATTTATATTTTTATACTGCCTCTATGTGAGTAACTTGTGTGTACATAGTGTAGTATAGGTTATTTTACGAAATATTAAAAGAAGAAAAAAAACCCTCTTTAAAATCTGCTTTATACTTTTCCCTTATAAATTACATGAGCTGTTTGGGTTGCCATCAATGCATCCTAATGCTACCTGACATTTCCGAACTGTTTTAATATTCCAATATTATGATCAACGGCTCGTAATGCAGACTGCATGAATAATTTCAGTGCATTTGGTGGAGGCCTGATTATTTGAAATAAGTCCTGTTCTGGGCTTGCGGGGAGTCGGCGCATCCAAAAACACCATTAGCCAGGTGGTATCCCATGAATTAAAAATAGCCGAACACAGTTTTCCAGTCAGGCTGCTTCACTGCCCCTCAAACCCACCCACCCCCCCCCCACCCCAACTTATCTCCACCCCCCACCCTACACAGCACACACAGTATTTCGTGACAGAAGGCCGCCTTCCCTATAAACTGATGAAGAAATCTGCCGGAATGAAAAAGAAAGAGAAAGAAAGAGAAGAAAAAAAATCTGCCAACTGATCTGGACACAGATACATGACCCGCATACCCTCTCTAATGCCCCACCCATCCCCCGCCATGGTACGACTGTCATCTAAGGATGTTTTCACAATGTTTTACCATCCAATTTTTTTGGAGTGTACTTCAGGGATGTGTGAATTAGATGGCAAACGGGGAGAAAATGTGGCAGAGACACCTCAGCAGCACTGCGTTAGCGAGCTGTCACAAAGTCTGAGACGGTGCCCATACTCACCGCTGCCAGAGCCGTTCCATAAAAGGTTGAATTAACATCGAGGTTAGCCTCAACTCAATTCACATCAGCTGGTTTCCCTCCACCAAGGACTCAAGGACTTGTTCTAATAAAACATCTCCATTTAAACCTTGTGGCTGGATTCATATGTTACATAGGTGACCTTACATTCCAATGAGCAGCATGTCAGGAAAGAAAGAAAGAAAGAAAGAAAGAAAGAAAGAAAGAAAGAAAGAAAGAAAGAAAGAAAGAAAGAAAGAAAGAAAGAAAGGGTAGGGAAAGATGGCATGAATACAGGAATTAAAAGTGAGAGCAGGAAGAAAAAGAAGATGACATACAAAGGGAGGGAAAAAGAAGCAGGGCAAGAAAAGGGAGGATGAAGAGGGAAAGAGTTTGTTGGAAAAATGAAGGAATGTCAAGAAAGGAGTGACGGAAAAAATACAAGACACTGCTCAGAAGCTGTAGTACTAAAATAGAAGGAAAAGAAGAAATGAAGAGATGGAGCACTGATGCGCCACCATAATGCAGGAGCCTCCCAAGAACACCCTGCATGCTCTTCACTGCCTGCTGTATATTTAATAGCTACTCCATCATTCTGCCTCCTTTCCTCTCTCTCTGTCTCACCATCCCTCCGTCATTCCCCCGCTCATCCACGGCTTGCCCAAGCAGATGGGGATTGAAAGGCTCGGTGGCGCATTCCAGCATCACAATCTGTCTCTGTGTGCTGCGCTCCAATCCAGGGGAAAAGGCCAGAGTATTTCCCACATTGCACACCATATATGCAGCGCTTTTGCTTGTGCCAGTGTTAGGGAAATAAAAATCAGCGGAACGGCTTGGAGTGGCAGCATGTCAACAGAGACAGACAGAGGGAGATAGGGGAATAACTGTTAGGGAATTAAGCAGTTGGGAATGCTTTTCCCTTATGCCATCCTGCGTGGGTGAGAGTAACCGCAATGCAGGCCAAATGGAGAATTAAATTTACACCATTACAAACATGTTTATCTTTATCCCTATGCTCTGTGGTGTGGGGGTAAAGTCTGTGTGACACCAGTTCAAAGTATTGTCACATTTAACCATGTCACAAACTTATCTCCCTCTGAGTTTTTGTTGTTGTTTTTTGACATTTTCTGTCAATGGCATAAATAAACAAGGAAATAGTCTGGCCAAAACAAAGGAAAAGGGTATGTAAGGTCTCTTGTCTAGTTTAAGTGAATAACAGCGTGTCAAAGGTCACAACAAGTCAAACAACTTGCAATATGACTGTAAAAAAAAAAATTGTGAATTAAGTTTTTACTTTCTCGAAACTTTCCCCGTGATTAACTTGTTTTGTTAAAAGCGCTTCATAAATAAATTTGTCTTGACTTGACTTGCCCTGTGGGTAGCATCAACACATCATTTCCATATTCACCTAATTGTGTCAGTCACTCATCCTCAACAAAACAGCCTTTTCCAGGTCAGAGAGATGCTTTTCTTGCAATTTTGGTTTGCAAAGTTCAACACAAACCAGAAGAAGGAGCGAGAGAGAAAATAGGGAAAAGCAGCCTGTGAGGTGGCGACTCTTGACACTGACAACGGCAAAAACTTGGTGGTGTGAGGAGAAAAAAATTAACAATACAAGACAATACATTTTTCATTCAGCTTACACACCCAAGGTGAAATAGGCGAGCTGCAGCTGCAGCGTGACATGTAAAATGTGTTTGGATCTGGCCTGCAAACACTGCTGAGGAGCCCATGAAAGATGCATGGGGCCACTGGAGAGGTATAAAGAATTTAGAGATATAAAGGATATATGACAAATAAATCAGGATGCAAATCTCACCGGGTGCCACTGGGAGTTCTCCAATGAAAACGGTCTAAATAATTGAAGAGGAAGAGGAAACATTTCATCAATGAGAAGAGCAGTGGAAAATGCTCTTCCCTCCATTTTTAAACCTTTCTTAGGGGGCTCTTCTAGTCTTTTAAAAATGACAAAGCTGAAGGGAACTCCACTGAAAAAGGCAAATATGCAAGTACATAAAATTGTCTTTGAAAAGCAAATATTTAAACAAATGCTTGCAACAAAGCTTTCAAAATCATGGGCGTGGGGGGAGTTATAAAACCACAAAACATATTTAGCAATCATGCCAAAACAAAAAAAGGAAGGACTGTCATGTGAGACAGAGGAAACTAAAAGTAAACCAGAATCCAGTTGCACATTTTCCCAGACACCATTGTGAAATGCCACTGCTACTCAGACTGTGAAAGACATCTCCATTTCAAAAGTAACTTTCTTCCTTACCTCTGATACTGCTTTAGCAGATAGGATCACTACTCATTTTTCCTAAACAAAATGCAGCTCTCTTACTACATTCTCTCTTACTTATTTTCAGTGTTTTAACATATAAAGATAAAATGATGACTATCACTTTCCTTTATGGTCATCCCACCTCATCCTGCCCCTTCTCCCTCTTTGTTATTACTTTCAACTCTATCTCTCAATTTTTAGATTGTTACTTTATTGGCATGACTGTGTATATTATTATCAAAGCAGTAAACAAAATATGAAATCTCCAAACAAACAAGTTACATATTTAAACTTTTGTTGTTGTCTCACTAGAAAAAGAGTCAACATGGTGAATGAGGAGAAAAAACTTTACATAATGACTCTGTCTTGCCAGTTCAGACAGACGCTCCACATCGAGGGGGGAAAAAAACTATTCTAACGGGAACTCATCACCATGGTGAACCCGGGTTGCCAAGCACGACTGTCTTGGCAACCGCGTCACCAGGGATACTGGCTCCCCGTAGATGGGGTTCATTGATTAGAGTTGGAGCTCACCCCAGAGTCCTTGGAATCATTAAACACTGTAGGTTTTTTTGGAGAGGGAGAATGAGAGCCCAGGGAATTGTGGGAAGAACTCAGAGGTCATATTCATTAAGAGGTTGGAGGCCCTCTTCTGAGTCCAAACTGTATTTCATTCCCTTTCATCCACCTTCATGACATCATTGGTGAGATACTTATTGGATAACCTTCATTTCAGAGATCTTGGTTTAAGATGAAGTCTATTCTTATGCTGCTGATGTTGTATAAACTTTACTGCTGCTTCAAAGGAAGGGAATGGACTTCACTGAGAAGTTGGAGGTCACTTCTGAATTTTTGGGGGTTGTTTTTGGCCACCAAAGTTGATTAACAATTTATTTTCTGAATTACAGCACATATCCTGCAACCTTTAAAGCCACTAAAACTTGGTTTCATAAAAGTGTTTCTCTATATTAAATATTCATGACTAAGAAACAATCAAAGTAAAAAAACACCTTAAACTATTTATTGAGAGTTTAACACTCAAAACTTCAGCTAATGTGCTTCATCAGGACTGTGCGGGGGTGGTTTGATCAGATTTGATAGACAGTGACCAAACACTCCACCTCATCACATTTTGATTCAAATGTTGCTAAATCCTGATTGGTGCACACAGGTATGTTACATCACATTTTTCCAAGTCCCGCCCACCTAAGACCAGTGAGACAAGCTCAGAGAAAAACAGACATACAGAATTCTCTCTTGTGAAATAACAAAAACTGTTCTAATTTTGGCTGAATGTCCATGTAGGATATCGCTTATAGTAAAATACTGATAGGCCACGTGAGCCACTGGACATTACGTTATCAGAAAGACTTGGCCTCCTTCCATTGGATGTAAAGCATTATCTTTAGGTTTACATCCAATCACAGTAAGGTTCTTTGTTCTGTAACCAGTATACTGTATACCATATGGTATCAGAAGTGTTCGGGGAGATACTTGGGTGGAATTGACAGGGTAAGACCTGGCAATCTGACAGAGACAGGGAGACACTATAGATAAGTATGGCCACACCCTAGGGTTAGTAGATGGGGATTAGTTAGTAGTTGTGCAACAAAAACATAATTTATAATGCTTTATCACAAAATAGCTCCTGCACTAAGAGGTGCATTTTCCTTTAAATCAGTCAATATTTATGCTTTAAAACCAATTGTGCATGCTTTTAAGGTATTTAATTTACCAGGCAAACCATGCTTAAATCAAAGACGACAGCAACTATAACTATAGACTGAATACATTTCAAAATTAGTAAAAGGTCAATGAAAAATCTAGTAAAAGTGAAACAGGCTGTTTAATGAGAAGAAAGAGGAAGCTGTTTTGAAAAAAGAAAACCTCACTTGAGATTCAACACGTTTCTTTGGTTTTGTTCTGCCTGAGTGGTCACAACAGAAGTTGGCTCAACACAGAGTCCTGAATGATCTGTCATTCTGAGTTAAATACAGGTATGCTTATGAGTTGACATGGCACTGTTGTGACAAACGCGTGAGCTCAGTGTCACATCTCATACTATAGAGTGACTGACATAACAAAGAACATACACTCACCACTTGACACAGCCTGTCTACACACTTTACATTTCAAATGCAGTGGACTTGACACATCTAATGTGTCCTGGGATGTGGAACAGTTTCTTCACTTGTAAGTCCTATTGATGTGAGAAAGGAATCTGCACTTTGCTAAAAATTAAAGAGAAACTTCACCGATTTTACACATCAAGATCAGTTCAATAATCATGAGTATTACTCAGCATGTGAAAACAGTTGTTAAATGTCTGGAGGAGCTTTCGCAAGTCTAAAAAACAACCCTGGTGATGTCATCAGGATTATCTTGGGCAAAGAGACTACAAAATCAATTATTAACAGAAAGCCTGCATTACAAACAGGGGGCGTGGAGTTGGAAAGACATGGACATTTGCAGAGCATGGAGGGACTAAGAAAAATATGCTAACAAGCTGCATTATGGGAAATGAAGGATCTAGTGTTTTTGGAGCTTGACCCATACTAGGGACTAAAATTAAGGATATCTGGGCCTCTGCCTCTATTTTGACCATTCTTTCTATCTGTTCCTTGTGAGTCCCCCAACTTTTTGGAAGTACAACACTAAATCGCCGGAGTCATTCTTTTAAGGATATGTTTTTCCTCAGCAGATCAAAGACAGCATGGGTCAGTTTGCGTGATTTTTTTGAGTTTCAAGAGAAATATAGATTGAGAAAAGCACAGAATGTCTTTGTGTCTGTGTGTTTAAGATGAGATGAAAACTCACTTAAGAGGGATACACTTATGACCCTCTTGTCAAAAAAATTTTACATGTCTCACTAATGTCAGGAAGATAACAGAAAAGTGTGAGCCTATTTGACCCTCTGTGTCACCAAAAATATCTGTGTCTTTCAAAATCAAAACTAATTTAGAAAAGACACACGGAAAAAAACAAAACATATTAACTATGTCACCTTGTCTGTCTTGTCCACGTTTTTCCAATTTATGTGTATGTGTGTGTGTGCCCATTCGACTCTGCCTGTGTGAAAGAGGGGCATGGGTGGCAGGGCTACCTTGAAAGGGAGATGAGAGGAACTTCCTCTTCTTGGAGCAGGCACAAAGCTGCAGGCAGCGGTGTGTGGGAGGGGCAGGATAGCGGGTAGACGGGGTGAGGGCCAGTGCCAGGGGCGAGGGTCTTTGTGTGTTTTGTTAGCGGTGGCGGCACCCCTCAGGTCCGGTGGACACACGCCTGGTTCATTCGGCAACAGCTTTGTCTGCGCTTGGAGGGCAGCCATGACCCAGGCGCGCAGGTTGTCGTGACAACTGTGCAATGAGACAAACAGACACAATGACACACACACACTCACAAAGATAAAGATGAAAATTGGTAATCACAGTTCATGTTGCATCTCAAAAAAGCACTAGCATGTCTTACAAAAATGCTAAATGTTTGAACCATTTGTGGTGGATCATGTGCTGCCATATTTCAGAGGAAAAAAGTGGTAATACAAGAGAAGTAAAAGATATAAAGATATTATGGAGGTTGTCGAACATGGCGTGTCTCCAGAAAAAAGCAGTCAGCACAATGTGTATTGATGTAGGTCTTTATGTGTGTTCACATAGATTTGTGTGCATTTGTCTACCTATGTCTGTCTAACCACTCGTCTCTGAACCCCATTCACCTGGAGCAGCCACACAAAGGAATGTGTTCAGCTGCGCTCCTCTCCAACCCTTGTGCATCTTTCAACCCTAAACTATGCCAGGATCTCGGAGAAACAGAGCATCCGTTGACAGCAGGCGCTCCTCCAAAGACATGCTTCTCATGCCTGTGGAGGCCCCCTGTACAGGAGACCCCCCCCCCCCCCCAACCCTTGCTCGCTCCTGCAATCAAAGACAGCTTCATTATCTGCTGACTAATTTTGTGCCTGCCCCCAAGACACCTCCCAGGTAATGGCAGTGCAGGTTCACCCTCCTCCCCTGCACCTCTCCAGAACAGCCGCTCTGAGACTTTGAGGCCACAAGGCTGTGCCCCCCCCCCCCAACAAAAGGCTCTCTCAGGGGCCTGGGCCTGTGTTGCGTGCATAGGGTTGGGGGGGACACAACCCCCAGAACTGGGGGGGGGGGTCTTGAATCTCTGCAGCAGGAGAGGAGCCAGCACTGGGACAGGCAGTGATACAACATTTGAATGCCCCGACCGGGGACACACCGTCGTGCCTCTCCAATTAAATTATCCAGTCCACAATGGCGAGGCCTCGAGAATTGACACCTCCATTGAGAGTGTGTCAGCAGCTTTGTGGGGACCGACAATTTCCATCTCTGCAGAAATAGATTTGCTCCCAAGGGGAGCAACAATAGCAGGGCAATCCTTCTAATGCTCGTTTTTGGGAGGAAAATAGGGATGAGAGCTGGGGATTTGGAAGGTTTACTTACAGGGACCGAGGGAATTCTCGTTTGGAAGTAATAATATATCTGAAGTGTCTTTGACAAAATGCAATGAGGGATGAACATGTTGTTTCTCAGGAGTAAGCCACAATCACCCTCAACAGTGTAACATTTTCAGTAAGTCTAATCAAATGCACTTTTTTGCACGTGCAAAGGCTGAGTGATTTGAGCAATTTAGCAAGTTTTCCAAGCTACAGCTATGACTTTAACCAGTACAAGTGTCAAACTGTACCTCACCAATTGTCAGTTTAATGTTTCTATCCCCAAAAACGAACACACAAATGTGATAGACCATAATTCTTTTCCAGAAGTTCCAGATGTTCACTCATTAATTTACAACACATAAACACATAACAGCTCAGTGGGCACGCCACACATATCTCCAGCTGAAGATGGAGGAATCCAACAGTGCAAACGCACTGACTGCCAATTCCCTCACAAAGAGTTTTGACAACACACAACCTAACACTTCTAAAGTGTGTGTAACCTTTCTGACTACTCAAAACGCATCTGCAGACTGTAGTTATCATCTTTTCGGCATGGAGCAGATGTTTCTGTAATCCTATCCAAGAGTTTTAGATGCTTAAACATAACCAAACATTAACCACAGAGGTGAAAGATAGGACTCATATGAATCTTTTTAAACGATTTTGGAAGACAGACACAAAGTCACCCAACAAAAATTGCATTGCGACTGCGTTAGCGTTACCGCCAGCTTGGTACAAAAACAGAGGGCTAAATACACCGTCAGTGTATCAAAGTAGTGTTCACACATCAAAGTGTAGTGAAACAAAAATTATCACAAACATTACCATAGCAATAGAGCCTGACCGATACATCAGCTGATTTTAGTTTATGACAAATAAATCAGTATCAGATTACATGTCGGTCGATAAGTAAGTTACTGTTACTAGTACTACTAATACTAATACTAGTAACTTGTAGGATTTGTTTTTGTAAAAAATATATTGTTAGTTTATTTTTTAAACTCTATCAGTATCAGCATAATCGGCCCAGTATCAGTCAAGCTATGATATAAACTAAACTCTGGAAAGTCAGAATAATTGAACTACATCTTTGACCAATCATATTCCATGGCTGAAACATCTTTTATCAATCTTCAGAGAAACCTCAGTGAGTCTTTCACCTCCGCCCACATAAAGACGCAGTTGTTCTGTTTGACTCAGTCAATACAAAGTGAATATGATGGGCAAAGGTACATGGATAATACGTCTGTCTTCCTTCTCTGCACTAAGTGGATGCTGCTGAAAAGGCGAGCCTTTATGTCTGACCCCAAGAGGTCAGACTGATATGAGATTCTGTGTGTGTGTGTGTGTGTGTGTGTGTGTGTGTGTGTGTGTGTGTGTAGGGGTGTCTCCATCACTGCACCCCACCCAGCTGTTTTTCCACAGCCTGAGGTACCTAGCAACCTGGAGACATGGCTGTTTATCTTGTTGTCTACCCCACCAGATAACGCAGGAAAATCCTATAATATAGGTATTAACTGCCTGCTGACTAATTAAAATTATCAGGAATAATTTGATGCATTCAATGTGACATTTGCAGGAGTTAATCATAGAAGAACAGAGAAGAACAAGGAAGGTCTCGGGTCCCAAGATAATATCTTATAAAACTTAGATTTCTTTTCCTCCATTATTGCATGAATAGCAATTTGTTAACTACCTGCAGAGTGGAAACTATTTGCTGAATCAAAGAAAAATATCAGTTATGTTAGATATATGGTAATCAAATGGCAATCTGAATGGGCAAACTCATCTATCAGAATTATATTTGATCATATTATTCTTGCTACAGGTCACATTTGATAAATAGATCAATTTATAGTTATAAAACCATTATAGTTATAAAAAAAACAAGATGTACTCTTCTTGTATTGTTAAGAGAAACCTCTGAAAGCCCAGAGGATTTTCCTTGTCCAATCAGAGACACCAGAGGGTCCAAGTCAAGAGATGAAAGAGCCAGAGGAAAGAAATGAAGAAAATAATTCTCCCCTTTTGTCTCAGTTTCTGGGTCAAGGCCTAATTGATTTTCTGATTAGTCGTCCGTCAACCTAAATCACAACCTGCTTTCACACCTGTGATGGGAGTGTGATTTCATAGTTGAGGAATTCATTAAAGTTGAGTGGCTTATTTATCTGTTTAACAAGTCTATTCCAGTAATTCTTAGGTCTAAAATTTAATGAAACATGCAGCACAATGAAGAGAAAAATTGAAAATTGAAAAGTGAAAATTATGGAAATTACATTTTCTCTCAAAGTTAATTCTGACTGTTGTTTTCCCGTGAGGAATTTGACATGCATGATTATTCATCTCTTGACAACAGCTCAATTAACACAATAATTCTGTTTTTCGTTTGTTATCATCAGGGGAAATATGCCATAACACAGAAACTTACACAGTGTAATACAAGCAGTACCGAAAATATACATAGGCTGTTAGTGACATTCATGCATTTAATTTGTGGAATGAGGCTCGATCCTCATGTGATACATAGGCCTCAGCACTGCAATTATCTCCTCAAGAGCACAATGTAGGCATAATTTCCCCAGACTGCATAATTATCTTTGAGTAGGATGACAAACTCATCACAGAAGTTTGAGAAACAAGTGGTTTCACTTCAACCAAGTAGGCTCCATTTCTGAATCAAGGAGAATCTATTTTTAAACCTTTTGTAACCAGGTAGGTCAGTTTCTTATTTACAAATGCAGCCTGGGGGAGAGCAGTTGCTGCAGGGGGGAGGAAAGAGCTGCATCCATCCACACAGTCACACTTCAAAGTTTGCCCAGAGTACAGTTGTCTATACAGCACTTAAGGCCAGCAGGCGTTTAAAGCCTTGCTCGAGGATCCCTGATCCACTTTCACCGACTAAAGGAGCTGGAGGAGGAACTGGTAACCTTCGAAGCACAAACTTGCATGTTTTCCCTACAGCTGCCATTTCAATTTTTGTCTCCAGGGGAACAAAAACACATTCACCTCTACATGTCTCTAATGAACTTTGCCTGGTTGAAAAAATAATTTGTTCTCATCAGGCCAGAAAAGGGGGGACTTCTGCAGAGTCAACATGGTGGTTTCAGCCTCGGTTTCAACAATACTCTGAATGTTTTTGTCTCGATTCACAGCCAGGTTTGGTTAATCGAGTTGGGATTGCAGTGCCATGCAAGATTTTTTTTGCATTACAAAAAAAAAAATGTGAGGGTATTCACATGTAGCAGCAAGAGCCAGGAATGGCCCAGCTGCTCTTTATTGCACCTGATGACAAAATAATCTCTTGTCAAGATTGTCCCTGTCGGAAACATAAAGCACCAGGTTGTCATACTCTGACACTTTGCTGGACCCGCATCAGATGTGAAAATAACACTACCGTCTCTTTCACAACTTTCAATGAAAGCATCCATCTCTCCTTTTAACACACCAAAGTCAAAGTACACAGACATACAGAATCACTTAGTTCACTTTTCAACCTTAAGAATTCTGATTATTATATATTCTTAAAGAGTAACAGTAAATATGACACAGATTAATGTCACGTCTCTTAAAATAAAGATTACTTGATTCCTTGTGCAAAACAAAATTATAAAACAAAACAAATTATATTTGAATATTTATATGTGAAGTTACTCGTGAGTAAACACGTGGTTAGGAAGAAAACTGAATGCTATTATGTCAGTGACAAAGGTGTCTGGCTTTGTGTTTTTCTATGTCTGCAGCTTACAAGGCCATGTGAGGGCCATCTAAGCAGCCCACACCATGTAAAGAAATATTGTCTTATGTTTGGTCTCAGCTCCAGTCAATGCTTTTCCTTCAATTTGGCCATCATTAAGGGAGTATTTTGGTGTGCTCATGGTAACCTGATACCATTGACTGATGCTGATCGCTCCCCACAGGGCCCCACTCTCTCTCCTTCAGCAGGCCAAGGCGAACCCAACTGCAATTATAATACTTAAAATAATTCCACAAAAGTGGAGCCATCATTGAATAATTCAGCCTTCTAGTCTTGTCAGGACTTTGTTAGACTTATGACATCATTCAAGCTGAATATCCTTTAGCAGATGTGTGAGCCAAAAACTACTCAAACTGGAATCACATTCCCAGAACATTTGAATGTTTTTAAATGGAGTTTCAAACGGCTGTTTCCTAAAACCGTGTGTGAGCTCCAGAAAGTGTCTCACAGCTAACTGAAATCGGTGCTTGCAGCCCTGATCAGGATTTGCAACAAAGCCCCAGAGTGGTCTGATTTGCCCGGCTATGTAAACAAATCGCGTTTAATTTTACATGAGTATTTGCTTGGCGCCCGACACCCTAAGAGCACGGCCATATCATTAATAAGCCAGACTTGCTCATCAGACTGTAAATGGCTCACTTCATGTATAAAATATCAGAGGAATAGAGTGGCCCTGCATTTCTAAAGAGGTTTGAATGGACCGCTACATTCTTAGCTGGAATTTATGGAGCACGTCAACACCTGGACTTGGCGATGTTTACAGCGCCACTCCCACAGGGCCTAATGGATGATGAAGGGCCAGTATGGACCAGTTCTTTTGTTGATCCCTGGACAGTTCTGACTTTAAAACTGTCTTTTGGGAGTCTTTCTGCTTCTCTGTATACAAGGCTGTTCACAGAGTATTTTAACCAGATCCTCTAGCAGACACAATTAGGTTGCAAATAGTTGTTATGTGCAGGAGCCAGTGCTATGCTTACTTTATAGGTAATAAAGTTCTAAATTAGGGTACACAGGATGCTGGATACAAGTCTCCAATATTTCTGTCATCAATATCTCAGTACTGACAATTTGCCAAACAGAATGTGAAGTTTTTTGCATAGATGCTACTGAACACTGTTACTGATTAATGAAGTTTGAAAAGCTGCTGGCAATGTAGTACAACTCTGTCTCCTGGAAGTACTAATTTGCAACAGCAAATACATTTTGGGAGAAACGTAATGCCATCCGGATTACTTTTCTTATCAACATAATTAGGAAATGTTCACCGACAACGTATTTCGTTTGTTTTCCGACAATATCCACTCTTAGAATACACTACCTGCTTGTAGCAACTACAGCATTATTATTCTTTCTTTATGGTTACTGTATGTTTAGGCACTGAAAGCATTTGGTTATGGTTAGGGAAAGACCGTGGTTTTGATTTAGTGTTTTTTTCAAGGGCTTTTGTTGCCTAAATCTAACCACATTTAAGACTCACAATGCAAACCCCAGTCTCCAGTGTCATTGTCCTGCGCTTCATAAACCCACATAAGCCCATTCCCTTACATATTCTGTGTGGTTAACTAAGGTAAGGTAGCACTTCTCTCAGTTGAAAAAAACATTGCCACAGAACTTGATCAGCACTTGCCTTTTCCCTCAAGATGTATTTGGCAATACAAATCAATGGTATTTAAGCACAATTTCTATTAAAAAAGTCAAGGTCTAAACTTTGAAATGTGTCATTCCAGAACTGTTTTTTGTAAACTTCTCAAAGTTCGACAGCCAAGAATCTTGGTGTTACTTTTGATCCTACTCTCTCTTTTGATCAGCACATTAAAGAAATCACCAAGGCTGCCTTTTTTCACCAGCTAAAATTAGATCTTTTCTGTCCATGGCTGATGCAGAGATAATTCACACTTTTGTTTCATCCAGACTTGATTATTGTAACATCTTGTTGTCAGGTCTACTGCGTGCTAGTACTAAAAGGTTTCAAATGCTTCAGAATGCTGTAGCTATAATCTTAACTAAAACTATAACTTTTATCATGTCACATTAATTTTAGCTTCCCTTCATTGGCTGTCTATCCATGTCAGATCGGACTTTAAGGTGCTTCTAATGACTTCTAATGACAAAACTGTAAATGGGCTCGCCCCTTCATACTTGTCTGACCTCCTTAAAAACCTCTCATCCTGTGCTCTTCACTCTCAGGATACAGGCCTCCTTTCTGTCCCAAGAGTTAAAAAGATTGGCTGCAGGGCCTTTTCCTATCGTGCCCCCTTCCTTTGGAATAACCTCCCTGTTGGTATTAGACAGTCTGACTCAGTTGAGGCCTTAAAATCCAAACTTAAAACTCATCTTTTCGCCTTAACCTTCAGTTAGCTTACCTTACCCTACCTTACCATACCCTTCTGGCAAGTCAGTCTCAGTCTCAATTAATCTATAAAGTCTAGTAGTTATAGTCCATGTTTGTCCTGCTGACAAGAATACTGTAAACTTTCTGAAAACCACTGCATCCACGTAACCCTGTCTGTTTTGTGTCCCACAAGCACAGCTGTGTGTCTATCTCTATACTAACTATAGCATACTAACTATGTGGACGATAAAAAGGAACACCGAGTTCCCAGAACATTATTCTTTTTAAGAATTACTTATTGAGACTTAAGTGTCCTTACATTGAAAAGTATTGAAGATTGCCAGTTAAACTATGGACAGGGACCCAAAATGGAAAACTAGTGTTCAGTAAGGCATGAGTCCTATAGTGATGCTGCATCAACTCAGTTGAGCTGAAAAAGTTTCAGAGGGTCTGTCTTTGTAAGGGATTTGTTCAGTATATACAGCATGTCCAGACTTCTTGGCAGTTGACATTAACTATTAAGCATGACAAGTACCAAGCCCACAAATTGCAGAGGATATTGCAGCAAGTTATACAGTATATGTCTGTTTTTCTATTCCCTGGATCTTTTGCAGAGTGGATCCCACAAGATTTCCCCCCTCAGCACCCCATTTGTCTGCACTGCGGTGTGTAATTGTAAATAAAGAAGAAGCCACTCATGAATGCTCCCTCTGCATAGATGATGTCCTAATTGAGAGATGCAGTGAAATGGTTATAGGGTGTTTTCATTTCATGGTTCACTCCACACTCACCATGCGCTTGCGCACACACACACAAACACACACACACACACACACACACACATCAACCCTGTGGTTTGCATCATGAATAAATTGAATATCCTCTTACTAAGCTACTAAGTACATCTGCAGTGTCACGCTACAGTGGGTTGGGTGATGCCTGTTCTATACAGATCGTTGCTTCCCACCAACACATACAGTAAGAATATAAACATTTGGGTCATGTGATGTTACCAAGATGCACAGGCTTTATGGATTGGAAGGCCCATGTGTTTTTAAGTAAATTCAGTGCATGTACAGCGAGGAGAGACGCAGTCGGAGTTCAATGTAATAAAATCAAAAAGTTACTATATATGGTGTAAACATTTTTTTTTTATCTCTGGTGGTTTGGTATCTCTGGTACTGCATTCAAATGGTTCTCCTCATACTTGTCTGACAGACACTTCAGTGTTCACATTAACAATTATATACCTTATGTAGGATCCTACAAGGGTTGATCCATGGATCTATTCTGTTTTCATTGTATAAGCTACCTCTGGGCCATCTGCTTAACTCCTCCAGTGACATCTCTTACCAATGCTATGCCGATGACATGCAGCTTTACTTCTCAGTTAAACCTAATAACCGCAATAACCTTACTACCTTTCATGACTGCCTAGCTTCTGTTACACAATGGATGTCTCAAAATTTCCATCATCTGACAAAACTGAGGTTCTTGTGATCGGCCCTGATTGTTTTACTAAGGAGGTCAGTCACTATATTGGCTCCCTCGCTAGCAACATCAGGACTGCCTCCAAGAATCTTGGTATTCTTTTTGACCAACATTTGAACTTTGAACCCCATATCACTAAGCTCATTCAGTCTCCTCCTTTCACTTGAGAAATATTGCAAAAATCAAACCTATATTATCAGCCAAAATCATGGAACTTCTAGTGCATACCTTTAGACTACTGTAACTCCCTCTTTACTTGCATTACTCAGTCCTCTCTAGCCTGTCTTCAATTAGTGCAAAATGCAGCAGCGAGGTTGTTAAAGGTGGGGCATGCGATTCTAATTCAATACATGTCTTTGTCAAATTCAGCGAATTGCATTAGTCTCTAAACACACATTTCTAAACTTCAGTCCATATGAGAGGGATCTGAAAGTCAGTTTAGCACACTATTTTGTTACTGACAACACAGTTAACCACCTGTATCAAGCTCTCAAAGTAAATGACATTCTGAGCAGGTTAAAACAAAGCCCAATATTATTTATCAAACACAATATAACCCAGACAATGAATCCGAGCCACTGAAGCAGGGTTTTGACACTAAACAAGGTACATAAAATATTTCTCCTGTACCGCAGCAACAAATGAAGCCTTGCGCTAAAATATTCAGCCTTCAATATACACTACAGTAGAGAATTTGCCTATTTTAGAATGTCAAAGTCCTTCATACATAAAGTCAAGCACAGGAAGTGTGTTCATCTCCAGGTCAGCAAACTAGATGCCGATCAGCCGAGCGAAAAAGACACAAACACACCATTTTAAAGTGTCTGAATTTCCATGTAGGCCACCCTAAATCTGGGGGTTAATCGCATGAATATTTTAACAGACATCCATTAATTTGGTTGTTATAATGCCTTATGTATAACTTGCCTCACATAACCTCTTCTCCTGTTTCTACCATACTTTACTGCATTTCCTTGAGTATTCTGACACCAGTGGAGGAGAAATGCACTTAAACAGGAAGAATGGGAGGAGGAGTTCATTGGCTATGCAGCTTGGTCTGTACATCATTGGTCAGGATACAAAAGAGAGTGCTCATTGTTCTCTGTATTAGTGCAATGTTCCTTTTTGAGTTCTCCAAGGACAACATTCTTTATGCATCATGGCCAAAACCTACTAAAACAGCAAATGAACTGCATGGGGCAAGAAACTTCCCTAACCGAGTTTTATGAGAACTTAGTACTGTGTGTTTGCAAGGTTGATTGTGTGTGTGTGTGTGTGTGTGTGTGTGTGTGTGTGTGTGTGTGTGTGTGTGTGTATTACAGTAGTCAGTGCAGCACACAGCCAGAGGGCTCAGTGTTTGATCCCTGGTTGTAAAATGGATTATCTTGTGGCAGGAGGGTGAAAGGATAGCAGTGTGTTAGCTCTGAAAAAAGAGACACAAGTGAGTGCGTATGTGTGAGTGCATGTGTGTGCATGTGTGTGTACGTGCATGTGATCTCAGCAGTGGACAGCCCAGGGGACTGGGCAGCCCCTGAGGAAACGTGTCTTAAAAAGCTCTATGGCTCCAGCTAATGCTCACTTTGTCACCCAAACAGGGCGGGAAAGATAATCAATATCCTTTGATAGCTACTATTAGGGTTTTAACAAGCTTTTCCTCACGCTGGGCTGCTCTACTGAGCAGAAACAAGGAGAACCAAACAAGCCTTCATCATTCTGTCCCTTGCAACCTTCCTTTCACTGCACACCACATGCTCTATTTCATCTTCTGTTAGCACAAGGTTTCCCACACCTTTCATATCAGGCAACCCCAAATAGATCAACACTGAGCAATGGATGCACATTTGATTTTAGTTTGCCTCAGGTTTGGTATAGAAAGTCTGCATTACTGTCTCTATGTTATACTACAAGTTGGGAGAAAACGGGAAGAACAAAGCTTGTGATCAAAACTGCCATAATTTTCTACTCATTCAAACTTATAGTTATGTGTCTTACTCTTTAAACGTCCTGATTTTGTTAAAAAATATCTTGGGCAGCCTTTTCAGCGCAGGTGCACTGAATTTTCTGTCTTAAAGAACAAGATTTACTCTTATACACACACAGACATGCACACACCACACCACCACCAATTTCCGCCTCCCAATAGTAACCGGTAGGGGAGCACCTATGCTAAACTAAATCTAATTTGCAGCATCTGCGTTTGTCACACCATTAGAATAATTGTTCCCTCCTCAGCTGTTTCCCTGCTGTTTTCTATCAATTTCCGCCCCTCAAAACCAAATGATCTGTTCATTTCAGAGCCTCGTGTGGGTTTTTAGTCTTTTTTTTCCGTTAAATCTCAAGCCACTTCTCTCAAAATTAGCCCCTCACTTAGAACACATAATGCTAATGACCATAATTAACCCAAAATGGAACTTAAATAATTACGGACCGCGAGGATTGCTCATTCAAGAGAACAGTAAATTAATCTTCCATTTGAGAGCCTGATCAAGGTGTATTGTGTTTGTTATCAAGTGCAGCTGAGCATCACTGTAGCCGCAGTCACCTTGACACAACGCAGACAGGTCGTAACCAAACCCATTAGGTGCTGTGGGGAGACTGAATGAATAATGCTTTCTTCTATTTTAACAAATACCATCAAGAGCCCCTTGAGTAAGGCCAAATATAAAACACTAAGGTTTTAACAGCCAGAGTGTGTGTGTGTGTGTGTGTGTGTGTGATCATTGTGTTGCTAATAAAGGAAATGCATAGTTCATGGTTCAATTATGGTTTCTAGACTCCTTAAAGAGTAACTAAACACTAGGCTGAAAAGCAGTTTTTCCCTGCCCTTACTGGTTGAAAGTTTAAAGCCTGTTTCAACCTGTGACTATATCTAAAAGTGATGTCCTAGACTCCTGGAGTAAACCTGTACTTCACTGAAGCAAGGTGAGAAGTTAAACCACTGGATGTCATCAAAAATAAGATTTTCAGAGGGTGTTAAGTTTTGATACATTGCTGTTGTGTTGACCTATAGGAGTCTCACACAGACAGACTACATCTGAGCCAAATCTGATATGTACCAACTCATCAGTAAAAGCATTTAGATTACGTGACCCATATCTCATGGTTACATATCCTCAATAACCAGATTTTTAAACTTGGCATTGTAGGTACAGTACAAAATGAAGCATTCGACACCTGGCCAACTGCTCATCTGCTCAATATTCTGAAACAAATTATATTGGTAGATAATTTAGGACTGCTGTGACACTGTTTCCTTAACAGCTGCCATGTTTAACTTTACTAAAATCATACTTAAAGATCAAAGACAGTCCAGCAAGTAATTTTATCATCTATTCAGGTGTAGGAAGGGTTATCATTGATGTCTGACAGACGGAGATACAATCTACTTTAAATTACATCTATTTCAAGCTAATTTATCCATGGCACTGCCACAAGTGAAGCAAAAACTGTAGGGTGGCTTTGCCAGGCTTCACCTGTTTATTATTTTAAAACAACTTTCATCATTGAGAACAATAAACGTCTTTTGTGAATTTTAAGGCGTATGCAATTTCTATTTAATAGGCTACAACAACATACAAAGCCACTGATATAATCTTTCTACAATGAATTTATATTGTTGCCAGAACTTTTTCTTTTCAGTTACAAATAGGCAGTTATTTCTCTATGCAACCATTTTTGTTTATTGATGACCTTGGTGAAGGCATGAAGATGGTTTTGTGTCATTGATGCCGCCCTCCTGATATTATCCAGGGAGGAAGGCATGATGGGTAAGGGATGCGGTGGTGGTAACCCAGGTGGGGCCAATCTTCCCTCCCAGCGAGATCCAATAAGAGCCATTAGAGAGGTCTGGTTTGGTTCATTTGAGCGTCACAGTTAACAACCTTACACAGGGTGGGACAGTATACAAGGAGCGACAAATTTAGCAGCACAGAGCAACAGGCTTATTCATTCATTACACAGAGACACAGCTTCTCCATTAGATTTCTGTGTCCTCTGGCAGATAAAAGAATTACTAAATTTATAGACTTGCTTCACTAATGTTTAAGTGTATTCAGTGTGTGTTAGTGTTACCTCAAACTGCACCTCTTGCTGCCGAAACTCACAGCAGTTTTGGACATCATGCTGGATGATGGTGATGCTGTAGTGGGAGACTGGGCGGGAGGAACCTGCTGAAAGGCTGGAAGGAAAACAGAGGCTGAGTAAATGAAATCTCATCCGTCTATCTACTGGTTTCCTCTTTATCTCATCCTGCAAAGAAGGGAGGAGAGGGTGGATTTGTTTTTTATGGGGTTTACAGTAATGCTCAGAGGGTGAAATTATTCCTGGAGCCCCGAGTTTAATTATTTCCTCTCGTATCAATACAGTCCACCGACGTAATTTCCGTGTTGATCTGATTAAAGAAATATTACATTCTGCCAGGGCATGGGCAAATTGACTTTGGTGGCAAGGTCTTGACAAGAACCAGACACGCAGCTTTATGCATCAGTAACAGCGTAACCATATTATCCATGGACTGCTTCCTTCAGTGAAAAGGAAGATGCAGGCTGTTTCCAATGAAGACAAAAGAGGACCGGAAGGAAATTCAGGATGGAAGAGACTGTGTAGATGTGCAAATATACGCCTTCTCTGAGAATACTATTGTCATCAGGACCCTGAAAACATCAGTACCATTACTACTTACATTACTTACTCATTTCAAATACTTTTTCAAGAAAAACAGTATTATACAAGTTGTATGTAAGTTATAAACTCAACATTACCACATTCTAAAATGCAATATACCTTGCTGGTACAAGGCTTAAGTTTAAATGATGAACAAAAACGTCTCTCTCTTTCTTTTTATCATTTTGATCATTACAGCGAGACCAACACATCAATTTGCTGATATACTGGATCAATATTGGCCATTAATCTTGTCAACAAACAGTTTGATGGAGTATTGTCCCTGACCACAGGCACATAAAAAGTCAGATTTGTTGTGGTCCCTATTTAACCCATTTTCTCTATATTTTAATTCCTGCTTTTATCTCCCTTTAATGTATTTTGCTAATCTTGTTTTATGCCTTCACAAAAGCGCTATACAAATAAAAGTGTTTATTATCCTAAGGTTATTGCTAGACATGAATTTTACCATTTCACCTGCTCTGGATAAGAGCATAATACAATTACTTAATGCAGTGGTTCTTAACCTGGGAGTCAGGCCCCCGAGGGGTCCCAAGTTAAATATGAGGAGTCACAATATAATAATAATTAATTATATTAATCGTAGCATAGACATTTCTTTATAAAGATCCCTTAAATTAGTTTTTCTTTCTTTTTTTTTAAGAATTATGACTGCTATACCAAGGGGGACATTTTACAGTTGAAAAATAAATTTGCCGGTGCTCTTTGGCGAACAAACTATTTTATAGTGACACTGTTTCTAAATGACCATAAACATATTTTGGCATTTCTGTACTGCAACTTCTTGTTACTTATTGGCTAACACATACACAGACACCAATATATCTGCAAAAAAATCACTTTAGCTGAACTGCTCACAACTCATGTCCACATTAAGGATAAGGGGCCATAAATAGACCTTGGTCCATTTTAAGTGGTCACAAGCCAAAAATGTTGGGAACCACTGCCTTAATGTGAATGTTACAATTGTATGATGAAAAGGTTAGAAATACTACAACAGGTTGAAATTGCAATGTTAAGAATGCTTAGGACGACTGTCTTACTTTCATATTACACCCATCTTACAGCTTTCAAGGTTTTTGGATTGGCAGAAATGTAACTAGCACACCTGCTCGTTTGTGAATATTTGAGGAAATCAGTGTGACTACAGCCGTGACCTTTTTGACTGCATTATGTTATGGTTTAATGAGATTACACTGGGTGCAGAAATTGGTATCTCTTATTGTGTGACTTCCAAAACATAATGACTACAGTTGATTTTTCACATTGCTTCAGATTTTTCTGCTTTTCAACCTACTGTAAATATCGCAACATGAGGTCACTTTGTGTAAGTTTAGCCTGTTCTCAACGAAAATAAGAAAAACACTACAAAATGGTTACAAAAATCCAGACGCTTTTCATCAGTAGCCATTTTATAACAGTGTTACACTATTTTAGGGAGGGGTTATTCGGTGCATATACCAGAAACTATGTTGAAAAATGAACACAAAGGAAAAACGAGCCAAACACAGTGCAGGAATGTGAGTCAGCAATCGTGTAAAAGGAGAAGGAGAGTGAGAGAAAGAGCTGGGGGGAGGGAGGGGGAGACAGGGCAAGAGTGCAGCCATGTGCTGGGGTGTACACCTGTACCCAGAACAGGTGTTTTCCGCCCCACTTGCAGGCCCCCTGATTAGGAACCGCCACGCTTCCCTTACCCCGTCAAAGGCTAGCTTATCCCCCATCAGTGCAGCTCAGGCTCTGGGTAAAATGATGGTTAATTAGCCAGTAGAAAGCCACAGGCTGGAGGTTGATAGAACCACCCCCTTCCCAACCTTCCACCCTCTGTTATACACACAGATCTGTGTATTCTGCATACACAGAGACCAGTTAGGAAGCAGAACTAATTCAAACACTGTAGGATGAAGAGACATAGGTGGAAAAGAGTTGATTATATAATTTATTGTGTTGTTTTCTAAGCTTTTACTGAATTTTTGAGACGCATGAGAGGTTTCACTGGGTTTTATTAACTTTATCTTCTGCACTATTGTCAGAGTGGAACAAGTCCGATCCAGCACTCTTGAATAACAAACTACTGTCATACAGGATTGTTATAAATGATAATGACTTATAATAATAGCTATTCTTTGATTAGCTATTGCAAAAAAACAATGATGGCTGCAGTCAGGTTATTAGAGTGAAGGGATTAATAGGGCACACTGTACTTTATACTGTATAACATGTCTTTTTCCTGGATAATCTGCACACACATAGGGAAGCAATCAAAAGAGAGGGAGAGAGAGAGGGAGAGAGAGACTATAATTATGCGCAGCTGCAAAAGCGGGGGGCCAAGATAGGTTGCATTACCCAGCACTAAACACTTTCACCTGCGCAGCTATGCTACCCAGCGTTAAACACTTTCACCTGGCAGGAGCCACGTTTTCAAGTTTTAATCATATTTCAACCAGGGAGCTGAATTACTGTGTAGAAATGACTTTGTAGAAGACTTACAATGGTGGTATGAAAGACAATTTGGGGGTAATGTTGAGGGGCAATTCTCAAAGAGCAACAGACATAGCTATTGGTTCTATAATCAGTTTTAACTGCTCTCTGGCAACAATTTTGTCTTACATGGCAAAAGCAACAATCCCAGTGCAACTTGAACACTGTTGCCCATTCGACTTGCAACGCAGAGCAGCATGTATTTGTTAACAAAAGACCTGTTTGGAATTGACATGTTCTATTTCACCAAGGCTTAGGCCCCTACCAAACCTCTCCAGGCTTGACCACACTCATTTGCAGAGCAGCAGAATGACATTTGCATGCACTTAGCCAATTTATTAGCATAGTACTGGCCCTCTCCAGGGCAGCTAACATGGCAACTAACTGTAGCAATAAACCTCTTCATTTCATTGGTTTATTTAACTAAAACAACTTTGCTAATTCTGGGGCTAAAAATGTAATTTGTCTGGAGGGTGGCAGTAGAGGAAAGGCCACGGGGTTGTTAAAATTAAGAGGGTTTATCCCCTGGGGAGCCTTAATGTTCTCAATACATTTCATGGCAATTTTCATGTCAGATTTTGATATTTCTTGTGGAAGTGGAAATTGTGGGTTAATAATGACAGAAGAGGAAAGTTCAGGTAACAAAAATATTAGGATTCATCCCCTGGGAGCTATGAACATCCACAGCAGACTCAGAATATCTGTAAATTCATGGAAGAAATAGTGTTGGTAAAGGGAAATACTGACCTGAAAATGGTTATGGGGATCCATCCGCTGTGATCAATGAATATCCACACCATAGCATACTGGTCTTCAGGGCTCCTTGCTGGCAGAGGAAGAAAAATCATGTACGTATTTTAAGGCCACATACTGACTCTTGTATGCTTCATTAAACCTTAATAGGTATTTTACAGTGTTACCAGCAGTACAACACCGGATGAAATATAAGGTTACAAGCTTCTCACCTTGAGGCAAGATGTGTATTGCTTTCATCTCTCTCAGTTGGCCATGTTCCTGCATTGACAACTGTCACTCATCCTCACAAAATCCAACCAGGGTCAAGGTGGTAGCATGCTAAGCAAGGTGGTCTTGATGTCCTTCTCTCCAGCCCCTATCTAGGAGTTTGGTTACAGGCCTGGTGCTGTGCGTAGAGTTAGGCCCAACTGCATCTAGGTATCCTTTCACCTACCTCATGTACCAGCTCCTTTCCTGTCCGGGTGAGAGTTGTTAATCCACATCCCAAGTTTCCGTAGCCAAGAGTCAGTATCCCAAGACCCCGGCTTTACCTGCCGCCCAACTTGCAATGCACCAGACCACTGCGCATAACCTTGCTGGTGATGAGTCCAAATGACAGTAGCCCCACATTAACCTTGGTCAGGCAGAGTCTGATGTGTACAGGCACAGACACTAGGCTCTGTCAAATGAGCTCCCCTCCGGCCTGGCTACAGATGGCTCCGGTCTCCCTCAGTGTACAGGTGAGGTTCCTCTTTCCCACATGCACTGTTCCATAGATTTGGCTTTGGCTCTTAGTCTGGCCCCCTCACCTGGGACCAAATTTGCCTTGGGTAACCCTAACAGAAGCTGCTGCCCCAGACAACACAACCACCAGGAAGAGGGGCATGCAAACATATCCACCCCAGTAAGCTAGGGATTTTTGGAGTGGTATGATGGCAATTCTCAGATAGCTATTATGGTGAGTCTCAGAAGGGGATGGCAATTGTCAAAGTGGGAAATCCTCATACAGTGTGGACATTTTTCCTGAAAAAAAAAATTGATTTTCACAATTTTTCTGCCACATTTAGTTTTGATGTTGTCTTTTCTTTTCCTCCATTGTTGTTGTGAGTTACCTTTCCTGTGGCCATTAGTTATACCTCCAAGCCCAAACCCAAAATATCCTACACATAATGGAAAAACCGGTGTCTGGCCAATCAGGGCTTTAGGCTTGTACACACAGAGGCACAGACAGAAACTGACACAGAATGTTGGAAAAATGTTTGCAGCTTTAAAAAGTCAACAATCTAGCATCCAGTGTGGCTCATGATGCAAAAAGGAGGAATGTAACAAGATGAGAGAAAAGGCTAATTAAATATGCCAAAATTATATGCTAAAATGCTGAAAATGAAAAGCAGTGTATTACAGATGGTCTCACAATTTCCAGGGAAGATAATGTTCAGGAGGGGGGAAGGTGGTGAGTGTCAGACTGTACAGGGGAATTTGGGTTTTGGCATGCATCACTCTCTGTGGAGCTACTGGTGCTCACACATCAGAGCCCCACTTCCTCTAGGCACACCATGCAATACACAGAGGTGATAGAAATACAAGTATACAGACCTATGCACACATTCATATGGTTGTATCCATACATAGATACACAAACTTACATATGCATACAAATGCTCACACACTTACTGTACAGAAACGTGTTCCCTCCAGCCATAAGCACTGCTCTGCAACCTAATTAAGAGAACAATTAAGTCTGAGGCAATGAGGATTGAAAATGAGGGCCTCTTTGTGTGTGTGTGTGTGTGTGTGTGTGAGTGTGTGTGTGTGTGTGTGCGTGCATTTGGAAGTGTGCAATCAAGATCATATAGTATCTGACTAAAGAATAAGGCCTGTTGCCAGAATGTCAGGCAATTGGCCCCTTACCCTAGCCTGCTCCAACTCTTGTTTTTTTTGTTTTTTTTTTAAATACTTTGTTTGCCACTGCATTTTATGAAATTAAATTTGGGACTATTCACTCCTATCTTGCACAGCACTGTAACTGCACTGTAATTTTTATTTATTTAGTTTATTTTCTTTTATATTTTACTCTTTTTAACTCTTGTGTATTTATATAATCTTGTGTTTCTTTTATATTTTGTCTTAATGCTTTTACTGTATAGATCATGTAAAGTACTTTGAATTACCTTGTTCATGAAAGATGCTATACATATAAACTTGCCTTGCCACCATCAAACGTGCAAGACACCTCAGAAATATGTGCTAATACCTTAGAATGATTGTGACATATTTGAACGAGGTAATGTCCTGTAACCAAAAATCTACAGGGTCAATACCTGTGTAAATAGTCACAAATTGTACAAATAAATAAGCAATTATTAAAAAACAAGGCATTGCTTTGCACATTCTGCCACATTCAAACAGCTTTCTAATACTTTCCTAATTTCTGCCATCATATTGCTACTGATACCACGAATAAAATACTCATAACTTCAAGTTCTGGTGGTTTTCATATTGTGTCTCAAACTGAGAGTTTGCAAGGTCCTTTCTAGTTTAGGGAACTTTTCAATGAATCTACCGTAGGGTTGTGTCAAAACAATTCAAAGCTATTGTAAACCCATGCTGAAAAGGTGGCTTTTTTGTAGTTTGAGTGTACATGATGTCCATCTGACAGAAGTGATATTCCATCTGAGCTTATATCTTACTGTAGGTCTGTGCTGGCAGCACAAAGAGGATTCTGCAGCCAAGACGTAAAGAAGCAGGGAAATATTAAACAAAGGAGGAGAGAGCAGACGCTGAAAAATACCTGCTGGCCCCAATACTCAAGCTCCATATGCCCAGCTCTACCCTGACTGCTGGCTGACTGCTGGCTGGCCAGCCTGTATGCCCACTCTCTCCCAGGCCTGAACACACACCTACACACACAAATACACAGACAGACAGACACACACACACACACACAACACACGCTTCACTGGGGACAAGCCAGCAAGAGTAATCCTGGCCTACTTTTCTGCCCGGAGCGTACTGCAGCACTGTCTACACACTAATGGTACAGAGGAGGGAAAGGAGGTGCATGAGGGGTGGATGAAGAATGAGAGGAGATGGAGGGGAAGTTAGGAAGAGGGTGGAGGGGTGAAGGAAGATGGAGGGAGTAGTTAAAAATTGGAAAGAGTGCTGGAAAGGAAAAGGATGACCAGGGAAGGAGGAATGTCTCAATATCAGTTTAGGGGGGCGCAATTAAAGATGATGAGATAATGAGTGAAAGTACAAGAAATGGAGGGATGTGAGAGGGAAGGAAATCATGCTGTATGAAACAAAGAGGGGAAAATGAGAAAAGGAGATAGAAGGAATGAGAGAGACCAACAGAAACAGGGTTGGAGAGAGTCAGTAAATCCTAATAGAAACCAGTGCAACACCAGAGTCTCCTGCCAAACGAGGGGGGGGGTCGCTGGCTGCTCTTTTCCAAATAAGCGCATTACTTAGTGCCACTTCCTCTTGCCGGGAGTTCCTGCTGCATATTCTGAGAAGCCCCAAACCGCACCGGGGAATATTTTTACTCTGCTTCCATTGACAGGATGAAAAATGATACCTGGAATATGTAAATAAATGATTACATCACACACGGCCGCCATGAACACATACATGCCTTTTATTTATTAGCTCAGAACATGTATTAAGACAGAAAATAATAAAACGGTCGTGTTTATTTATACGCATGCAGGATATACTGTGTGTTTGTAAATAAACTGATAATTTATATATTCAGGCATTCTGGTGATTCAATCATTCCCTTCAGGGGGTACACGTTTCATAGTTGTTGTTTGCTTTGACTCAAGGTGTAATTAGTGTGTGTATCCAGAAACTGTACAAAATAATTTTATGAATCATGTTTCCATACATCTGTGGTCAGTAGTTTCCTGAATCCAAATTAGTTGCCATGGAAAGTAGCATGTTATTACAGGCAATGAAATGTTTTATGAAATGAACAGGGAGGACAAACAGGGACAGAAAACTTATGGTAAATGATATCATTCTGAAATGTCACACATCTATTCTGGAGGGAAAAAAATATTTATTAAATTTAAATTAAATTAATTAAGAAAAGAAACTAATTGGTGACAATTTAAAAAAGTCATAAAGCTATGCTGCTCTTTACACCCACCAGACCAAACAGTGCAAGCAAAAGACATGCATTACATTAATTATAACTTTACTATAGTTAGTTAACTATTCTGTTTCCTGGTTTATACAGAAGGGAAAACAATTGAACAAAAAAAGTATTGGATTCCAAATCCAAACTGTAAAACAGCAGTCACCAAACATCAGCTGGGCCTTTTTGTTACTGAACGCCAAGATAAAAAAGGCTTAAATGTAACTTGCGTAACTTTTGGCATCTTCAAAAAACATATCTCCCACCGTGGAACAAATGCTCCTACATACAGTACTTACTGTATACAGGGGGTGGACAAAAGTACTGGAATACCAGTAGATTGCAATCCAATACAATACCACCACAAACTATGGTCTCAAAAATGTTAACAGGTCTGTGGCGGGACACTGTATGAATCACTGATACTGCGCTCTTAAACTAGATAGAGGTGCCTGATTACATTTTTGTCAGCAGGGAGCGAGAAAATTTTTTGAGCAATCTCAAGGTCTTTCTGCCTTGAAGAAAAAGGAAAAATATGGATCGCAGGAGAAGGGGGAAGGATATTTAAAGGGTCAGGTCAAAAATACACACTGCCTCTATACACACAGACACACACAGTCGTCCCATTGCTCCCATCGCTCTCACTGATGAAAGGTGTGTCTCTGCTCATGGGTCGTTTGTCGCGGGCATCTCCACGGACGGCTCATTGGAGAGTGCAAGAACCCCTTCATCTTTCACCATGACAGGTCGCGGACACTGGGCCCCTGTGACAGACGACCAATAATTCACTGGAGGGGGAGTGGAGCTAATGGCCTTGACTCCAGGCCTCGGTAATGATCACGTCCAGATTTCCAGTGTCACACACTGATGTCAGACCCCACCCACAAAAGAAGGCTGTTGTCACTGTGTGTGAATCAGACAGAGACGCAGGGTACGACCTCACACACTCGATCCCATGCTCGCAATTCCAATTCAAAACTGGGGAAGTTAAGTAAAAATAGACCAATATATAGTATAGTGTTGTCAATATATAGTTTTGTCAATATATTGAACTGATTTTGTCTTTTTGTTGAACACCAGATATCAGCCAGTCATGCCGTCCACCTCTGACATGATGGAGATTCCTCCCTCACAGCTACTGGACATAAAAACAGTTTTGGGTTTTTTTTTTTTATTGGTCAGTAAAATTTAATTGAAGTTAATTTGTCACTCAATGCCAATCATATACTGAAGGTCCAGCATGTCACCGTTCCATCACATCTCCATTGTGGTTCCAATGTCCACTGGAAGTGTTTCAGAAACGGAGTCTATTTTTCTGCAGCCATACTTCCAAGATTGTTTACAAGTTGTTTTGCTACATATCGTGGATCTAAGTCAGATGTTTAGTTATGGTGGCCACTGTGTATTGTTGGTATTTTTGGATCTGTCTGTGTTTGTGTTGAAAAGCATAATAAAAATATTGTTTTAAAAAAAAGTTGTTTTGCTGACATTTTTTGTTTTTAACAAGCATTTTGAATACGTTTGCAACTCATTGATAAAAGATGTGGTAACAGATACTTTCTGGCTGGATTTGACTTGTTTCAATTACTGCAAGCAGCATGCCATCTTATCTTTATTTTGAATCTGTATTTCCTGAATAGTTCATTAGCAGAAGGAAAACTGTAGCATTCCTTTACCTGCGACACAGATTTTTAGTATCACATGACGGTCAAAATGCTGTTTCAAAAGGTTTTCAACTCTGTCGCTGACATTCCCTTTTTTGGCATGAAAATTGGAAAAACAATTTTGAATATCAGTGCCAAATAACTGCTATAAGCAACTCCAGTTTTTAAAAAAAGGAAAAAGATTCCCTTACACGCTCCACGACCACTGCTCTGCAGCGGGACCTGACCTTTGACCTTTCAGCACTCAATGCTGCGGAGTTTCTGAACTGCACTTCCCAGAGATAACTTACCAGTCAAACAGTTTCCTCAAGGAGGATGTCTTTTTAGTTGGATTTTCTGCTGCTGAAGTTCGAGTGTCTATAGATCAAGACCTATGGCATTCTTGACCTCTTGAGCCATGGCTATTGATAGTGCCAGAGTATTTTGCCAGGGAAGGACACAAGCTTACGAGAATTGCAAATTTAAAGGCTACTATGAACTGTTTATAGGGAGACTATTGTGTTGGATCAACAAAGGGAAGCAAAACTATGTTTAAAAGTGTCACAGATTATGAATTTGTATTTATTTTTGGTTTTGTGTTTCTTTGGCAGGATGTGGTTTTATGCTTTTTGTCTCTGCTGTCAACTGAGCATTAAATAGTAGCAGTTGATCATTTTGGAAAGCTATAGGCAGGGAGAGACTGGTGACAAGTTTGCTACATCCCATAAATATGCATATGTCCTTGATGTATCGATACTGTAGATGGTGTTGATTAGTATAATAAAAAAAAAACAACCAAAGAAAAGTTGCCCTGTTTATATGATTCCCACAGATTCCCGCAGATGTAGAGGAGAGTTTGATACAAGGTGCAAGGGAAACTTAATTATTATAATTAATATCACAATAATACAGTAATCTGATCTCTACAAGCACTCTCTCAAGCACAGTTGTCCCCTATACAATCATCCATGAATGTATTCAGTACACATAAGCAGATGAAACACAACTACATATCTACATCAGAGTAAACTCAGTAAGCAATACTGAGTTCATGTGAATCAACAGAAAAGGTACATACGGTACCATGTTCTCGCGCATGTTGTGGTTTTGAGTCCAGACTATAAATTCTGTCCCTCCTCCTCTATCTCTCTGCTTTCCTGTCATTCTACACTATTTTATGAAGCAGGAACCCTTTAAAATCATCTTTAAGGAAGTGTTTCGAAGTAACTTTGAGTGTTAAAATGAAATTCAACAAGATGTTTCCCCAAGTCCTCTCGTATCCATCTACATGCTCTCCACAGGGGAAAAGATCTAACGACTCCCCACAGTTGTCTGCCCTGTGTAAGTTTGACATGCCTTGTCTTCACATGTAACTGTATCCCTTAACGCGATGAGGGCCTACCCAGCAGCTTCTCATCACTCGGTGGAGAAGGCGCTAACTATGATTAGTAATAGCACCATTGATTTTCACTGAGTAGCATATGCTTGCTCCAATCCTCCTAAAACATGTCAGAGATATTAAAGCACTGCCTTTCTTTTTTTTAAGTGCACATTTCACATTCAGCGAGAGAGATCAGGCTCTATTAGGGCGTTCGTGATTGCATCGAGTATGAGTGCTGACAAGAAAGTGAGGGCTCCGTGTGCCAGACAGCGTGGGATTTGGTCTCTAACAATTTAACTACAGAGATGAGTTCAGAGGAAATAATATCATACTGACCTCATGAAAAACTGAGCAGTTAAGTACTTTTGTCTCTCCAAAGCCCACAGAGACTTACCTCGTGGTATCAACCCACACATGTTCAATCTCCAGAAATAATCATCCAATACTAATCACAGAATCACATAGGCAAAGGATATAATTATAATTTTTTTCTTTTTCTACCATTGTAAAACCTTTAGGGGTGTGACACAATAACCTTTCATATGCCGAACGCCTCATTTGGAATTGAAAATGAGATAGAAGGACATTATAAAAAGATGAATAAAGAGGGGTGAGGAGGGGTTGCAGGGGCCATGAAAACTGAACTCTCGCTTATGAATATGCATATTCATATTTGGACCCTGGTCGGTGTGAAAGACAATGGGGACTCTGAAGTTTGCTGGCCCCTCTGAGTGTATTCAGCCCCGTCCCATACAAAGACACAAATTTTCCGCTGAGGCCTTGTCAGAGATGGCGTGGAGGGAGGCTCAAGCACCCCTGAGTGTCCCTGAATCAGACAGACAGGAAGTGGTCCTGCGAGAACCCCCGTCCCCACGGCGATTCCCATGAATTCCCACAATTCCACTGGCCCGTTGGTTGGTTACTTATTCAGCGATGCGCCACCGTGCTCCCCTTGAACGCAGTCATAAAGGGACAAGAGGGGGGAGAGAAAAAAAATCATATTTCATTCACCGTCACAACATGACCCAGATAACAGTAGATTGACTTTTTAGTCAGGACAAAATTGCTTTTGTGTCCGAAGTTACAAGAGCGAAAGTTAAACAAAAAGCCAAACGAAAAGGGGGTGCTTCAAAGGTTAATCCGTTACAAGCAAGATCAGAGCGTCCCTTCTTTAAGTAACAGAAGAAAATCTATCTCTTTTCTCTTTCCCTCCTTTCTCTTTTATGTCTGGCCATAAAGAGCAGATTTTATGTACACTCGAATGGCTGAGGCTCACAGAACATGCATGCGAAGGAGAGGGAACCACAGGGGACTGATATATCTTTACAAACATATATGCACATAGAGAGAGAGAAAGAGAGGAAGGCAGAAGGAGGGTAAGAAAAAAGAAGAGGGAAAGATCCAAAGACAGAGATAGAGACAAGAAAGTAAGCAAGAAGGAAAAGGGAAAGATGCAGAATGGAAAAGTGAGGGTTGAAAGAAGGTTATGATGGAGAGAGGAAGAGACAGAGGGAGAGAGACAGTCTGGAGGAAAAAAACTGGAAGAAATGCAGTCTGCTGCTTTAATCGCAAAATCAGAGCTGAAGGAGCGAGGCAGGCATGCAGTCATCATAACGGATCCCATCTGAGAATGCTATTACAGGCCTGGCTTTGGTTGCGGCTAACGCTACTGGGCTTACAGCACCAGCACTGAGGCTTTCTACTTCAGCCATGACCTGCCTTTAGTACCTGCTAAAGAACTGTGCCTGCTTAATATCAGAGCATTCATCGAGTCCCAGGCTGCGATGGTGTAGTACTGCAAATAAAACTGCTGCCTTAAAACAGCATGTGAAATTTTGCCTTTTGCTCACCTCACATGAACACTTTCATTCAGAAAAAACACTGAAACGCAGACATTTCAAATTATAGACATTTTAGTTAGTTTATACTGCACAAATCACATGATGGTTTGTTTCATTAATGCTTTGTTGCTCATTGTAAACCTCATTGTACTGGCTTGTTGCGTTTGTTAAAGCCTGTGAATTCCTGAAGCATGTTATACTGTTGTGCATATAGTAAGTATGTGCTCTAAGTGGCTAAATTGTAAAAATTCCAAAACAAGTTGGGAACATTCTGCAACCAAACTGCTTTTATATCAGAAAAAGATCATCCCCATCACATATTTACAGTATAAGTCTGTTGAGCATACGCCAACTTACCTGCAGGACTGGGGTATGGAGTGATGGATAGAGGGAGAAGGAAGGTGGTAAGAAGAGAGAGGAGGAAGGAGAGATGCTAGAGGGAAGCGGGAGTCTGGAGTTAAATATTAATCTGTGGTGATTCATCTGCTGTGGAAGCCTCCAGGCTCCTTCTGCATACCGCCAGCTGTTGGCCCCTGTCTCTTGGCCCTGGACCTGGATGTGAAAGGCTGGGCTACAGCCCAGAGTGCCCAGGCATGAGCTTCTTTGGCTGGGGGAAAGACAGCGCAGGCCAGGGCAGGTGGTGGACCTGGCCGGGATGACAGTGTGTGAAAGTGTGTTTGTGTGTGTGTGTGTGTGTGTGTGTGTGTGTGTGTGTGTGTGTGTGTGTGTGTGTGTGTATGTGTGTGTGTTATGGGGTGTTACACATACTGTATAACCCCAACTCTAGGGTCTAACAGTCTTACACTGGAGTCACCACACTATGTCACACTGACAGAGGGCAATGGGGCTTGACATTGTCAGGTTGTGAGGTACAGAGATGCTATAGGGGTTCAAGGATGGAAGGATGGAGGAGTGGGTGGAGGCAGGGAAGCTGGAGGGATGGGAGGGCAAACTGAGTGAATGTTGAGTTTTTGTGCTTTACAGAGATATCTGTTTAAAAGTAATAAAGTCATAATCCACGACATTTTCATATGAAATAGTATCAATTTGGCTACATTCAATTGAATTCAATAAAGCTTTTACACATTTTCTAAACACTTTCCAGGGGAAAAGTCTGATGTACAGGAATGGGGATGTTTTACATTTCATAGCATTTAAAAACCAGTTTGCTTTGGAATGAAGAGAAGAAATGGGTGGTTAACACAAGCTAATGACTAAAAAGCCACCTGCAGAAAGTCTATCTTTGACAGAAATTTCAAGGGAAATCCAGTATATCATAGTGCTACCCACATTGCTTGATTGACAGGCAATCTCTGGGAGGTGCAGTACCAAAACACCAAAGCAATGAGCACGAAGCACTAATGATCTGTAACATGACTTATTTTCATGCATGCATCAGAATTCACCGGATCAACCAGTTACAGTAATCCCGTACAGTATGAAACTTAATACAGTAGACCAAATATAACACAGCACATGTGGCTTTCGTATTCACGCTCATTCACTTCATCTTGGGCATCCATCTTCTTCAAACATGTGACCTGGCGTGTCAGAGAGAGGCAGCCAGACGGTCGCACGCAGCTGCTGCTTTGGCCATCGCTCAAAAGCCAATGTACCTTGGGTGATTCCACTACACACCAAGAAAGCCAATCTCGCCACTGGGAGAAGGAAAACGAGGGTATGAGGAAGCAAGAAGGGTGTTGAGCAAAGAAGAACCTAAGGTTGTATGAAGCATACAAAAGTCTCAAGTGATCTGAGGAGGAACTGGTCCACGTATCAAATGTTGTGGACATGAATGTGAAAACACAGTAAATTCACCAAATTGAATAGAGATAATGGATGAAGCCAGTTTTATGTGAAAGGTTACGCTACTGGGGAGCTTTTTACAACACTGACTAAAGCTAACATTAGGGGCCGCTTTCAGCAACTGAAACAACAGAAAATAACAACCTCACTTTTCATAACTTGGCAGCAAAGCCCAGGTCACTGGAGTTCAAAGCACATGCTTTTACCACTCTAAATTGTTAACTTTACATCAGCACAGTATGAGAATCAACTTGCAAACACTTGAAGTTGCAATAAAATGTATGTTTTTGGTCCATGTTAAGATGGACTGTGCGCTGCCTCAAACATGTAACTACATGTCGGGTCCAGAACAGCTACAGAGATTTGTTAACCGCAAGAACTGTGACTGGTCAGCTTGGGCTGCTTGTGTTCTCTCCTACAAGTTTCCAGTGGAATGGAGATTGTTGATAGTGAAGGTAACATTGAGGTGAAGAAAGGCTTAGTTGTCTGCTCATTTTCAGTAAGACACATCTAGCAAAGCCATCTCCACGGCAAATCTTCTGCTCACCATGACCGCCACTCTCTAGCATAGTGAATTACAAAATGGAGATGTGGCAATTGCACAGCAGTAGTCACCTATTCAGTAGTGCGAATACTAGTAAAATAAGACAAGGTGAAATAGAAGTTACCTGGAATTAACTCCAGCTTTATGTCTGCAGCCAGTTACCTCCTTGCGTCAAGTATAAACCTAGCTTTACAGTATGTTATCAGCACATGGTAAAGCACTTGAGAGCAGGCAGCGTTTTGAACATTTTCCTTCTTGGTTAATTTAGGTATGTGTGTGAAGCTCAGACATGTAAGATTTGAGAGTGAGAAACTCAAGTTACTCTTTAACAGCAAACCAACTATAAAATTCACATTATTCATATCGGCTTATCATTTGTCTTTCAGGATTTATTTTACAAAAGAGATGCCTATTACAGTATTTACAACACCTTTATACCTTTGTACTCTCACTGTGTCATATAGCCATGGAAGTACATAATGAAGGTGGGATCACAATGGAAAAAGATTATGCAATCACAATCCTTTTTCACAGAACAATAATCAAGCTCAATGCTGTGCAATACGGTCTTTGCAAATTGCTACCTCTCAGGTTCACAGGAAAGTACAGGAAAGGAGAGAACAGCAGGATGCAGTCAGCCTGTGATGAAGATACTCACAGGGTAGACTGTAACTACAAAGAAACAAGAATCAAAAAGAGGTGTTTCTCGCTGTTTCTCGGCAGGTGTCCCCAGAGCTCGCTGAGCCTTGCCTCAAACTACGCTGTTTGACTTGTTCCAGTGCTTTAAACCAGAGAAGAAAGAGTAGGGATGTGTTCGCGCCAAATGAAAAAGAGAAATCTTCCTCAACCACAACAGGAGCCAACAGAACACCATAAAGGCTTGAGGAGTCTTCTCAGTTTTCCCCATTTGTATTTTGCCTCCTTCCAATGTTATTTTTTTCCGTTTTTCCCCTATAAAGAGTTTCACTGCGGGATGACTCATTCTCCATCTGAGAAAGGTAAAAATAGATTTACAAAATACTGTAACTGCCGACATGAAAGTGAAACTCTAAGGAGTATGAGTCAACATTCGCAACCTTTATCTAAAAAACACATTTTTCAAGATCGAACCACCTGCATTTTTGAAATACTCATACATTTTAAACAGGGCTAGGGTAGCTTTTTGGAATGACTTGTGTCACGTCATCTGTAGGTCTAACATATACATCTTCATGCCCAAATTGAAGGCATTTTAATGTTTCTTCAGTAGAAACTCATGGGGAAAAGTTCTTACTGTACATTTTTTCCTGCAGTTGCTTTACAACGGCTTGTTAGAACTCACAGAATTCCTCATTGAAACCAAGGAACACAGCTGAGCCCATTAACACCCTCCATCCTCTCTGCCCATGTTTGACATCATACAGCTCTTTTCTGAATACATTGCATTTTCAAAACCCCTCTTTCACAATGTGTCTCCATGTATGAAGCCCACGCACTCATACAGTACCTTTTCACAGGGTAAAGGCTACTGAAGAAGAGGGTTACTAGAGCGTCATTGGGAAAGAGAGAACAATTTGAGAGGAGAATAAAGAGAAAATGCTGGGTCATGAATTATAGAGCAGATCACTTTCGTCTGGGTCTAGGGAGCGAGGGAGAGACCACAAGAGAGAGAGATTCACCCCTTATTCTTCTATGCCCTGTCTGGAACGTGGGAAGCCACTGGGGAGAGCGATTTATGGCCAATTGAAGCGGCAGCAACATCCCTCAGAAGGCAGCGAGTGGATCCATAGCAACGATCCTAGCGGGGCATATTAATCCCCTGCTTTATGTAGTGCTAAGTGTACAATAGTAATCAGGATTGGAGTAGGCCCCACTGATCATTAAGGGAAAAGGCTATATAAAGAATTCATAATGGGATTAGCCCACGGCGAATGGAGAAAGAGACAAGAGGGTGTGTGGGTAGATGTCTGGAGGATGAGGACAGGGGGAAATGGGCAGAGGGAGGGCGGGTAGGAGGATGAAGGCAAGGATGGGTGGCACGATGCTGGAATTAAATCACCCATCAAATTGCATGGAAGAATTTTAATTTACAGGTTAATGTCGTATTGTGTGACTAATCACAGCCAACCGTTTCAATGAACCAGTAGAAAATCGGGGAAATCAGAGGCTGCTGCAACAAATTGGAAAAGCTGGTTGTAGTCGTTCCTGGTGAAAATATATTGTGTTGAGTAAAAATGGTGTTTTGATGTTCACAGGGGATCTTACCTATAGTATGCATTCAAAGCTAATATCAAGAGCAGATTAAAGCAAAGCAGGCTAAGCAAAATGTGATTACTTTATTCAATTAGAAGTATAAAAGTCACTTAGAAGTATTGTGCTGCAGTTACCACCTTCCAGCAGTGATGTGTGAAACTGTACCAGTATTTACTCTGTTGCTCCTAAAAATATCCCAGCGTAATCAAACCTGTTACAACTTACTTTACAATAAGTGTCTGTTATGTGATTGCTATATTTTCATTGTGGCCGTCTTTGCAATCAAATTACTGAAACAAACAGTTAAATATACCATCACCACAACATTTTTCTACTCAACAGGCACTTTCTTGCAATGTTTCCATTGATTCTGTACCACCCTGTACCTGTAACATCTAACAACAGTTGCACACCAAAGTAGGCCTCATTTATAGAAAGGTTCCCTACTCATCTTTAGTCTTATCCAGTAACATACACAGAAAATCACACTACATTAGCTGCCAGTAGATGCTTGCCAGACTGCGGAGGTAGTCCGTGCACGTCCAACAGGAAGGACACCCTAGAGCAGACCCAGAACATGCTGAAGGGGTTGACATATTCCGGCCAGCGTGGGAATGCCTCGGGATCCCCCAGGAGCAGCTGGATGTGGCTGGGAAAAAGGATGCCTGGGCTATTGTGCTTAGTGTGCTGCCACCGCAAACCGAACCAGGTAAGCATCTAAAAATGGATAGATGGGTGGATAGATTTATTGGTGGTATGGACAAACTTTTAAACTAAGGGAAGTAAAGACTGCCAGATTTATTATAAACCCCAAGGCACTTTACAGTAAACATAAGCAATCCCACCTTTGAATCATCACATCACAACAATTATCTTTTGATCAATGCTGAATTGACTTTTTGCGATGATAACTGTTTGATCTCATTCATGAGGTACACTAAGTGCAATTTACACTCATGCTAATTTGCAATTTACGCTGTAGTTGCACAACACATAGATACACTACGTTAGATGAGAATACACAGCTTTATTCAATGTCAATAATTCTCAGAAATAAGGCATGGGCATGATTTGAAGATTGGCTTTCAGATTACATCAGTGACCGAAGTGTTTTTGATATCTGATGCCAAATATGCTTAGACGCCTTACCAGTACGCTTCTATCATACCCAGAAGGACAAAATAGTTCAAATAGCTTCCAACCAATTGCAGTTTGGGAGTTGCTCTGTCCACTTTCGTTAAAAAGTAAAACAGAATAGTCTAAAAGCACCTTGACCCTATCACCAGGGCACCAGCAGTCACACAGTAAGTTCAGCTGAAGCCTTTCCAGTACTAATTCTATCTAGGGCCTTGGCTCAGCTTGCTTTGGGTAGCTCCTTCATCACTATGGCAGACCGGGGGGAGGACTTTATTACAGCCACAGCTCGTTAGCTTGAGTGGTCTTAATGAAGCAGCGTGGCGATCAGACAGAAATCATGCTGCTGAGGCCCTGCATCATTACACCAGCCTTTAATTACGTTGATATATGGCTGGGACGGGCCTCAACACTACAGAAATTCACCAAGTCTTACTGGACTAAGTACATGTCCTCAGTGTACAAGAGTACAGTGTACTAGGTAAGACTCAGAGACACTCATGAGGCAATACCAGCTCTTTCGTGCTGAAACTGTTGATAGCCAATGTGTTCTAATATTACATTTAAATTTCCATCACATGTATTGTAGATTTGACTGTTTTAGAATCAAAACCTACAAGTATTTGTACCAGACTCCCTTCTTGTCAGGGTGAAAACGCCTCTGAGACAACATTTAGACCATCATTAGACACTAAAACTCTCCACTGGAAGTGTGGGTAGTGTTTTTAATCCCAGCATGCTTCTCCGCACAGCAGGTGGGAGAGAGGACCTCAGGACAGATAGGGAATTGTGGCCAAGTCTTGGTGAGATCGGAAAAGCAACTTGACTGGGTGACAACAGACTTGAAAAAGGTACTGTTGTGTTTCATTACTATTCATGAGTTTACTTCAAAACGTATTCTCCAACTGAGTAGTGGAGAAGGACCTTCAAAAGGGCCTTGAGGGGTTTCAGAATAAGCAAAACATCAGAGTTTAGAGTTAAATAGTAACAGGAAATAATACCATGTCTGCATGGAGTACCAAACAGGCCAAAAACCTGAATACATTAAGGTAAGATGTGCCATCTGTCCCTTACTTAAATGTTCTCTGTGGAGTTTTTGACCTCTACTAGCGCTATGGAGCTGTTTTTCCCCGTTTTTTTATCTACAGGCAGCAGTAATGCGCCAAGATATGCTGCAATATGCCAACAAATACAGGGAAGAAGAAGACTACAAGCTAGTAAACATGGTTATAAACGATTCTGGATTTAAAATACTTTAAAAACCGGCTTTGCAAATGTTTTATGAGGAATGAAATTCATCCAACACATTCGTTAGAGCTCAAGGATACACACAACGCATTTTGGTGAGTAACACTGAATGTAAACATAACTTTTGTTTGTTGTTTATTTGGTACCCTTATTTGCCCAGTGCAAAGTGTTTTTAAAGGTTATTTCAAATACTTCATCTTAGTTCTGACTGGCTTCTTTCAAGTGATATAAAAGCTTTATAGGGTCCCTGATTCTTTTTAAGTAATTTTTTGGGTAAACTCACTCAGACTTAAGTGAAGCAGTGGCACGTCTGCAGGAGTAAAACATTACTGTCTGGCTTCCACTGCCGCTGTGTGAAACATATTCCACTTTTCTTTCATTGGACTCAGAGTTATGATAGCTATATTATGTCACGCTTCCCTACCTCCTTCATTATTCAAAATGAAGAGAAATCCAGTTATATAATACAAGGGCAGAAGTTCTTATGAGATTTGGAAAGCTCAGCAATAGACATCTCCACTCTGTGTTAATTGGTTTTGCTTTTGAAAGGCCATCATTTTCTTTCGGGCCCATTAACCATAATGCTCCAGAGTCCAGGATTAGTTCGCACTCAGTAAGACTGCTGTGTTGTCATTAAATTCAATTTAACGGGGCACCCACCAGTGCTAATTACTGCTAACCCCACTTGCTGCTCCATGTTAGTTTGGTCACTGTCCCTGTAAAAAGATTTCTGTGTTGAATCGCTTTTCCTTCGCCTTTTGGCCTGCTGGTTGATTTTTTGTTGGGTGTTGTTGGGTGGGTTTACCCAGTGAGGTGTATCTCAATTTTGCTGTTAACTTCTTGCATTTTAAAATACCTAGCACAAATTCCTCTTCATAAGTCACAAGCACCTGCAAACCTCCACCAATTCAAAATTCGGTGGGCATGCGGACCTGGTGCAAAGGGATAGAACATTACTTCTTTTGACTTTGATTGTGGTGTTGCTATGACATCTTTGGTACGAAGCAGTCATTGCGGTTGTTAGTAGTGTTTCTGTACTGCACTTCCAGGGATCAATTGTCATTAAAACTGTATGAACAACTCCTCCTCCCTTGATTTCCTGCTGAAGAAGTTTTGAGTTTCTTTAGGCGTCATTCATTACTTTGGTCACACTCCAGTCTGCTTCAAGGTTAGATAAACTAGCTAACCTGTTTTACTTTTATCTTTAAGTTGGTTTCTTGCAATAATTAATGCATACATCATTTATATTTTGTAATAGTTCACTGGTTTGTTCACAGCACTCCTGCAGTTTTCAGTCTGCTGCGTAGAGAAACTGACCTTTACTATTAACTTTCCTATCCATTTGGCCACCCGGATATGCTTAAGAAACTTTTGCGCAGGACGCAGGTAAAAGATTCATTATTCAGCCCCAGGAATGGGCAGAGGAGGGCCGTTCCAATGGCTTTTACCTAACTACCCCCCTAAAAGCCTCCCAAGAAAAATACCTGCATTACAAAGCCATGCTGGGGAGAAAGTGTATTCACTATAGAAGCACTCCCAGCACCTGAATAAAAGATGAAATATTGAACATAGACTGTGGGGTTTAAGTTTATTATTTAGGCCAAGATGGTCTAATTGCCCTAATGCAATGGAGTTGATTTTTTTTCGAGCAAGGTGGAGTCTGCTAGTTTCCAGACCTCTACTTAAATGCAGGATTGTGAAGGGACCACTTTACAGCACAACCATATTTTCAGTAAGGATGGAGTGAGGTTGGTACAGTACATTCAAGGTAGAAACATTAATTACTTTTTAATTTGTAGGGGGGGTTTTACAGACTCTTAAATTTTTCAGACCCAGAGCTCTTTACCTAAGCCTACGAATGGTGGAGAGGGAAGATTTTAATCTAAATGTAGAAGTTTTTTTATGTAGAGAATGATGACGCTGCCTTTATTATTAATGAGTAAAGCACTTCTGCCATCAAAACCAAATAGACCCAGAGGAACTTTTCAGAGTATAACGTGTATCATAAGGTTGAATGAAGGCAAAAAAAAACTGATTACCAGTCCCATTTATTTTCTTTTTATTTAATATGCAAAGAATTGTAATATCGATTTGTTACTTCAAAAATAGTTTATTTCAACAACTAATTTTACTTATTTTGACTTGAATATGCCAGTTATTTTTTTTACTTTACTCAATTGCAGCCCAAATTTGTAAAATTAGGCATATACTTACATCTTCTAATATCTCTAATCTACAAAGAATTGTTTTCAGCCATAGCCAAACACCAACTATTTAATTACCTCATAAATAACTAATTGTAGATGGAAAACAAAGTACACGTTGCTCTAATGTTAGCTTATAACCTGCTAATTACATCTGTGTGTGCTGTTACAGTATGCACCTGCTGGTACTTGATGCTAAACCTGGATTGCACTAACATATTAAATTATATGGAGGTTTAGGGATGATCAAAGATTTGTTCATTTAATCTACAATAGCTAACTTGGGACCTACTTTCTGTGTTTTCTTTTGTTTGGACTCAGAGACAAGCATTTGAAATTATTTATGTAAAATTTAAAGGCTCTGAAACCTATTTTCTCAGTCATCACCTTCTTCTGAGCGATGGAGTCCCACATGAACACAAAAATGTAAAAGTTACAACAATTTTGGTTATTTTACAAGAAAGAGTTTCTGTATTTTGTGTTTTTTCTGAGCTTTTCATACTGGTTTGAAGTGGACGGGGCTCATTTGGAAGAGGCATTTTTCTGTGCACCAATTAGGATTTTGGCAACATTTGAATCAAAACGTGTTGACAGTTGTGTGGTTGTTTGCTAATTTTACCAGGACACTGTCAATCAAATCTGATCAAACCACACCTCTACAGTTCTGATGAAGCAGATTAGCTGAGTTTTGAAGTGTTAAACTACACATCAAAGTCAGTTTAGAGGTCTTGGGGACTACTACTGCATATGTGAAAAAAGTTGTTTACAGTCTTTTGTGGCTCCAGAGGGAGCTGCACAAAGTCTGATAATCAAAAGTCATCAAGTGATTTCACTTGAGTCAACATCGTTTGGGACTGAAGACTACAAGTTTGAAAATGAAAACAATCTGGGGGAGTGGACTTAGAAAGAGGTGAGGTTACCAGACCTCTGTACCCGCTCCTCATCTCCGCTTGAGGCTAGTGGCTCAAGGCTACGTTAGCTGCTATTAGCATAACACACCTGAAATTCCAACTGAACTGTTTTTACTGTCCCTCTTGGGTCCAACAATATTATAGATCAGTGGAGCACTCTTTTAATAAATAACAAGTTGAAGAAGATTTGAAACCACATTTTCAGACTTTAAGATTATTTGGAAAGCTTTAGGAAGCTTTATGAAGTTTGCCTCGATATACACTGTTTTGACGGAGACGCGAATGCTTAAAGTACTTATTCCTACTTACGACCTAAAGATGGCTGTATGTTGAACCCTCAACACCACTTCTACAGCAGATTATTCACTGACTTCTATGAGTCTTTTTGCCCTGAAATAGGCAGAAAGAGGAAAAGACAGAATACGGTGAGGGAGAGACAGAAAGACCCTAGCATCACCTCTCACAGTCCCTCCTCCACCTCCTCATGTGTTGTGTTAGACATTTCCCAGTAATTATGAGAATTTTCTCCCCTCTCCTAGCAGGAGTCACCCTTCCTCCCCTCTCCAGCGGCCTGTCCCTCCATGCTGAGACCAACACAATCACTCTGCGCCGGGGCCTGTGAAATCCCAGGACGCCGGGGTCCTATGAAATCCAATAGAATGGCTTTTATACCCTGAAGATACAGTACAAATCATCATTGGTTTTATCTCAGCTGGGGATGTCGATTTATCTAAATGAGCTTAGTCCCTCTAGCTGCCTGTCAGAATTATTTCTCCAACACCAGCCCCACCCTGACACCCTCCCTTCTTCTCATCTTTTTCCTCTCTCCTCCCATCTCTCAGCTCCTCTCTTCCTCAGCCCGCCCTGATTCGGTGAGGTTTAGATCCTTTCGATGTCTCTGTCCTTTGTTCTCTTGAGAGGGAGGGGGCAACAGAGGACGGGGCAAGTAATGGGATTGGTACCCTGTACTGGGCACCAATTTTGTTCGAAGCCTGCCTTACTGGCCCAAAGACAAGTGTGTGCATGTGTGTGTGTATTGTGTGAGTGAGTGTTGTTCTGAGTCCCTTTAGTGTGCAGTGGAATGTACTTAATCTGCCTGCCATCATAATGCAAATGAAGCTCCCTGGTCCCAGCGGGGAGATACTGTGTGTGTGTGTGTGTGTGTGTGTGTGTGTGTGTGTGTGTGTGTGTGGAATAGCCAGGCCCTTGACAGAGAATGCTGGAAAGCTCTGGAGGGGGCATCAATGAGTGGGCAAAGGCTTCTGTCACACTAACACAATGGCTCAGGACCAGGTCCAGTTACACACACACACACACACACACACACACACACACACACACACACACACACACACACACACACAAAGAGGTCCATTAGAGAAGACTGAGATTTGACAGTCTGCAGGTAAAGTTGGGAAATGACAGTGACCGTTTATTTCTCTCTCCTCGTTAAATGCCTCTGCAAAGGCACTGAATGAAACAATAAAACAAGCTTGTTTCCACTCAGAGCAAAATAAATGAGTAAACACTCAAGTAAAAATAGAGGCCTAAAACCTTTCATATTAAGGAGTATTATTTTAAAACGTCAAATGCGTACAGTAACAAGTTAACTTACTAATACAGCCCTTTTCCTTTTTCTCACTTCGTCTTCTTCCGCAGGTCTGAAAGCACACGTTACATGTAATTATAGCTTCTTTTTTTTTTTGGCAATGAATTTACCTATATCTAAACATACTGTTGCTGTCTTAGGCAGAAACTTAATTTACACAGGTAACCTTACTCAAGTAACACTAGAAGTAACACTTGAAGTAACATGTTGTTTTACATTGTACATAGATGTTAAAAAAAGTGAGACTGAGTAAAGCTGTGTGCTGTGTGCACTCTTACAGCACTGGTCTTTTGCACTTTTACATAAATCACAAATTAACTTCACTTTTAACTTTAAATGTCATTACACTGTCTTTTGAACATGGCCCAGTTCTTATAATATTACAAATATACAGTAAGAATGATTACAGTAGCCGTGAGATACTGCATATCATCCTGTCTTTAGTGAAATTATAATGTAAATTTTCATAAAGCCAGACAATTTTCTCTTAAGCTAAAGATAGTTATGTTATTAATATTGGTTGTCAAAACTATGTGTTAGTTAAGATATAAAAAAATTGCAATATATACACAGACCACCCAAAACGTTAAGCCGATACCACCTATTTTCCTAAATAAATGGTCATGTACTATATTTACTATAAATGTAAGCACACAGAGGTACAGTCATCTCCCTGTTAAACAGAGGTTTTATAAAGATACCATGTCATCATTTTCTGAATATGTCATCAGGTAAAATTAAATATGATAATAAGACCTCTCTATAAATAAAGCTTTCAATGTTCCCTTGTTAAAGTGACCCTTGATCTCAGCAGGATTCATCTGAATAAAAGACTGAGGACTTTTCTTTTGAAAAGAGTATAAAAATGTTCCGTTTTCCTTTCTCACTTAACTCCTTGTCCTCGTGTCCTTCAGCTCCCCACGTATCGTTCACATTCTTAAGGTCAAGGTAAATTTTATTGTCCCAAAGGGAAATTACTTCTGTAGAGAGGTTATGGGAAATACTGTCTCCACATGGCAACTAGAAATATATCTTAAGGGTACAAGCTAAAGTCAATACTGAACAAAGGAAAAAGGAAATAAATACACTGGATCTTTCCAGACAGAGATGTGCATTCGGCTGAAACATTGCAGTAAATTATGTTGGGAGGACGATTGACGGCGTGGATATTCCTTTACCCTTTGTTGAGGTTAAATACTACATACTTTTTAAAATATGGTATTCACTATGGTATGTTAATTCACTGTTGTGCAATTAGTGAATTTACTGTTATACTGTTATATACTATATTTATTGTTATATATCAACATCAGAAAGCCAGCCTGACTTGCAATGAAGGCATAAAGACAAAGCATTCACAGATTCAGATTAACTGATTATTATGATTTTTACAAAACACTATAGCGAAATTACATGTAGACAATGCACACTATGGAATATCAACCAATTATTACTCTGCCAGTCATTTACTTGATTCATGATTGACAGGAATATGATTTTATACCAAACTTTTTAAAACCATCAACGGCCATCGAAACCAAGGCGCTTTACTCCTCACATCTGAACTGTGAATCCTCATTTCAGTGCTTTGACAGTCAAAGGTACAATAATGTGGCCAAACCTATTAATAGCAAGACAGTTAATTAGATTCAAAGATTAATTAAAGGCTTATCTAATCTATCAAAGGGCTAAAGATAACTATCTAATTAACAATATGAGTGAAGAACAGCGACAAAGTTTGTCAAACAAAGAACTCTGTCATTATATATCAGTGTTATCATCAACCATCAATCTTTCCCATCTATTGTTCTCTCATCTCCTCTTTCCCTCGTCGTTCCTTCCTTCTGTTCTCCTTTACTTCCCTCTCTTTCCCTCACACACACTCTACCCCCCGCCCCTGATGTTTATTGATTGCCAGAGTTCATACAAGAGCATCACTTAATGTGCTTGCTTTCATGTCCGGCCTTTGTTGCCAGGGCCGCAGCCCACGATATTGCAAATTGATCCGTCTCTCCCCGCCGCCCTTTGTCAGGGTTTGTGAAGTGAACTACTATTACATTAGCCCACTCTCCGATTTGTGCCCCCACCCCTCTCCTTTTCCCCCTCTGAGTCTTTCTTTCACTCATTCTGTCTCTTTCTTGTCATTCTGAGGATGGCATCAGCATGGCTAAACACTGGTTTGAGAGCTGATTAGCAGAGCCACACGCCTGACTGGCTGCATTGATGAGCTCCTTGAGGTTTGATGATGTAGCCAATAAATGGACACTTTTGATTATCTGACCTGTGACCTTTTCTGTAACAACAACGTTCCCCCAACCCTACCGCCTTTCCTCTTCCTCCTCATCATACCCTTCACGCCTCCTTCTCTCCATTGTCCTTCTCAGGTGACGACTTGAAAATGAGGTCATGCTTGTGTGAGCACAAACAAGGGTGCGCATCCTCAAGGGCAGTCCGTCCTTAAAATTATTTGGTGCAGGATTTTACTGCCTCTGGGAAGTACAAAATGTAGAAGGAATGATTTTTTTTCATGTCACTGATTACATGACACATTCTCATCCAAATATCAAAATGAGCATTTAGCATGGTAACAATAACTGGTCTATCCTTGCTGCATAGATAGGGCGTACACTGTACATCTTCAAAAAGTTTTTCAAGAAGTTATGCGAATGAAAGCTCTGGGTTGGAAAACTTCTATGTAACTTGTGATAACCTGTCCCTTTAGGCATTGGAAGTGAGTGGACGCCTAGACACAAGACAGGCATCCAATAATAAGGTTTTCTCTTCGCTCCTGCCCTGCACAACTTGGCAGGAATTTGGAACGAAGATGAAACACCAGCACTCTTTGACGTGCCTGCGGTCTGACTTCACCATCCTCCTGAGCCGATCAACAGCAATTCCTGAAGTCTACATCCCTTACAATGTAATTGCCTGGTGGAGTGTTCTCCCCAGCTTAAGGCAGAGTGCCTGTAATTAAGATTGGATGCCCAGGACCACCATCGCTAGCACCCCTCAACACACACATAAGGACTCCACGACCTCCCAATGCCACAGTTGTCATGTGACAACAGTTGAGAGAAGACATCAGAGGAAGAGGCTGCAAATGTTTGCAGTGATGGTAGCCAGGGATGAGGGGGGGGAGATGTTGCCAGAGTCGAGGCTGTACAGGGGGTTGTTTTCAACTGTGTGGGAAGGGGGGTCTGAGAAGAGAGCGATAAGGGGATGGGGGACTGCAGCACAATCATCTTGATTTCTTGTGCTGAACGATTACATGCCACGCTAATTGCTAGCAGAGGGATCTTTAATAAATATTTCATTCGGTGCAGCATCATTACTGCCTAATGTCGTTATTAATCTCCGCTGGTAATTTCCACTCAGGAGAAGCGTCTTTGTGAGGGGAAAGCAGTGTTTTGTTCCCCCCACAAGGAGAGAAAGAGAAAGTGGGAAAAATGGAGAGAGTGAAGGAGAATTAGGGAGTGATGCTGGAGAAGTGCCATTACATTAAAGTTATGAGAGGAGAGGGGAGGAGAAAGGAATGAACCATGTAGAAGAAGAGAGAGAGAAAGAGCGATAAAGAGGGACAAAGAGAGGGAAAGTAAGGAAAAGAACAAAAAGAAAGTCAGAGTGAGAAGGTAAAAGAGAGAGAATGGGAAGTTAACTGAACAGCACTGGATGGATAATGTGGGAGCTGGCATGGCTGCAAATAATGTTACAGACACATGTCATTTCCTGAGAGGCCTTTCCATCAGTGAGATCATAGCTACTAATTTGATTTGTACAAGGGGAGGGGGTTGGTATAACTGCCTCTGTAGCAAAAGGTTTACTTAGGATAAATGGCTAGAGCTGCCAGACGTCTGTGGTGTCAAACATGTGAAACAATCAACACTGCAAACTTATCTACAGGAACCTTTCTTTCTATCTCGCTCTTGATTGCTCTGCTATTATTTTTCTTCTTGGCATCAGAAACCCGGCCACACAGGAATTTGTATATTCCACCAATTAAATACCATGATGTCAAAACAGGCCCTGCTTTTTCTGCCCTGCTCCTAAAGCAAATGACCCAGATCTGCTCGAATAAAGCTTTACTGGAGATTGCCAATATCCAATTAACTTTTGTTATTATTTATAAGACTTTCATGTTAATAAATGGAAAATGTACAATAACTAAAAAACATTTTTAGCATTGTTAGCATTTCTCACAAACTGGTAAAGCATCTTTAGCTTTCAACAGGAGAAATATTTTTGTAACATTTTCATAAAAATATCTGTCCATTTTGCTCATGTCTATTGCACACTGATGTAACACAAAAATGATTTAGCTTATACCTAGCTCCTAATTCAACAATTTCCATTTTTGCAGTTCTAAGCTCCCTGTTATGGAGCACATTCCTTGGAAAGATCCTTCTATATGTTTTACATATCCAGCGTTAGTTTAGGGTAAAAATGAGAAGAGCTGCGTAATTAGCACAAACAATGATAGCTATGATGGCTGAGCAGACAATTAACAGAAATACAACAGAACAATTCTTAAACACTATTTTAGTGAGCTGAGGGACAAAATGTACAATTTGTTTCTCGCACAACTAAATTTGGCTTGCAAAGAAAATAACAACAATGCAAAATGTCAAAGTAGCTCTTAAGGGCAACACACTGCTGACAACATACCCTACATTATTTGCAGACCAACAGGCAACTGTGCATTTGTTCATACCATGTTGTGCAAGCCATCTCTTTCTTCATGCAGTTTAAGACATTAAGAAGGCGTGAAAATGGCAGCAAGCTAAGCCTTGGGCGAATAGCAAATAGCATTAGCCACCAAGCATACATTGCATTTTGCTCATTCCAATATCCATCTGTGCCTGCAGCTATGCTAGCTAACTGCTATCAGACTGGCTTATTCACACACATTTTCCACAGCTCTAGTGCTTTTTAGAGCAAAATACAATCTTTGGTAATAAGTGAATTTGAGATGGAGCATAAGCACGAAACTAAAAAGCAAATCCAAATCCATGTTGGTTTTATCTAACAATGTATTTCATGGCCGTATTCCAAACTCCTATGAGAATAGGTTATGAATGATTACCAGAAAAATGATTATATGCTTTGCATGATGTTTCAATAACATATCCATCATATACGGCCATAGACAGTGACAGTAGGGTTGGAATGGGATGGAGGGATGGCTTGAAAGAAGAGGAGAAGGAGTGATTTATTGATTTACAATAAAAAAAGGAAAAAAAGGCTTCAGCTAAACCATCTATCCACCCAGTACTTATTCACTCTCTTCTTTACTCTGCTTCCATCTTCTTTTCTCTCCCTCACACACAAACACTCATACAGATGCACACACACACACACACACATACAGAGAGAGAGAGACCAGAGCCATACAAGTGATGGCATTGCCCCCAAAAGAAAATAGAGTTGTGTGTACCATCCAATTATCTGTCAGGGGTGAATAATGGCCCCAATAATATATTCACATTGCCGTTGCCGATCAATTTTTAATCAAGCTGAGAAATATGGAGGAAGTGAAGCTAAAATGACCCACCAGGAACTCTCCCATAATGCCTCGGCAGAGGAGTCCCTAATTTTGCACCAATCAAATTACCTACTCCCCAGACCCCTCCCCGACCTCCAGCTCCCCCAACCCACTGTCATCTTCTGAGCGATAATGGTGCCTCCCATTGTGAGGCAGACTAATAACTACAACTGGCCTGTTCTTTTATAAGGGCAGAGGTCAGGGGGCCGTGACCTTATAAAGGAAAATTTCACTGATGATACAGTGATTAGCTATTACTAGCTGGATAACATGTATATAGTGGCACAAAATGAGAAAACTGAACCATGTACTTGGTTTTTCAATTCCTTTTTTATGTCTTAATTTATGTCTAGACCCTTTTTTGAAGTCAGCTTTTTATCCCTTTATTTGTTTTTAAAATGTCCTAAATGGGATGGGAATACAATTCTTCTCAAATGTAAGGAGGTCAAGTGTCTGTTGGGAGTCTAGTGGGCCAACATAAAGATAGAATAGTTATTAATTATTCATGAATTCTTACATATAAAAACATTTTATAAAGAGATTTATTATTCACATTTAACCCTTTTTTTGGCCACTTAGCGGTAGTGCAACAAACTGCAAAACCATGAACTCATTTTTCCTGGTGTGCTGTACAAACAGACTTTACTGACAATAATTTCAAACACACACACAATCAACCTCTTGTCTGTGCACTTTGTGAGTACATTCAACCCTATAGAGCCGACCCCAATGTGCCTGAGATGGGTCACGTACCTCTATGCAGCGCTGGGGCAATCTGCAATGAAAGCTTTCCCATTTGTAATAAACTGCAGCCTCTCAGAAGAGCAATCCTAGGGAGAATCCACCGTACTCACTCCTCACTATAACAACAGCGTCTGTAAAACAAATGAGCGGGGAGGTAATTGCAGACAAACAAAAATTACATTTCCAATAAAGGTTCTTGTCTCTTTGGTCTCCCAGAAGCCCCCAGCCCTCCTCAACTGTTTAACAGCCTTAATATACCCTCTCATCAGCCTTCCTGTTGAGAAGCCACCTGAGAGAGGTTATCAGAGCACAAACAGAGCTCATCTAATGTGAACAGGTTGAGGGTTTAGTAGTTGAAGTGTTTTAGGCAATTAAAAGGGGAAAGTAATGTTGGGATAGATGGATGAGAACATTAGACAAAACAGTAAAAGTTTACATGATCCATACTTTATACTTGAAGACATTCATGGCACTGTGGTAAAAGTCTCATAATAAGAAGCGCTTATGGGAAGATGAGTAATGCAAAATGCTATTATAAACAGATAATTTCCATCATAGAACCCAAAACATGGTATTCAGATTATAAAGAAAGGCACTTGCTAAAAAGGAAAATTATTTGATTGAATCAGCATTCATGTATGTGATGTAACTGTTTAAACATATTAGAGGTGTTCTGAATGCATTGTAACCAAGAGCTAATATAATCCATCACTCAACAATTCCCACCATGTTTCAGCAGCAATGATGGAACGCAAGACTGTAGAGTAGGTATTGAACTTTCAATCTCTAATTTGCTCTAAAAGCTGAACATGTTATGTGTTGCATGTTAACATCTACAAATAATGACTACATCAATTTAACAAGTAGGTATTATTATCATAACCAAACAGGTAATCTCGTGAAAAGATCGACAATCTTTGTGATGCATTTTACAGTGTGTGCCATCGGGGTAGATTTTGCAGTACAGCACAAAATATGAGGAGGGAGTTGTTCTTCTGGCAACAGGCTGGTGGAAAATTACTTGAAACATAAAAGGCCAAGAAAAAATATGTAAACAATAAAAAAATAACTAACTTTGAAGTAACAAAATCAGCATAACGACAACTGTTGAACAGTTGGGCCATTGAGGTTTTGTGCCATGTATTGCCCGTTAGCAGGAGTTGCGACCCCTCACCGTGTGTATGTTGTTCATGTTCCTGCTGGATAGTTTCAGCATATTGCTCTTTCTCCTTGTTGATTCAGTTTGTCTGCATTTGGTATGTTGTACATGATTTTCCAGACTGCTACCCTTGACATATTAACACATTTTGCCCTTGTTTTGACCAATACAACAGCACTTTGGGCGCAGATAATATGTCCTCTTTGGAGCTCCTTCAGTTGTTTCTCGTTGCTTTGAAACTCACATATCAAAGTGCCAACTGGTAGATCCTCTCTTTTGGCGTTCAAATCAATTTCTCAACTTTTGTAGCAGTGTTTGTAATTGTAGTCAAACTGTTTGTTTGGTCAAATGACAGTCTAAAACTCAAAGATATTTAATTAACAATGACATAAAAACATGGAAAAGCCGAAAATCCTGACATTTTGACCGTTATGCTTGATAAATGATAAACAATTATCAAAATAGTTGTCGATTAATGCTGCTGTTGATGGATTTCACAATTAATCGACTAATCATTCCAGCACTAGTTTTGGGTAAATGTTGTGTAACAATAACACACAGATACTACCAACCGTCGCCATTCAAGGTGTCATTTTTGTACTGTTGCAGATATTTTCAGATAGATCTTGGTTTACAAATGCTACACATAGGGCTTAATTTCCATTCCCGTGTGCATATTATACACACAATCTAACGCATTCACATTTATACAAATACACACATTTGTGCACTGTGACACACAAACACAAACACACAAGCCAACTGTTAGTTCATGACACACACACACACACACTCACATAGTAAAAATTCCACTGAGTGCAGCAGCAGGCATCTCCTCCCTACAGCAGTGAGATCAAATCAGTCTGTTTATCTGATGGTGAACCTGACATTAGGCCAAACCAAAGGTCCCTGCTCGGTTTCCTCTTATCAAACCCTGCAAACAGTGAACTCCTTGGCCTGGCCCCTCACAAGGGGAAATTGATTACAGCCTCAACCAAAACGGCAGTAAGTCCACAGCTCTGTTCATTCCATTATGAGTCCCGGAGCCGAGCGGGCCAAGGTGGCTATTAGCTACAGGTTCTGGATTAGATCCTCAGATATTATTTGATCTTGGAACAGTGATGGGTTGAAAGAGGTGGTGTAATCTGAGTTTAGATGCAGGGTTAAGGGTTCATATGACCTCAGTGGTGACTAAACAGCCGCGGTGAGAGCTTTTAAAGAGAGGTCTTGGGAGTTCATACTGGTTTGACATATGTTACTTAAAATGGATGTATTGACTGTAGCGAATGTGGAACAGCCCACTAGTTACTCTTAAGGAACAGACCACAGCATGCACGATCTATGAAATGTTCTTTTAAAAAGGTTGTAAGTGTTTCTGTATGTACCCACAGTATATGTGTTTGTGCACACATCTGCCTGTTTACTGCTGTTATATTATTCTGTTTAAATGTATGTACAAGAGAGAGATGGAAGAGGGAAACAGAGTGAGAAAGTGTGTGTGTGCAAGTGTGATGGTGTAAGAGAGACAAAAACCTAATAGTTTTAGGGCATTCCTGTCAGTGTTGCTGTATGATTGCGGGTCCTGTGTGGCTTCCTGCAAACTTCTAATGCTTAGATGGTTTGATGTAAACACTCAGAGGAGACAAAGATGGGGAAGTCCCTGAGATATTTAACTGACTAATTCCTCCACCGGCTTTTCTTTCTCTTCGCTCATCTCTTTCTTTACTTTGCCTCAATCATTCCACTGTGGCGGAAGAATCTGGGAATCCGGCATATGCAAAGCAAACATGCCCTTTTCCTTCTTTATCAAAAAATAAAATAAATATGTGTGTGTGTGTGTGTGTGCGTGTGTGCTACAGACAAGCAGGCATGCAAGCACACACATACACATACACACGCACACACCTCCACCTCACAAACAAAGACACCTTTTTGTTAAAACTTTGCTCAAGGCATTTTATTTCTCCAATTACACTTGTCAAGGGCCTGACAAGTCTCAACTTTGTTCGCTCCACCAGACAGGAAATTAAAACTTGTATTTGAAACTGTTGTCTTCCAACAAAACCAAAAAGGGAAAAAAAAACATCAGCATAACTGCTGTTTGGCACAGAAACAGTTTTTATCATAATTCATACTGAAAATGTAATTGACTGCTGACTTTTGCAGTTTAGGATTTAAACCTTCAACCTGCCAAACATCAATCATCTTATATAATATTGTATAATTTGTTTAAGCCCAAGGTGCCAAATGAGGGAGGTTTGCTACTGTATATTGGACAAAACAGTGAGTGCCATAACTTACAGTATTTGAAAGTACATTTAAATTTATTTTATATTAATAACATCTTACCAGGTTTGTTTGGCACTGATGCTGTAACCCATTTGACACGACAAATGATTTGCAAATACATCTACACCTATACCTGATTTTGTTTTTAAGAATAGATTAAATAGTAGTAATGCAGATGGGTTAGAAGTATTATAAGTTCTCATGGAATCTATGTTAGTTTGATTGGTTTAATAAACCCGTGCAAATATTTTAAACAATTAAAAAATGATAGATGTACAGCTCAAGAAAACGTTGTACATTGGCAGCTCTAAATGGCAGTAAAATGTAGCTTTGATTCCTCACCTCCTCTGGGCCAAGAAATGACCATACCCGACACTAGGGGTGATGTACCGGTATTAAAAATGAAATACTGATATCATGTTAATAATACACATATGATAATATATTGTGTAAATAATCCAGCGCCTCTTAAATCATTTCTGTTTCTTTACTTTCTCATTTGTACATGCAGTCATATCATGCACACTAATTGCAAAGTGGGACATACTGGCAACATGTCTGCATTTCCATGCATGTACACCCCCACAGGCCGCCTGCCCCTCCCTCCTTCCTCTTTCCTGATGTGTTTTTCATGTTAACACTTCACAGTGCCTTAGGTACATTGTGCGGCTTCCCGCCATACACAGCCCCACCAAGCCCATTTGGAATGTTTTTATGGGATAACATCGTTTTTATTTTTCAATTAAATTTTTATACTTTTGTGTTTTCTTCTTTTAAGGGTTGCTATTTTTCCTCATCCAGTTTCCTTATGTGCTGTTTTCTCCTCTTTGTTCTCTATGTCTTGAAAAAAAATGCTGGTTGCTAGCTCTGTTTTGGTCCCAAACTGAAACCCTTGGTTTAACTGCCAAAAGAAGATGAGAGTGAAAGAAGGAATCAATACAACATTTAATTTGTATTGATTGACTACTTTTTTACTGTGAAAAGTACAAATTCTATTATACATTTTACAGCAATAATACTATTCTAATACTAATCTAATGCCAGAGTTTGAAGCATTGTTATGGGCGTAACTGTCCTTGTTATGCAAAATAAATCATTTCTTCATTTTGCACTAAAATTGTGGTAGCTGTGTTTCACCAGTTATCACAGGAGGACGTACAAGTACAATTTTGAGATACTGTTACATCTAATCAGAGAAAATATAGCAATCAACTACATTTTAAATATGGTTTAACTACTTTTATCTGAAGCTGAGGTTACTTAGTTTTTTTTTAATGATAAGCTCTTAAAATATGATACACTGCTGTAGTTTAAACAACCCAACAAGTCTTTGGTGGTTAATAATGGTTCTGTTAAAACTATGTATGCAGTATGCACAGTATATAAATGTGGATGTACTTTGAGATAGAATCACCTGGACAACCTGGAAAAACTGCTTGTACATAAAGGTACACTACCGCGATTGGTTCCATATGACACCTCCAGATCCCAAAATTTCCTCTCAGCTCACTGATGTTAGAAATCATTTAAGTTCACACTTGAGCTTCAAAACATCAACAGTGAGCTGGGAGATAACTTATCACATTCATAATTTATCAATAATTTAACACTTTCTTCACTACAAAGAAGGATCTCTTTGACACTTGAGTGCCTTTTACTGCCAGTACTTTCTTCCTTCATTTTTAGTTCAAATTGGAGTTCAGCATGTTTTTTCATTGTGGTACTGCTACATTTGTTTGAGTATTTCAATACATTTTCCACCACTGACTGAAATATTGAATCATTGATTTATTTTGATCTATTGTTTTTCAGTGCCATAAACAATAGCTGCCCAGCCCAAACACAGAACACATTCATGAATCATGATGTAATTATTCCTACAAGTGCATTACTATTCTCCCCAACCTCTATAGAGTAAAATTTCACATTAATACAACACGTATTTATCAAGTATTACATTAGCAGAAGTAGAAGTTAAAGAAGAAGAACTTAAATTAATAGTGAGAAAACTATTCTGGACTGTGTGTGTTAAAGATTGACCCTGTTGCCTTTTCAGGTGTATGTAATGTGTGTGTGTGTGTGTGTGTGTGTGTGTGTGTGTGTGTGTCTGTGCAGCTCCAGGGGAAAGTAGGTGAGACCACAGTCCTCCTGGGCAAGACCTATACACCCTTCCCTCCCATCACTGCAGGCGGGGGACCTGGTTAACCAAGTTCATATGTGCAACATCTACAGTTACCACCACACAATAAAATTGTGTCACTATACTTGCAGTTTAAAGCGTCACGATGGAGAAACTGATAAGATTCAATAAGGCCTTGGTTTCAGTAAGAGATTTTTAGCCATGCTAGCCACGTGACTCTAGTGATGGCAATGTCAGTCCATCCGTCCATCACTTTGGTCAGACTGAAATATCTCAACAATTAGACAGTTGAAATTTTGTACAGACATTCATGGTCCCTAAAGGATGAAGCCTGCTGATCATCTGACTTTTCCTCTAGCGCCACCATGAGGTTGACTTTTTTTTTGTGAAACGTCTCACCAAGTGAAGATAGATTGCGATGACATTTGGCACAGGAATCCATGGTGCCCAGAGGATGAATTGTAATGACTTTCGTGAACCCCTGACTTTTCATCTAGCACCACCAGTAGGTCAAAGTTATCACTTATCCAGTGAAATGTTTCACTATCTACTGGATGGATTGACACAAAAGTTTGTACAGACATTTATGTTTCCCAGACGATGAATCCTACTGACTTTGGTGATCTCCTGACCTTTCCTCTAGCGCCACCATGAGCTTGACATTTGTGGTTTTTAGTGACAACTGTGAATGAATTCAGTCGGGTACAGAGATTCATGTTCCCCTCAGGAGAATTGTAAGAACTTTGATTATCCTGAAATTCTTGAAATACCAGCAAAACCAAAGAAATTCTCATTAGCCTCAGCTGTGCTTTGTGTTTCGTGCTAATTGGGAAAGTGTTAGGATGTTACCACGCTAAACTAAGATCGATAACGCGGTAAACGTTATACCTGCTAAAACGGCAGCATGTTAGCTTTGTCATTTTGAGTATGTTAGCATGCTGTTTGCATTTAGCACAAAGCACCACTATGTCTACGTATAGCATCACAGAGCAGCTAGCATGGCTGCAAGAGTCTTGTTTCATCTTTGATCAGTCCCAGACCCCAGCACAATCATAAATGTGTTGGTGATTGATGCTCCCCAATCACAATAATAAAGACACTGTTTACTGTTTGCACACAGAAAGTGTTTTATGTTTCCTGCAGCAGCAACAGTGGTTTCTTTCAAGCAGTTATTATAAACACTGATAGCCACTATAGCTGAATAGATTAAAGATGCAGACTCAAACTTTCTCTAAATCCAGGAAAGGGAACATCATAGAACAGTCCACAGTGACAACAAACATGGAGACAAAATAAAAAGCACATGAATCACAAACATACTTCACAAATTATCACCTCGCCTAACTCTATAAGCAACAATCAATCAATCAAACATGACTGGCTGAGGGCAGGCAGGATCAACCCCTGTCATCTCTTTCCCTCTCATCACCTCACACCAATCTGAATCTTGATTTGAATGGTTCGACTGATGAGGAGAACCAAAAGCTTTGAAGCATCTGTCTGGCCTGGCTCCTTTACGCCACACAGCCAAAGTAATGCCATATCACATTTGACACCCCAAAGCCTGAGAAATTGATCCCCCAGTATGGCCATTGATCGGGTTGGGGCTTGAACACGCACTCGGGACGAGCATGGAGGGAAGGGTCAGGAGCAAGATGTGTGCCTGGCTCAGTTCTTTTGTTACGGGAATCGATGATCTCCCACCATGGGGGAGATTAGCCCAGTCAGGTCATGCAGAGCGCAGCATGAACTTCTGTTACGTGTTTGTATATGTGTCTGTCCCCAATATTTTATTCTTTGTCTTTTATGTTAATCTAACTTATTTGTGTGTGTTCTTGCTTTGCAGTTCTTATGAGAGCAAAAATTAGACCTTTAGAGTGAGAGCAACATTGTAAAAATTTTCCTTGTACAGGTCTTGTTGTATGACCACGTCGGGAGTCAATTGTGTTTATACCATAGGCTGTATCTATAGATGGACGACACGTCTCCACTTCCTCCCCATAGACTGTAATGAAGCCAAAATATCTCAGATATGGGAGCAGCCATCTTGGGCTTTTGACGTCGCAGTAGTGATCGGAGTTGGAACCGCAGTATCGAGGCCCCGCCCATACACCCGGCCGATTCAATTGCAGGCAGAGCTCGGTTGGCGGGGGTGGGGTTTATGACCTATACTGCAGCCAGTCACCACGAGGCGATCGAGATGTTTCGTGTTTTGGCTTCACTTTAGGGAGCTGTCATGTCGTCCATCTTTATATACAGTCTATGGTTTATACCTGTTCCGAAAGGCTACACTTGAAGGAAGAGTGAAAAGCCGTCCGTAGTAGAGAGGGGAGACATGCAATATTGTTTAAATACACAATGACAGAAATTGTGTAAAGAATGACAGAAAGAGAGCTTGAGAGAGAAGTTCAAATCCTGGCTCCTTTCTCGCCTCCAAACAGCTGGCCAATCACGCAACAAGTCCTCCAACACATACGACCACATAGGTTGTTTTTTCCTACCCTCTAATACGACCCACAGGAGCATTTCCTAAATTAGCACCCCTACCGGTGGCAGCTGAGCGCGGGCTGTAAGGAGAGGACGGGCTGCAAGCAGACGTAACGTAAATCACGTGACATAAGTGGTTAGGCAAAAAAACTACGTGGTTAGGCTTAGGAAAAGATCATGGTTTGGGTTAAAATACGTACGTTACGTAAATTACGCAACTAATGTAAGTTACGTAAGTCACGTATGTAATGTTATGTAACTTAAAAATTTGAAATAAGTTAACGTTTGGTTTCACACGGGACACAAACCCCATTCTCCTGGGTGAAAGTCCTTTATTTGTTTGTGCCATCCATCCACCGCACCACTTCCATAAGTGGACTTTTTAGCTATTTATACTACGTCACCTGACTTCCTGGTTTGCTCCTGTCATAATTACCACGACCACTAGAGGTCGCATCCAGTTCTGATGGAGTATACTGGCGCCTTAATGGTTGAAGTAAAAGTGTGCATGCATTTGTTTGTGTGACCTTTTCTTGAAGAGGTATGCATCCCTGAGACAGTGATTGGCTTTGCTGGAAGGTGAGACTATTAGCAGACACACACACTCACATTCCCTGAGGACAAATAAAAATCTCTGTACCATTTAACTACAAGTTCATACACTGACACGTAACAGTACAGGCACTGTTTCGCAGGTAAATGAGCGTGATAAAGCATGCTGTCTAATAATGTGCATGCATCTCTGAAACACACAGTCTAGTCTTTCCAAAAATAAGATCCTAAGCAGGATCCAAAAGAAAAAGAATGAAAAGCAGAAGGAATACAAGAGAACAGAGAGCAGAGGAGGTGAGAGTTGAAGGCTTTGGGCAGGGCCAAAGCAGGCCACAAACAGACCAGTGCTAAAGGGCCCAGGACAAGTGTTGCCATGTCCCCCTGAAACCACCGAGGCCACTGGGTAATGAATAAACAAACACCCCCTCCAACCATGTAGCCTCTTCCTCTGCCTGCTCTCCAAGTCTGGCAGCTAACACACACACACACACATGCATATGCATGCACATTCAGAAACTGGCACATTCAAATAAACAATGCACACAAATGCATACATGCATGATTGCCATCGGCCTGACAGCTCAAATACAGACTCACAAACATGCAGGTTTTGTGCAGCAGAGTCTCTGCAATTGTGTGTGTGCCTGTAGATGTAAAGAACACCACCTGTGCTGGTGGCGTTCTTTACATCCAGCTGTCCGTGTGCCTGAGCATATTCCCTGCTTTGCCTACTTCATACTGTTGAACAGTATGCATTTTATTTGCCCACCCATATTTATCCAAGGCTGTGTGGAGACATTTGGCTGGCTAAGCCAAAGCCGGGCAGCCTCAGTACATTCCCACAATCATGCCATGTATAACCCAACTGAGAAATCACCCACATGCCAACGTACAGGCATGCGGCAACGCCATGTCAGAGCTTAAGAAAACAAGAGACAAGAAGCTGCGAGACTCACAGAGATGGTGCCTCGGCTCCACATCTCCTGGCCTGACAGTCAGTGAAAATATTTTCAATTATTCAACTTGGCGGATTGAGAAGCCAAAGACAGAGCAAAGGCCTTTTAACATATAACTTGTTGTGACAACGCTAAACGACCCTCACCACTGCCTGATGAAATATAGATATTTTGTTTTGTTTCCAAAAGGATTAATTTGTCATTGCCAAGTTGCTGCTTTGGCGAAGGCAGAGATCGGCTCCTGTTAAATGGCAAGAGGCAAGTGAGAACAAGGAGGTTGAGGAGAGTTGGTGAGTGAGAGGTAGCAAATCTCTAGATATAATCTGATGAAACAGGAAACATGGAAGGAAGGCAATAAACATACAAAAACACACACTGTGCATTTGGGTTTGATTGATGTGGGTTTTTACAGGATAGGTTCAAAAATGTTCAAGTCTGTCTTATTCATTGCTGCTGTAATCATTCCTAATGTTCATACTGGCCATTAAAAGATTCCATCCTAATGCACTAACGTAATGATGGGGGACAAAATCCAGTAGTCAATTTGTATGTATTTAGTACAAAATTCTCTTTTTGTTACTATTCCTCTACTGCAGCTCAGGGAAACAGTCCAGGAAAACACAAGGAGTGAATTTTAAGACCTATATCAATATTTTTGCAGTGAAGTTTTGTATTGATTCTATTGGCCTTTTTGACACCAACATTTTCATGCCCTGTAAAATGTAATTAAAAAGGATAAAGTTTTGCACTGAGATTTATCCAATTTTGGTGATGAGTAGCCTCCAAAATGCCATTTATACCAGGCAGGGTGATGACTCTTAAAGTCAGGGTGAACCAAGTTTCATTACATGTTTTTTTAAACTGCCAATTGTGAGGGTACTTAGTAAAATCAGATCCTCGCATCCATCATAACAACAACAGTAACTGGCCTTTTATTAAATAGTCAATCAATGTAACTGTACGGTCAATGCCAGGGTCAGAAATTAAGGGGTCTTGACCAAAACATTTACTTGAAAGGTCACAAAAATGCCTGCCTAAATATCAGGGGATTTGACGTGAACTAAACCTGAACTAAACACTTTGGGATTTGCCTACATGCCATTGAGCATGTAAAATAAACCGTAATGCCCCATGTTTCCTCACCCTATAAGAGTTATTGTAGTCTATTCCCAGGGAATGTGTTTTGATGAAAGAATTAGTAGTTTTTAAGTCAGAAACAGAATCAGAAATACTTTATTGATCCCCGAGGGGAAACTCTTTTGTTACAGCTGCTCACCATCACGTCAGTGTACACAGGAATAGAAGTTCTAAGCAAATCAAAATATAATACACTATAATACAGGTAAGATAAATTAAGTACAAAGTGGATATAAGTATAAAATTCAAATAAGTGTAAAGTACAAAGCAAGAAACCAAGAGATTACACAGCCTGAAGCAATGGGGAATTTCATCAGCCAGCAGTAAAAGAGAATGCAGACTAACTCAAACCACTAAAACAGAAACGCTTATATTTCAATACAATTCCCCTGAAAAGATAAAACAAACGCCCCTAGAAATAACACCAGTCCCCCAAAAGTTAATTTCTTTCCCTTGTATACACACACGTATATATACCTACATCCCCTCTTACCACACATACACACTTATTGCTTTCCATCAGACAGAAGATTACATGGCAACCTTGACCTGTCTGCCCATCGTAAATTACCACACAGCCTCTGCTGGCACCTCATTCTGGTGTGTCATCAGCTTGCGCCCACAACCACCATTACACTACATCAGAGCCTTAGTGAGTCCATTGTATGTATTACACCATGTTTTGAAATGTAAGTGAGCTCCTGTTGTATTTGCAGCTGGGGTATAGTTCTGTACTTAGTGACTTATGTTAAAGCTGCCCGGGGCGATTCTGCATATGCACAGGATGAAATGGCAGCAAGTGATGCCTGATTTTATTAAAAAAAATAATAAAACTGTAACTTTATTCAACAGAAATCCTATTACATGATCTAAATTAACTGCAGACAACAGAAATGTTAAAAAGAGGAACAGGATTTAAAGCCTGTGTGTCCAGATTTTGCTAAATCTAGTGCTCGTATGCTGCTGTTTATAAGTTTCCTCTAGTTTGTTTGAGTTTGATTTGTAACTTTCAATAAATCACAGCCACCATGTCTTCATTGTAACTGATGTCACCTTAAAAAAATGCTGTATGTGTTTGGGAGTGTGGCAAGTAAAAATAAAGCATGCTGCTGGTTTTCAACAGTTACTTGTTCATACAGTACTGGGATAGTCAGCAAGATGGAAAACAACAGTTTCCAGGTCATGAAGGAAAGGAGGAGATAATGAGAAAATAAGAGTCTAATGGGAGCTCCACTTTATGATTTAGCCTGATAAGACTGGTGCATCTTTGCAACAATAAATTGTAACCCCAAGCAGCTTTAATTGAACTTGGCAATTAAAGTGATTCAGATGCTGATCATTAGACCTGAGTACCAGCTACACTCACTCATTCTCAAACATAAAGGGCTTGCAGGTACAGTTACAAAGCATATAAGTACTCACAATACAAACGAAATGCTGAGCTTGATGCCAAAGACAAAACAATTAGGCTAACGTGAAAAATACAACTCCATGCTACATTGACGCTCTTTGATGGGTTTATTCATCAATGTTTTGACCTCTGCTGGCCTTCATTAGGTCTGCACCAAGCACCAACAGATAACGTTCAACATGCATTTCATCAATGTAAGAATAGCTGTCATTGCAATTACCTGTCAAGTAAACAAAGTAGAGGGTCACATTTTCATAAGAAAGTCATGAATTAAATGTTAACCTTGAATGATTACAGAAGACTACAGTAGTACGTGTGTGTGCGTGTCTGTCTGTATTCAGTACATGCATGTGTGTCTCTCTCTGTCCTACACTTTATATGGATGCAAATTAGTATCTGACTGTTTATATGGATGTATACAGACATAGAAAAGTGTGTGTGTGTGTGTGTGTGAGAGATATCAACGTGTGTTCTCTCTGCTCTCCATGCTGCTCTGCTCCCACAGTGCCCCTGGGACCCATCTGCCTCCCTGTTATTAATTCATCAGGCTTAACCATGCAGCGCTTTATGACTCTGTTTGGACTGACGAACTATCACACACCTCTATCTCTCGCTCACTCTTTCTCAGGAACACAGTATTGAAAAACAATATCTGTCACTGGATGCTGAACCTACACTTGCAGCTTGATATGCCTATTGTATTGTCTGTTATATGTCTTGCCTCTTGGCCTGCAGTTCTGTTGTCCCTATACGAATAGTCAATATAGCGTATATGAGCGTAGATTGTGCTCTGTCTCTGCATCGCTGCCACCGAGAGAAATTTCTGCACAATTGCTGTTCTTGGGTGGTTCCTGAACCAATTTTCCATCTTGTATCAATATTACAGTGTCAAAACGTATCTTAAAGCTGCCTGGTAATTCCGCAAGTACTCTCAAAATCACTAAATCCCTCAAAAATGATTAAGCTGAATAAAAACCAACAAAATGGAATATCTTATTACACTTTAGAGGCCCTCAGAGGGCCAAAAATAATTTCTCAGAAGGCCACAAACCTTCTTTGGGCAACCCTGAACTACAAGATTGAATTCTTTTTACTACGACTTTGTCTGTGTAGCTAATTCCCATCATGGAAACTATTTTGGCTGAAAACACAGCTGATTGTGACCATGTTCAAAATAAACCCTTTCAAAGAAATAAATCTAAACTTTGCATTGAAAGATAATCTAAGAATCAATCAATGCCGTTCACGTGAATATGTCTTGATTGCCATGTCTAAACCTATTCCCATCAAAGACAGAGAGAAGAGATCTGAGATTGCGGAACATCAAAAGAGTTTATCTAGCTAGTATTATGTGGCTGTAAATAGCTGCAGCAAAGACACGAGACACACTCACTGAGCACTGAGAAAGTAGAAGTGGAGAGGGAGGAAGTAAGGAAAGAAAGAAAATAATTAAAGAATGGAAAGTCCTGGCTACCTCAGGAGCTTAAAAACAGACAATGCATTCCTTAAAAAGATACAAAAATCAACAAACAAAATAACCGCTTTTTCTTTTTTTTTTTTTTTTTTTTTTTTACAATTAATAGTAAAAATGTATCTTTTGTTTTTGGTGGTACAAGAGTTTTGCATCTTTGCCGCAAACCAAGTCTGATCTTCTGGTTTCTCTGAGTTAGAAGTTAATATAAGTTGTGACCAGTATCACAATCTATCTGGCTTTCTCATCTTTTCTCTCTCCCTCCACTGTCGACTAACAAATAACATCTAACAGGCCATAAGAACCATCTTCTGAAATAAAAAAAACTGGACTGAACTAATCTACTGTGAACAACACAGACCAGACCAGGTTGTGTCAATTCTCTCCATTCCATAGAACTACAATAATTTGTTTTATTTTGCAGAATTAATGTAACTTACAGGTCTGATATTATGCTCACTTATTGACCTATTTGGAAAATACTGCCTTCATTTATAGTTGGTGAGGAATCTTAATTTCACAAATAAAAAAGTTGGCATACATGGTAGGGTGACTTTCCCCTCCACTCTGTCCCTCAGAGGCTAACACTAAACTTGAGGACATCCAGGGGGAGTTCTTGTTGGCCCACTAGTGGCTTACTACTGGGGTGATACTGCCCCCCAGTGGACATAATGTGAATACAATTCTCTGCAATGGAGAGTGAAAGACAATCAGCATCATAGCATGCATAAGTTAAGAGAGTATTCAATCTCATGTTACAAGTTGTGTGATCAGAGGAGTGTGGTGTGCTAACCATGGAGCAGGTTCCGTGTCTTGCTCAAGGACGCTTCAGCATCAAGTAGCCAGCTGGGTGTTTCCAAAGGAGACCCGAGACCATGTCCTCATCATGAAGCTAAAATGTAAAGTCCACTGAGCCTGAATTATCGTTCCACAATATGTGCAGGTCACAGAGTTTGTCGAACACATATTTTGGCTGGATGTACTGAACCTAAGCATTCATCAGTTCAGGTTATAGGTGAAAATGCAGGAATTACCTGTTTCCTATTCAGTTTTGTTTGCATGTAAACACACAAGCACAAACACTCATATACAAACACACTTTGTCAGAGGGAACACGGAATTGGTCACACTGGATATCCCTAATGCAGCAAATTACAAATATTGAAAGAAATACACTGTATTTCAGCAACCCACTTGCACACACACATACACGCACCTCATTAAAAAATGCCCATGATACTGTAAGTTATTCTCTTATACATGTGTTGGCAGTACTCTTGTTTGATTCATGGAGCTCTAACATATTTCCCGCCTTAGAGCCTCTACGGAACTAAACAAATGACAATGTTTGAAAATGGCCCTGACAACGTGATTACAGATATGACAGTATGCCAGTTGTCACTTCAAGGGAAAGTCTGGAAAAAAAGAGAAATGGGAATGCCAGAGAGAGACTGAAAGTCATCGGAAAAAAATGTTGAGAATGACATTCTCCATGGGGCAAAGGAGTGAGAATAGTTGACAAGAGATAGAGAACAGTGATATGACATGCTTTAAATTGAAGTGCAAGAGTGGGAGAAGATAAAGGATGAGAAGAGTAACAAGAGAGGTATAAATGGTATAATTAACTGGCTAAAATACAAGCGTACAACAAAGGCAAAGAGAGACATGGGGATTTTATTCATTCTTTGCCACAGAGACACAGTTGGACGACGAGATGACGAGGGGCAGGAAGGAAGAAGAGTAATGAGGGTAAGTGCAGGAGAAATCTCATTCAGAAGCACCATGACAGTAAATCACAATGCAGAGCCACTCCCTGATGTGTGAAAGAAAACCTTTATGTCTTATCAATGAGAACACAAACTGTGTGATGCACCACTACTACTGCTACTACTACTCTACCTGAGCACACATTTTACACCACAGATGTTTTAAATGCATCTGAACAGTAGAAGAAAAGAAATGTTTGGAAGACCCAGCATTTGTAGGGGTTTAATGTCAGTTTTCCAGTCTTTTGCCTCTGGTACCTCTCAAGACACTGGTGAAAAAACAGATGTTGGGACAGGAAATGTAACCTGGAATATGGCACATGGCTCCTGGTGGAGACAAAATGTTATGGCAACTGTTTTAGGAATATCAACCTGAGCTGTTACGGCAGAGCAAGCAAATCTCTCAAAATATCTACTAGACATTAGACTTCCTCTAATTCGGTGCATTTCAGTTCAATTCAGCTCAGCAGAGTTACACAGCATTAACATGATATTCTGTTAGGTGGAGGCGGTGACAGGGGTGGACAGAGTACTAGAATATCCTACACAAATGTTTGATTTAAATATTACTCAAGTGCACGTAAGATTACATGTGATGACAACTTCTCGAGTAAAAAAGCAGCATTTCTGAAGACACCATAAATAATGTAATTACATATTGTCACTGTGAGAGGGCCAATTTGGCATCTTGACTGTAACTTGTATATTATCATTTATTTAATTCATCCCTTCTATTAATAGCTCAATTCAGTGATGCTCTCTAAAGCAGTGGCCATGTTTGGTTTAGCTTTCTCACAAACTTGTATTCAAAATCCCCCTGATTAGACTAGATTAGACTATTAGATTAGATTAGTAACCTTTTTTCTTTTGCAAAAAAGTTGAGTGCAACACTTTCTTTCAAAATCTACATGATTAATTCTCTCCACATTAAACTATTAAACTTCTTTTGGCTTCAAACATGCAGGCATTTCAAACTGACTTCCGCAATTAAACCCAAATTCAGCTTCAGTGTCAAGAAGGACGTCTGTGTAGCTGCCTGCATGTAAACAATTAATATAAACACAGTAAAAACAATACATAGTAAATTAAAAAGCAATTAGCTGACCATATAATTAGAACCCCTTCCTTGGATTAAAGAAAAAACTATTTCACTTTCTGGGCCTTCCTTCAAGTCTTCAAGTATATTAAATAGTATATTATAATATATAAATATTGTTACACACAACTCAGCTTTCTCATACATTTGTTAGATTTTTTAGATATTTGTTAACACTGAGAGACCTCATTATTCCTCAGAACCTTGTAATGTAATCTAAGTATCAAAAAGTACACAAGGACCTTAACAGTCATGAACCAGATTGACATTATTTCAGATATAACACTGAGGCAGATGCATAAAGAATCTACTGACACATTGTAGTACAAAGATGAAAAAGGTACTTCGAAACACAGGTGGCTTAAGGAAGTGTTCAAACATGTTCTCGTTTTCCAAGAAACAAACATCTTTTAGCTCCTCGGGTAAACTGATGCTATCTCTCCATTTTCTGCCCCAAGCAACCTCACTTAGTGCCTTTCCCTCCAGGGAGCTTTTTCTTGGCAAACAGGGCTGTTTATTTTACTAAAACGGGCCCTCACTTCAGCTGGTTTGTCTAATTAAAATGCTGCAAAAGCGTCAATGAGTAGGTATTTTATTTAACAGCTAATTGTGCTGACGCCAGGGACTGGGATATTTTATGCATACACTTTGCAGGATCTTGGGGAAAGAACACAATTGTATACACACACGCACGCACACACACACACACACACATATATATACAAACGAACACAGAGGAGATCAGTTTCGTGCTCATTGGTGGGATGAATTTTAAACAGTCAGGAGTATCGAGTTAATCAGTGAGAATTCTGTGGGGGAATATCAGGTTGCCTTTTAACAGGGGAGGATGCATGTATGATTAACGCACCGCTCCCCATTGGACTGAAATGAATAATTGTCTTGTTTACCAACAGGTGTTTTTAATCTAGACACAGGAATTAACAATCCTTGTTTGTAAGTGCGCTCAGGGGTTGTCATGTTTGAGATGTAATGACTTGCCGTTTTTCTTGTCAACAGCTCATGCCATCCTAATTGAGTGTTTCAAGTCGATGAGTTTAAAAAGGTCAAGGTGTATCTACAAAAAATGCTTTGTAAGCGTTGCTTCTGGTGGACATTCCCACCCTTAGTGTTAATTAGGATGTTCACTATGAATTTGTGTCAATAAATTTTAATACAGCCCTACTAAAGTTGGTAAACTGTTCACACTCAAATAGTTACACACAGTCACATCTGCAAGTGCAACCACAGACTGATAGGAGGTTAGCGAGGATTCATAGGGGGCTGCGTTGGTGAGGGTGTGTTGTTTTAAAGTAGACAATGAAATACGACCCAGAAGTCCAGTTGGAGTAACAGATTTGTGCGTTTAAAGACTTATCGCCCAAAACACTGCACAACGGTTTGTAATACTCAGATAGGATTTTACAACTGGAAAGTTATCATAGCGGCAACTATTTTATCTTTCGTCGCGATAATCATGAGGTAAAAAGCAGAAATACGGCATTCACATTAAAAAGTCATCTACCAGGAATGTGTGCTGCATGTATTTGATTGGCCAACGCAGTGCCTTGCTGGACAACCTCACATTACGTTGCAGCAAAACTTGAGCTTGTTTTCCTACAGATCCTCTCTTTTTACCAAGGGTTTCTGTTATCCGGTAACCGTTTTTTTTTACCGGCAAAATCTGTTGAAGTCTGACATATTTAAATCTCCCTGGACGGCGAAGAGAGATGCCATCGCTGTGATGACAATGCTCTGCGGTTATGGAGGCTTGAATTTCTTAACGGCCTGCAAAGTCCTTATCAGGGATTTCAGCGACATCTATCCCGAGTGGGCCAAACTGGATCATATTTTATGGATAAAATCTTTTCTGGTTTTCCCTCTGAGTCCTCCGGCTGCTCTGCCTTGACTCTCGGGGATTTACAGAGTTTCCTGATGGACAGAAAGCTTTACTTGTTGCTAAAGTAAGTTCATCTCTAACTGCTACTAACTGCTGTCAGCTAGTTAGCTCAGTTAGCAGCACGGAGCACCGGAGGAGTGTTGGTGTTTAAACCGCGAGCACAGGAGCTTTGGACCACCGAAGGAGGAGGTTTTCAGGACCGGGGCAAGGGGGAGCCAGCGGAGAATGCTGATGGGGAGCAGAGCCGGTGTCGTGCCAGAATCCGGGAGAGCAAGCAACATAACCGGGCTCAGCAGCCTCTACGGATATCATGGCAGAGGCGAAGAGACCGAAGATGACGTTGCTGGAGGAAGCTAAAAAGAGAAAAAAAGAGAGTGACAAAGACAATAACAGAGTAAATCTCGGACTGGATTTTAGTCATTGGTGAGAGCTTCACAAAATAAAAAGTTGCAAGACCGACGCCAAGCTGGCCTTCTTGCTGTTGGATCACTAAGTATTTGGTTGTCAACTCACTAGTTTTTGATCCTAAGTAATGTAATCATAACAAATGCACGTTTACAGCTGTCCAAATTTACTTGAATTGCACTCTTAAACTGTGGGGGGCCAAATCGCAAAAAATACCAACTCTTGCATAATGTTGCTTTATGCTCAATAAACACAGATTATATTTGACTGGAATTTTCCCCATTTGTCCGGGATATTGAAATCTTCCAGGACAAGTGGACCGGCACCAAAGTTTTTCAAACGGAAAACCTGTTTTTACCTCTTGTCTGTTTGCATGTCTTTCCACTGACTTTGTATCCAATCGTACCATCTCTAAACTTTGCTTTGCATTTAGTCTGAACACACCTTTAAGCCCCTTTCAGACCGGAACGAGACAACTGCAGCAGCTGGGCAGGTACAGTATAGTAAAGCTCTCCCCAGAACCACACAGTAGTTAGCACATCAGTCTGCTCTGTGTCAAAAATTTGACATGGCTAAACCTCAGAAGCAACAGAAAATGTGAAAGTCTATGTTCGTTCACAAGAGCTGCAACCATATCTCCCCACCTGTGCCTCGGCCTAGCTGTCTAACTTGTTGCTTCCACAGTTAGAAAGGCTCCTAAAATAAAAACAGCATCACAAGAATCGCAAAAATATTTAGGGCCGCAACTAATGAGTATTTTCATTATCGATTAATCTGTCCAAAAGCCAAAAATATTCAATATACAATCAGGAGATTCTTACACTGGATAAGGTGGAAGGATGAATCCATTGTTGATAGAAAAGATTGACAGAAAATTAATCGACTACTTTTATATATAAATATTTATTGCAGGGTTATTGTACTGAATAACATTGTAAGGTATTACTGTTCATGGTCCGTCCCTGTTGATTCCTTTTAGCAGACGTGATGCCAGTGGGAAATAAATTTATCACATTTAATTTTTTTTACTCCCTGTTCTTTGGATATTCTGTCATTCTGGCAACCAGACAAATACGGCAAATCACCTTACTTGAGTGTTACCAATAAAAAGCAGGATTGTTTTTCTCTAATGAGGTGTGAAAACACTTGGGTTGTGGTCTTCAATGGTTTAGGATGGTTTGGAGAAAGATGTGTGATTTTGGTCCAGTTATTGAAGCAGTAAGGAAAGGAGTGGGGGGGGTGTTACTCAGTGAGAGAAAGCCTAGCTTGTATTACCTTTTCACACGTCAGCCTGAAACTGACAGGTTGCTAAAGCAAAGGTATTTTAACATCCAATTTCAACAGTTTTGTGGCACAAACCTGCGAAACTAAGGGTGAAAATGAAAATGGAGAAAGAGAGAGAAAGAGGGGCCTAAACTTGGGAATGGATGGAGGCTCTTTTTTGTCATTTCTTTTATCCCGTAAAGGAGGAAAAAAATACCTGACACACACCAATACCTATAATCGGGTGAGCGTCTCCCTACTGTCATTTCTCACCTATACAGAAAAGGAAAAGTGGTGGATGGTATTGGTGCAAGAGATTTGCGATACATGATGGCAAGTCACAACACGAGAAAGACAGCACCAGAAAACCTTTTTGGAGCTGCATTTAGCTGATGTACCCTGATGTGAAACTGCCCAGCTTGGACAGAATACATCTTACAATGTTAATCCAGTCCTTTCAAGGAAAACAACAGCGTTGGTTGTTTGTTCAAACAACTTGTTTACATTCTGTGCCAAAGTAGGAAACAGTGTGACATTCAGAAAAAGGGTGTGGAGGTCAGACTTTTGGATGGACATGAAGGTGTTTGACTGCGAGACAAGAGGGTGGGGTTCAACGTTCAACACTGGTTTGCTTTAACCACAATCAAAATCTGTCAAATGACATGTCAGAGATGGTAGATGTCAAAATACCTATCTAGAGTCTTTAAGTCTAACAGTCAGCACTTGCCTCAAAACATTCAACAGCTTAAGATCTCTTCTGGTACACCCTACAGACAAGAACCCCACCCCCAAAGGAAATCTGGAGTAGTGTACGACAACACACACCTGTGGGGAACACTACATCAGAAGTCACTGGACTGCCGAAGAAAGATCAAGGAGGACATTCACATCTGACGCCAAAGTACATCAATAAGAGACAGGGGTGACTGTTGCTAGTTGGAGGATCATTTGGCTAGGTTGTGGACCACTAAAACCCGAATAACAGTCTATCTACTGTATGGGAGCATTACGGTTTCCCGGATAGTTATAGAGAAAATGAGCAACAAATCAGTATTGAATTGTTCTTGTTCAACTGAAGTCAGGTATGTCTATGGATACACTTAAAACATGTACTTTACGACGGCATCACCTGAATGTGTCGATTAGGGGAACAAGACAAAAACAGACTGGAAGTCGAGTCCTTCTCCCCAGAGCGTTCAGGCAGCCTCTCACTGCAGATTCAGACTGTGCCAAAGTATTAACTAATGCTATAGTTATTACTATATTGCTATAGTGTTTAACGCTGCAGATATCCAACCGTACTCGGTCGTAGCGAATACAGAATTTCAAAGTGCTTGAGCCCCGCTACAATGTGCCTTCATGTATGCATTTTAGTCAGTCCGTTGTGCCTGCCCTGTATAAACGACCTCAAGCTGCAGTTGTTCAGGAATTAACAGGTCAGTCTTACAATGGAGCATTACTGACATTTTTGTTATTTATTTTCATTATTATATGTCATGGATTTGAGTGCCTTAACTGTTACAGTAAGAATTATGGTCAATGAGCCCCTGTTGAATGTTTAGCTACATTTTTCAGTACATATGTAGCTGGAGATGGCAGTCCCGTAGCTTAGCATAAAAACAGGAAACAGGGGAAAAAAGCTAACCTGGCTCTGTCCAAAGGTAGCAAAATCCACCTATGAGCACCTCTAAAGCTCACTAGCCAAGAAATAGTCACCCATCGTAAAACTACGAATTGTCGTTTTTAAATTTCAGTTTGTGTACGTATTAAACAAACAAGATATAACCCCCCCCACACACACACACACACACACACACACACACACACACACACACACCACACACCACACACACACGAGAGTGGTATCAATCGTCTCATCTAACTCTCAGCAAGAATGAGTATTTCAGAAAATCTCAAACTACTTCTTTAATGAGAGCATCAATTGAGATTAATTTTACTGTACTTTTCATATCTCAGTACTCAGTAATTTACATTTCTATATCTACACAACCTTCTCTCTGCTATTTATAATAAAATAAATCATAGTATCCATACCAGACTGAAGCTAAACTTTGAGCTGTTCTTTAAAGCCCTCCTCCCCTCCAGTGAGCCTGGTAGGATCCCATCCTATTTAGAAAAGGGTTAGCCAGGATTAAAGGGTGTTTCTGCCGCTCTTATCTAGTGCTTGAGCACTTGATCACAGAGGCGTGCCCTAATCCGAACATCGATGTGGTTCCATCAACACGCTCTCCTGGAGCAACTCGCCAACAAAGGGGCTGTTGGGGCTTGTTTAGTTGGGGCCACACATCTCCCCACCCTCTCACACACAACATACACACAAACACAACACACAGATCCCTTTTTAAAGAACACTGTTTCTGCTGTTGCTCTCTTTGATAGTTGATGCCAAACGTCTAATCTCATAAACTTCTGCTTGTTCTCTGCTGACGGACTGAAGACTCAAGATCTGTGAAGCGTTGTGTGTGTGTATGTGTGCACATCTGCAGGTCTGTGTGGGTTTGTTTGGAAATCTAAGTGGGAGATTAAGTCAGGTTGGTTGATCACCAGTGGATTTGTTTACAGCAGGCTTTAGACAGAGATGATAAGCTGTTTATGTCAGATCTGTCATGAATAATTGGAAATGTTTGGGCCTTCTGATGTGTGTAACATGATAGCCTACATGTGATGGGGCTCTACATCTGTGTAGATAAGCAATCAGCAATTGTATATCATTTTTGAAAATTACTTTTAATACCATTTGCACCCTTAAAATTAACAGTACAGCAACATGCATCATCAACATCAATCAAATAATTAATTTCAATATCAGGCACCTAGAGTGTTAGTATTTGTTGTGATGCAAATATGACTAAAGACATATTTCAACCTTGTGGCTGATTCCAATTCAGCCTATTAACAAATGTGGGAAAGAAAATGAATTAACCCCCAGATCTCCAAAAGTGCTTGATTTAGGGCAATGGTTTGCAACTTGGGGTCAGAACTCGAGAGGATTATCAGGATAGGAAAGTAAAAAATATATATTTTTGCTACACCAACGGCTTTCTTCTAATTGTTGCTTTTTTTTCTTGTGAATTAGTGGACAATTTTACCTCTACAGGCCTCTAAAAATTATTCAAATAAAACAATCTGAGAAGGGAATCGTGTATTGGTTAAACTGGACACAACCCATTTAAAGTAGTGAACAACAACAAAACAATAAAATCCATGTTTCAGGTAAGATCAATTAATTGTGCTCTCGAATTTCATTAAAAAAATTGAGTATTGGTGTGTTTTTGTGTCTATCTCAGAGTACATATACACTAAGTATGTCTACGAACAAGGCAGAGATAGACAGACTGAGTATGTTCTACGAGAAAAAATGACCCTCTGCTTCCCTTGTGGGCCTGCTGGCTTTTTGACAGGACTGTATATCATACTCTTGGATGAGTTGTAATTGCAAGTGACTGTTCTGTGTTTCTCAGAAGTGGTGTGTGTGTGGTGGCGGTGGGGGGGGTCAGTGGTGTTTTTGTATAAATAAAATGAGAAGTGTTGCGCTTGCTCTGGATTCTTTAGGAAATTGCTGTCGCACACACACAGGGGCTGGAGCCGGGGCCTGGCGACGGAGACTGAGTCTGGCTCCCAGAACCATTACAACGCCTGCTGGAGCCACAGAGGCCAAGCTGTGTGCGAGAGTGACTGTGTATTTTGATAGTACTGCAAGCTTTTGGGGGCCAAGCTGGACATGAGTTGGATATGTAAGTGAGGGTGTAAATACTTGTGTTAGTATTGTATTTGCGCTTAAGAAGATTTAATGTTATTATAGCTGCATCTTTTGTCAGAACAACTGTATTTTGATTAGACAAGATGGGTTAATATTTAACATGGGGGTGTATGTACTGTACATGCATGTGTATATATATGTATGTAGGTCTTTTTCATGTCACATCACCAAGAAGGTCCTTGTTGAGAAGGTATACTTACAGCTATAAATCTCGGCAATGCGAACAGAAAGCTGGAGTCGCCATTCTGGAGAAAAACACAGACTAAACACTGATGACCCCAGTGCTGACCTTGCACACACGCACACACACACACACACACACACACACACACACACACACACACACACACACACACACACACACACCCTGCATCAGCATTGTCCCAATGTCCCAAGGTTTAAGCAACAATTTCTTGGGTAATGGTACAGCAAGAAGAGGGGGAAAACTGGTGCATACACAGAGCTATAGGGCTGCAACTAACACTTATTTTCAGTATCGATTAATCATTTGTTCAATAAAACGGGAGAAAATAGTAAAGAAAAAATGGCCATCACAATTTCCTGTAGCCTGAGGTGTCCAATGGTCCAAAACATTTTCCAAAAAGAGTACATTTACTTAACGTATTCATTTTGCTGTGAAACCGTCCACCTCTTCACAGCACATTCACGGATAAGAGATACAACCACTCTGTTTTGTAGGTTGTTGTGCTTCAGATGGGGTGTGAAATGACACAGGAAGGGACTGTTTAAATGCAGAAAAAGACCACTGCATATTATTACTTTTTGGTTTAGCTGATGAAGCAAGCCAGAGTGAGAGGTAAGCATATTATATTAAGCCGTTAGTAATTAAATTTTCAGGATATTCTGAGGTAAGCACCAAAAAATACACCATGTTGCCGTTGATTACTATTATTAAATTGTGAAAGTCCAAGTTTTATATTATGGGAAGTAGGGCTGCAATGATTATTTTCATTATCGGTTAATCAATTATTTTCTCAATTAATCAATTGTCTGCTCTATAAAATGTGTAAAATGGTGAAAAATGCACTTTACAATTCCCTAAAAACCAAGACGATGTCTTCAAATAGCACGTTTTATTCGATCAACAGTCTAAAACCCAAAAATTACCAATTTACTATCACTTAAGACTAAGAAGCCAATCCTCACATCTGAGTATTTGGGAATTTCTGGTATTTTTGCTTGAAAAATGTTTATTCATATAGAATTTTCTGTCAGTCGACGAATCAGCCAATCCTTTCAGCTCTAATAGGACGACTGATACAATACAACAATCTACTAGTATTTGTTGGAATGTTTCTTTATGTTTATTATATGTATCTATAGCTCTTAAAAGTATGCCATTTCCCAGGAAGTAAAAAAAAAACGTTCATTTTAAAAGTTAGTTAAATACGTTTTTAAAATGTCTTTTTTTTTCTTGAATCGACATAGTTCAAGCGAAGGGGCTTATGAGATGAAATGCGTTATTTGCAAAATCTGCAATTTAACAAAATTAGGAATTTTTCTTAATAGAAATACAAAGAACTCCATCATACTATCTTTATACTATCTGTGATTAGCATTTTATGTGAGTGTCTGTCTCCCTCTGCTGGAACAGACAGGCACAAAGTTGTGGTGATGCCAGGAAGCAAGGCAGCAGTTCAACCAGACTGGTAACCCACATCCCAGTGACTTCAATTTGCCCTCAAAACCCCACAAGAACTGTTAGATGGACCTTTGACCCGATACCACACACTGGGGCAACCTCATTTATCACCTGGATGTGGAGTGTTGTGATAGGGGGGTGGAGGGAGGAAGAGGGGCTTTGAGGGTGTAAGCACTCTTGAAGGGAAAGGAGGCTTTTATGTACATGTACAAAAGTTACAGACAGAGAGACGCTGTCTGCTTTGATTCTGATTGGCCGGGGGGGGTTGGGGGGTGCAGAGAGGTCAGGGAGTTAGGGCTGATGAATGTTTTGTGATACTCAGGAGAGGTCTCTATGAGGGGGGAGCGCAGTGTGGTGTGTTTTGAATTAGAGACAAATAGACCTCCTTAAAAACTTCTATGTATTTACTGTTGTGACTGGGGCTGCTCCTGAAATGAGCAGAGAAAATGATGTAAAGGATGTAGGAAGAGCCAAGCTTATAACCAAAAAGGTCTGTTATTTGAGTTAAGGACGCCAACAATTTTTATTTTATTTCTGTTTATTTTTGCCAATTGTTTGGAAGGCCCATTTTTCTATGCACTGCATCCATGTCACTGCCAACCTTGCATCACCCATGCACTGCGTTGCCAAAGATTTTGGCAGTAGCAGATATTTAAGTGAACCCGTCAACACAAGGGGAGGTAGTTTAAAGTGCAACAGGCTTGAATGTTTCAACCCACAGAGGTCAGAGCAGCATTGCTTTTTCTCAACACTAGATCTAATATGGAGTTTTTGAGGCACAACATAACAGCAAAATCTCAAGAAAACGCCAACAAATTTTGGTTGAATTACTTCTGAGTGAAAAAGACTACATACTGACATGAGTACACACAAACACGCCACACTCCCGTTTCACTTAAGTTTTCAAGGCTGTACTATTCACAGAGGCGCCAGATGCTACGCAAGGTTTGTAGTTATTTAATTTATCTTTATTTACCCTTTACAGATTGTTTCACACACCAGGACATAATAATGCTAACCTGTACAAAACACATATGAACGCAGCCACAGCAATTACACACAGCAAAAACACTATACTGAAGAGTGAAAAATGGGGGAGAAAGTGAGTACGACAGAGTGAGAGAGACGTTCTATCATATCTCACCTTCCACAGAAGTGACAGGCAAAGCGACAACTAATAGGCCTTTTTCACAAATTTTGACATGTCACAGTAGGAAATGCACAGGTCTAAATAATAAAATTAATGAAGGCTGAATTCCATTGTGCATGCTTGCTCACTGTCATGGCTTACTGTGAATAAAACAGTACCATTGTTAATATTGGTGGTAACACCTGTGCTAGACTGCTAGGCCTAGACTGACCTAAACCAACCAAGGTTACAATAGTTAGTGCAGAAGAGAATACAATCCTAATATTATTCTTAGAGCAACCACACCTTGGGTCTATGTTATAATAAAGACATAGAACCAAGTCAGTAATAAAAACCTTGATCAGTCTTATCTTATGTAGACTGTACACTTCATATATTTCAAAGCAGCCAAAGCAGTTACACAAGTCAGTAACACTGTACTGAAGAACACATTACTGGAGACAGAGAGAGCAATGATAGTCCAGTTTCCACATAGGTGACAGGCAAAAAAAACTTAATAATAACCAACACCAAACCAACAAATAGTTCATAAAAATGCAGTGCAATGAGAATAAACTTTTAACACAGTTGACTGTGTTATAATAAAGACCTACAACAAAGTCAGCCAATCTTGATAAAAAAAAAAAAACATACTGTGACCTACATAAGGTTGCAGCTAGCAATTATGTTCCTTATTGGTTTATCTGTTAATTAGTTGTACTATTCATTGATTCATCTTTAAGTCTATAAAATATTGAAAAACACCCATCACAATTTCCCAGAGCCCAAAGTTACAGTAGGCTATGTCTTCAATTTGCTTGTTTTGTCCCAACAAAAGGTCCAACAGCAGTAAGATATTCTATTTGTTGAAATTGTTGATGATTTACTTTCTGTTCATCAATTAATCGATTAGTTGTTTCAAATGTAAATATGGCCTTGTGAAGTGAACACTGCACTGTGACTAATTAAAAATACAACCATCTTACCTGAACTTAGTAACGTTACTCCATATGTAGACTTCAGCTGAAGCTAGTCTAGCTCACTTACAGCTAGCTAGCGTTAGCTCATTTAGCATTCAACCCTCCTAGCAAACTCAGTTAGCCGGCTAACTAGCTAGTTAGCCGGCTAACTGCCGGTTAGCTACCTCACTGAAGAATTAAATCTTAGCAAGCGCTGGATTAAACTCGGTTCTTTGTCTGGGAAATGGAAATCGGAAAATAAATCAGCAGCCTGTCACTTATTCTCCTGAATTTCTTTTAAATGGGACACTTGAAAAGATAACTTTAGTTAGGCTATATGATGAAAATCGCCCCCGAATCTTGAGTGCGAGCGATAGGCTAGCAGAAACATTTTGATCGTTAATGCATAAACCAAAATTCAAGCTCCTTCCTAAATTACCTCAAGTACTTGCAGGTATTACCACAGCCAAAATACACCAGTAAAAATGGGGAAGGGGAGAGACAATATTTAAGTGTACCCTATATTATAACCTGCCATTGAGCAATTTTTATTATAAACGGCTTGTTTGTATAATGCCTGTTTATACCTTCATACACCGTCAACGCCACAAATATACATTAACAAACATTAGACTCACTTTCTGTTAAAATGTCACGTTTCGTGTCTGAATGCTGTTGAAGAAACCATGACACAACATTTCTACCGATTATAAGGATGTGTAGGCGCGCGTGCACACAATGGGTCTGTCCCAATACTCACACTTGCGGTCTTGAGCACTTGGAACACACAAGTGTAGTAGTACACAAGTGTATCCCATGTCTGAAATATGCCAACACACAGTACACACTTGATACACACTTCTAATACGCTTCGAGGCAGTATTCAGAGCTATCCCACAATTCACCAGGGTCTACTGCACCACACCAGTCCAGTTATTGGTGGTAATGCGCCTGTACTGGTTTTAGGATCAATAATAATCAACAGACATGAAGAAGTTTAAGTTTGTGACGTGCTGAGTTGGGTGTAAATATTAATATTCATATTCAAACACAACAAAGTTATGGCAGAACCTCCACAGATGGTTATCTGGTAATATTCTTCTTCATGGGACTGATAAGATTAATATAGCATATCTGACAGTCATCGTATCGTTTTATCAAATACTTTGAGAAATATCCGTTCATATCCGTTCCATAAAACAGAAGCCATTATAAATAACATAACGCATAAAATAATGTCTCTTTTATGTATGTACAGTAAGTAGGCCCTTGCTTCTAGATAACTGATATAATGTCTTTATTAATTGTATTCCTCCTCTCAGCTCATGAATGTGCGTCATCTGACTGTAACTGCAATACAGTGTGCTTGATCTTATTCCGAGCTGGACTGAGCCATGTACAGTATTTGTATTTGGGTGAGTGACAGGATGTACTTATTAATGGGCACTTGGGCACTGTGGCAATTACCGGAAATACGTCACACTTTAATACTGCAAATACTGCAAGTGTGGGTATTGAACGGACCCAATATCAGCTTGGTCACCTGACCATGAATTCGTTTTTTAATGTCTGTAAAGTACTGTACTAATGGAGGTTGGAAATAGTTGGTGACAACACTTCTTAACAATTTATCTGCTTGTATTTACAGTATTTCCTCTAACACATTAGCCTGAGGGAGGGACTTGTGGGTATAAAAGGTCATCTGAAATGAAGAAGTCTGTTCTGTCTGGAGTTACAGAGAAATTAACATCCCATGGGAATTTATTTTCCACAACTTAAAGACTGAGATTTGATATTGTACATACTATATGCCACTTTTCATACATGGCCTATCTATATGCAACTCACCTAGAAGCAACCTTACCCTTTAACTTTGTTTATATTTTTGGCATTGTGTATATTTGGATTTTGGATATCTTGATATTTTATATTTGCACTCTTTCTTACTTTGTACTGCAGCTGCTGCACAACAGTTTCCCTCAGGATAAATAGAGTTATATCTTATCTCAATAATGATCCCCTCCAGACCTGTTTTAAGACATATAAACATTTTTGATAGCCTAATAATTTGTGTCCGATATGGTTTTTCCACAAAACAAAGTCGAATCCAGTGTTGAAAGCACACCCACTCCTTCTCCCTCACTAAAACATCCAGGATGTATGAATATGCAAATATCTTTAGCTTCAACAGTTGAACTGCTATGGTGCAATATGTCTCCTGCTTCACTAAAAAAAAATCAATGTTCACATGACATGTGCAAGTTGCATATTGGAATTTGACTGGCTTCCAAACAAGTTGTTATGTGACAAAATCCTGCTCATACATACACGTGCTAAACTCAGGTTTAAGGTGGTACTTTGAGGCTAATACTTGCTAACACTAGTAATATTTTGAATGCGGGACTTTTACTTAGAGTAATTTTACAGTGTGGCATTGCTGCTTCTACTTAAGTAAAAGATCTGAGTACTTCTTCCACCACTGGTGGCCTTCATTTAAGAGTAAGACCCTGCAGCAATTATGTTATGTGATATTACTGTGAAACTAGGATATTATGAATATCTGTCTACCAGAGCTGGGAAACAGAGAAATGAGACTGAATTTGTAGTGTTTACTCCAAAGATGATGAATGGGAGGGTGACTTTGTGTGTGTGGACTGTTTATATACACAAGGGAGCTTTGGATGAATGACCCTTCAATACCCTGAGGGAAAATTTCTGTTGTATGAAGTACATACAGAATATAAAGCAAATATTAGGACAGCATAAGGATACAAAAACAACACACACACTGACAGAAACCAGACTTAATTAAAAAAAACACTATACCCACTTAGCTGTACTTGTTACGGTAACAAAGAGAGCTCTCAAACAGTAAATACAACTTGATGAATTGCTCTTTGATAATTTAATAACATTTACCATGTTTTTTAGTTCACTTGCCAAAGTGAAAAACAGGTTTAGCTACACAACTCGGAATGTTTTTGAAATGCAGTAAGCTGATGGACCTTCTCTTAATATCTTTATAACTTATTTTATAAACTGTCAAAATGATAATAAGTTTACAGTTTGCAGCTGAAGGTTCACACGATATGGGATGTAGTGAAATTGGAGATTTCACTGCTAAAAAGTCTGGTTTTACTATTGGTACATTAATACAACTGATGGTGTACATGCATATTAATATTTTTCTGTTTCTGAGAATAAGACAATACAGGTTGGCAGCGTGAGAAAACATTTTCCTTTAAATGGTTCTTCAGCTGTTAAGACTTTAGTCTGAATTATCACATTTAAACCACACAGTGGCAGTGAAGACCCCAAATGACACTAAAATGTCCATCTACTAGGGTTGATAATGTAAACATGTTACTTCATGAAACTGTTATAGGTATTGTGAGATTATTACACTTTAGGGTTTCTATTAAAGTGAACTTTAACTTAGCAAGGTTGCTGTTTTAACAGTGATGTTACATTAAAGGTTATAACATGTAAAACAAGTGTGGGCATTATCGCCTGCTTCAGAGTTGAATGATAACTCCAACATCCAGATCCTCAGACAGGACCAGGCATTCTCCAAATGTTTGAGGGTGAAAATCAAATGGTGTAAGCCATCTGCTGTTAAATGTGTAATTGTGTAGGACACAAAAACTGTTGTTTTGAGGGAAAATACTCACTGGAATATCCCCTGTTAAAAAATACAGTTGATAGGCAAGTTTATATGTTGGCAGCTCCATGTGGGAGTGAGTATTGTTTAAAAAACTTAAATACCCAAACATCCTCATTATGCAACTCCAGTAAACTACACATAGCACACACATTATGCAAATGCAAGCTTTTTTTTTTCTACCAAACAAAAACAAACAGTGAAAACAGAGGGGGGAAACACACATTGGAGGATCCAGTTTCTACTTCCAAGATTCAGTTAATCTATTGCGGACACAAATGAACAAACAACAGAATTTCATTGTAATAAATCAAGTGAATCTTCAGCAGTTAGTTGAGAATGTTGCAGCCCATTTTGCAGTTTATGTTGATAAGACTGCTGATAAACTGGATTTTCATGTAGAAATTGTTCTCTAGAACTGCTTTAATGATATAAATATCTAATGTAACTATGAAAGGAAAGAATAGCTGTTTGCTACTGAGCCTATGATCCACTCAGTTGCTCCTTTGATTGAGAGGCCACAATCACAATGTGCTGAGCTTCTCCTGAATCTCCCTTATCTTCTTTTAGTTTAATGCTTAATCAACAATGTTGTGGTAACATCGTGTAAACTATAAGCTCTGACAGCTCGTCAATGTGTATTATTATTACTTAACTTTGAGTTTATGTCTACTTATTATGAGGATTATGTCATCAAAAAAGTATTAAGACATATTTTAAAAAGCAGAATTTATATTTTACTTTTTAAAAAGGAGTTAAAGTACTATCGTTTACTGCAATCCTTTGGTCAAAACCTTTACTCCAAACATGTAGGATGTAGGAATCACCAGTTGAGGGCGCTACACGACCACAGTTTTAAATTAAGATGTGTTGCTTTTTTTGCCCAGGCATGAACCTGAAAACAATGCTGGCAACTGTTTAGGGCAGGAACACAAATCTGGCAGCACTCAACGAAAACAAAAGTGGCTAATCATCTAACTTCCCCACACTTTAGGAGATCAATAGGTGTTTAAAAAGCTCAATCCGCAGACTAGTTCACTTCACAAAGGCAATAAGCGACTACACAATGGATTACCTGAGAGCCTCTCAGAGATGTGGGGGTAAAAAGTTAACAAGATTAACCAGAAAACCCCTTAAATAATGTTTTGGGGTTTTTTTGTTTCTTCATACATGCATTTGGACTTTATGAAGACTAAAATGATCATTCAGTCTATAGGCCCACTATTTTATGATAACCAACTCCAAGTGACGAGCATTGCAACTGTGTGCCTCTGGCATTTTCTGTGCTATATACCTACAGTAACCTAATTTATAATCTGCCTAACGAGCTGATTGGCGAGTTTACAGTGACCGCTTTACCGTGGTATTTTTAATTTCCTATGGAATAGCCTATCTATAATATCCCAACAGGAACTTATAGGATTTTCATTTGAGAACAAAGGTGACATGTCCGGATTTGAGATCAAGGATCCGGAGAAGGGAAAAGAGGGAGGGGGGGTCATTTATCAAGGGCCCCCACGGCTTGCAGCCATCGTGGGCCCTCCACCAAAATGTAGTGACGTCAACGCTTCCGCCCCCCCCACCACCCCCCCACCCCCCCCCCCCTCCTCTCCCTCCCCATCCCTCCTCCCCTCCACCGGCGTAGTTGGAGCAGCTCTGCTGCCTGCAATCCAACATGGAGTAGAGAGAGATGGGGCTCTAGCGGGGCCACCCCTCGGTAACAACAGCGACGACGCGCTTTTTACGCACAACTGGAACCGGAGTCGTCGGTGAAAACATGCGCCTTAGGATTTAAAAACGGAGAGAGTGCCTTGTGAGTGTGTGTGTGTGTGTGCGCGTGTGTGTGTTTGGGGAGGGGGGGGAGAAGAGAAGAGCTGGATTCGGCTACTAAACTGTCTGTATAGGCTACGTTACCTACTGAAGGCGATGGGGTATTAAAGTTATAGGAAAGGGGCATTTGCGATCCAGAAGAAACGGGGTGGCTTCGGGAGAGAAAGAGGGGGAAAGTGAGGAAAAGAAGACGGAGGCACAGCCAGTCGAAGGCAAGCCAAAGAGCCGACACTCGCACAAAGGCGCTGGGGGGATTTATGCGGAATTGGAGACGGAATCGGAGGAGCCGCGGTGAAAGAATGACGAGCGAAAAGTATGCAACCGCCGTGGTACATTACCTGAGGTGAAACGAGAAAATGATAGAAGAAACACACCCAAACGAGTAAGTACTGTGGCTCAAAGATATCTCTATCTGTATGTCTTTTTAGCTTCTGCCAGTGTCTACAAGTTGGAGATGATTAGGGCAACTTGGTGGAATGTGCAGCATAAAACTCCCCTCTACAACGCTTCATGTATGTTTTGCATTATATTTTATTTTATTCACTCGATGAGATTTGGTGCTTGATGCTTCTGTAAAGCAATGCATTGACAGTGCTGTAGAGAAGAGGTTTTTTTTAGGTCCCCCACCTTGGTGTAGACTAGTGTTCAGATGGCAAGAGAGAAAGAAGAAGAGGAGTAGGAGGAGGAGGAGGGGAATAAGCGTGGGTGGATCGGAAACATTTTCTGAAAGGATCTGAAGCGAGAGAGCAGGCCCTGTTGCAGCGTAACTTAGAAACTCAAACACGCCCCGAAGTTACACCTTTTATAAATACACAAACAGCAGCGAGCTCACGCTCCTCTTGTTTGTGCACTGTTCAGTAAAAAAAATAATAAAAACCCGACGGCGTTTACAGAAGCGATTTGCCTTCGTTATTTGGCCACATCTGTATGTTTGCTTCTCAACCGAAGGGGGAGGTCTCACAGGATATGAGATATCCGATATGCCTCATCCGCCATCTCTTTCTCAATCGCCCTCATTTGCATAGCCTACCGCGCTCCATTCATAAAAAATAGCTACCGATTGTAAACGACTTGCCCTGAAAAATAAGCGTCTGTTTCTCTTTGTGTCGAGCCTCATAAGCTCGTGTCTGTCCGACGGACAGACCCGTAGATCGTGCTGTTGCGTCTTGCGAAATGTAGCAAGTATAGAGCCGTACAATGTGTAGGCCCACAGACCTGTTTATACGGCACCCATAGGCCCATATGGAAGCGCTTGAAGCTTAAAATTAGCTTTTGCCGAGAAGGAACTGGAAGCTTAATCTGAATTACATTTAACACTGGGCATGTGGCAGAGCGGGTACAGCCCTCGTGTGAATGTTACTGGTAAAATAAACACGAATAGACCACTATGTTTAAACACGGGGAGATTATAATCGTGTTTTTCAATGTAGGTATGCAGACAAGCCTTCACCAAAAATCTATCTCTTTTTAAGACACAAATGAGCAGGCAAGTCATTTAAATTATTGTCTCTCATTTTGCCTTTTTACAACTCCATTAGCCTATATCGACAACTTGTCTGTCTCTGCCAGACTACACGGGGCTGTGCTCGGTAGGAATGCCTGCTTTGCAGATCTCTCTGCGGGGGTGGAAGGGCGAAGGGCACCGTAAGGGATGTTTGCGCTGTTGTGGCGTGACGCCGGCTCATTCATAAAAGCCCTCTAACCTCCAGCGCGTCCCCATTCATGCCTGGTGGCCGTACTCGGCTTCACGAAGCCAGCGTACAGAGACTCTGTCAGACAGGGCCAGGAGGAGAAAGGTGCTGAAACCCAGCCTGTATTAGCAAAATGTAATGCTAATACATGAGAGGCACACACTGAGGCTAGCTGCAACCATGTAGGAAACGTGTTAGAACTAACCTGAATTCACTCTTAGGTGTCTTGTACCTTCGGAAAGTGTTTAAACGTCCCCCATGTTCCTCCCTGACATTAGGTATATATCTTTATGGCCTTTTCTTAGTCGTAAATTTCTAAATAAACAGTTGCGTTAACCCTGAGTTCTAAACTGCCCTTCACTTCCGGGCGAGGAAGCGTTTCTATGGTGATGATATGTAGTTCTTTTCTCATGGCGTGATGTGCAAATTGGGCCATTTTATTGACTTTCGGTTAGCAAAACTAAAGATTTTTTGTCCTATGATACTATATTTTTCAAGAAATTATTTAAAAAAAATCTTCCCATATATCCGTCAAACAATTTTGTCACCACTAAAATTATATAAATCACATTATGCTAACACAACCTCAGCCTCTTATTTGCTAGCAATGAATTTCAGTTGAAAATGGAAATAAAGATTCATTGTGTTACAGTTATATAAGAGTGATGGGAAAATATGTAACCTATCATCGAACCCTGACCCAGTCTTATCTCCCGAAGCTTTTTGAAAATAATTTTATTGAGATTTCACCAATCTCATTCATGTACTCGGTTTCTTTTCATTTTTTTTTTTATTAGCCAACAGTTATTTACTGTTAAACCTAAACTTGAAACAAACTTTTATTTAACATTTACAACATGAAGTTTAATAAATGCCAATGCTATTATCTACAGTATATATAAATTTTAAATTAGCATTGATGCTGATATATATAACTCTTGACTGACAGATGTCTATTTATCTCTTGATTCTCATTGACTGACTAATATCCAGACTGGGTTGTCCCTAAAACCTCTCAACAGCTGCAGTCCTGTGGCCGCAGTCTGTATTCATATCTAAATATGAATGCATTTAACACAATCATCTATCATTGGCCTGCTACCATCTGTCTCATGTCACTTAGGCTAGCTAACAGTTAAAAGCCTATGGACTGCATAGTGGAGGAGTATTTAAAGGCTTATTGAACTGTGTTGTTTTAAAACATTGATGAGTTACTGTATTTTCAGAATGGTAAAAGAACACTTGACATATGTTTTAAATTTATTTTAGTTGCAGCGGTACACAATGGTCAGTTCAGGTTATTTTATTGCTATTAATTTTGCATTGTACAGTAAATTTCAACAACATTTCTCTACAAATGTAAGCTAGCCTCTGTAAAATGTTGATAGCAACCTTTTGGTACTGCTGCTTCATACAAAAGCGTTTATTGTCTTTTTGCTGGAAGGAAGTGAATCAGTGTGCGGTTATCTGCTACTCAGGGTGTTGCTGTTTTCTTATCAGAAATAAAAGTCTGTTATGGGATTAAGGCAGGGCCAGGAAATAAAAGACACACCTTTTTATACCTTTTTGTGTCATGTTAAAAGCAGTGTAGCCTTTCTTCTGATTATGTAGCCTGTGTCACAGGTTAGATATTTCACTACCTCTCTTACTTTTTGAGGGGTTAATCGTATGTCTGTAGTTTAACAGTAGTGGACTTTTCTTTCTGCTGATGCATGCTGTGGAGATTGAGTTACATGCACACATTTGAATGCCTCACCTGCTTAATGGAGCAGTCAGATTTGATGTGTCAGTTTTGCTATCGGCAGGCAATGTGATTACAGACAGACACACATACGTTCTGTTTGTGAGGGCCTTTTGTTGACTAAATGTCCTAAACTAAACTATAACCATAGCCATCATGTCCTCAATTTGGAGGATGTGCCTCTTTGCTCTGTCCTTATGAGGACATTTATTACCTTTTTTTTTATATAGAAGTGCAAGGTCTCTCTTACACACACACACCCTGTGGAGTCACAACACGAACAGAGGATGTATTGATCTGGTGTCTGCTGCTGCAGGGTCAGCATGTGCACAGTCAGTATTGGACAGGAGATGCCCGGTGACATTCAGCTAAGGTCAACGTAGCAACGAAATATAATCCATCCCTGAACAATATGCACTCATCAACTGGCAAACACAGCAGCGAGGAGTTAGCAGGTCTGCATGTTCCCTCAGCAGGACTGTTCTGTTCCTCACGCACATATTTTTCTACGTTAGCAGCATTTGATATTGAGACTATAATAAACTTAACACGTGTGGAATTTCGGGACAGTGGAAAAGTTCATCACCAAAACGATGCATAATTGGCAGAACAATTTATAATAAATTATAGTTACTATAGAAGAGGTTTCTCTACCAGCAGTTGTTAGTAGTGTAAATTCATCACCACTCTTGGTCCTGCAGATAATGTATCATTTTCTAACATAGAGCTGCAGCTACATTGGAGCATCACTCAATTATGTAACAACTGCACATTTTGGTAAAATAATAATCCAGCCTTAGATACCTCTGACACTTTTATAAAACTAGGTGTGTATTGAAAGTAATTTTCTTGTCCTGTTCTACCCACTTGTCCCTCAGCCTGCCATGTCTCTTATTTTGCTTAAGTGATTTCCTACATTTCCCACAATACAATACAACGAGCCAGAGGACCTGGATGTGTTAATTGTACAAGTATGTAGAAAGATTGATCGCAATAACGGCAAAAGAGGGTGTTTTTTGTACTTAAAAAGTGAGACTTGCACCCCCTGACTTCGAGTGCAACATGTGCTGGAACTGCATTGCATTCTGGTCTATTGAGGCTTATAGTAGTGTAGAAAATGGTCTTTCTGACTGAGGGATTGGCCATGAAACCTGACATTTTCTGTTGCTGTTTTAGACTGCTGAATATTTCCTATTGTCAAACTTTAGTTGTGGCTATAAAATGTGTTTTATGTATCTAGTATTTGCATATACTGTAAAAAGAGTACATAAATGTAACTATTCCCAAGACAGTGTGGAAAGAGAGGGATAGGGTCAGGTAGGGTAGCTCTTTATTTGTCCTGAGGGGAAATTGCAGTCTCACAACAGCAGAGATATGTAGGGAATAGAAAATGAATAATAAATAATGAATAGATAAGGAATACAATAAAAAGAAGAAAAATATGTATATGTAAACATATTTAAATACAGTGCAAATAGTGTCCGCATGTATAGTCATTACGTCCACTCCATGAGGGGTGACCATCATGCAAGGACTCAGAAACCACTAAGTTGGTGAGACTGAAGTCATTACAGCTGGCGTCATTGTGTAGATAGTCCTGGTGGTTGAGAAAGTGTGGGAAGAGAGACTCAGAGGGGCTTATTTAGCAGCTTACACTCTCTTTTATTACTGTTTTAGGCCAGATGATCACATAATTTCCAAAACTGAGGAGAAAACAGCATGGAGAAAGAACAAAAGAAAACATGAAACTCCACAGAAATAAGAAATAAATAACAGGCAAGCTACAAAACTCAGGCACAGTACTTTGCTGGTATTATCTTAATTACAGCAACAGTCTACAAGTCCATATGATGTTGTTGTATATGAAGCCACAGATAAATAGCATAACATATGATGTTAGTAACATATAGGTCACACTCAAGCGTACAAACATATAATGCACACACAAACAGGGAGAATATCGACACACACTCCATGTCCTTTGCAGACCCTTTGCATTTTTTTCTCTCTCTGTCCTCCCCCCCACCCCAACACACACACAAACACATGGAGACACACACACACGCATCATGTGGAACAGATCCTTGTTCACAGTATTTCCTGTGTTTTTACAGAGCAGCTCATCACTGGTTGCTATCCGAAGCCTTTATATAATGGCCTGAGCTGTTTATATCTAGAGACCAAACAATGGACCCGGATTGTTTGCCTGTTTTTGTTTTTTTTGTTTTTTTACCAATCTCTGCTCATCAGCTGACTGGATGACCAAGATTATAATAGCTTGAGTTTTCATTCACTTCACTCAGTGTGTTTTTCCCTTGTCACACCAAGTATACGACCATCCACCGTGCTGGGTATTGAAGCCTCAAATTCCTTTCAGCTCTTTGGTGAATGAACTCTGTGAACTTTCACGTCTTCAGTAACCAGTTCAGGTTTATACTCTTTAGTTTGACATCGTAGTACCTGGATGATTGACTTAAATCAAAGAATACAGTACACTTTGCATGCATGTAATGTTTGTGCTTATGTATAGACTAATGCTACTGTACGTTATGTGCTCTGTCGTTCTGGCTGATTTATCCTTTCTGATCTGTCTAAAAAGACATGAGACAGTGAGGCCAGTTGCTTTTATAATTTAGCTTATCTTCCACCAATGACAATGTTTCTCCACATATGACATTTTAAGGAAAGGAGATACATTTGAATGTTTGTCTAGTTTGGTTTTGTGACTGATGACTTGGCTAACGGTATGTGAAACTATTTTTCTGTGTAGGCTAAAGAGTTTATTCCTGCAACATACAAGTCAGTCTCAGTCCTCCCCTGTCCTGATTTATGTTTAGTCACTCTTATACAGCTTCAGATCTTCGGTGAGCTCACCTACACTAAAGGGTTTATTGTTGTGAAAAAATTGCCCCACTTTCAAACAGTACTCTCATATTTAGTTAAAATGCAATGATTCACAGTAATTTTATGCTTCTTGGAAACTGGATGTTTTCATGTTAGCATAAAATTTAAAGTATTCCTTCAACACATAATAGAGAAAGACTACAGGCTATTTAAAACTAACCACAAATAGCATCAGGAAACATTGCAGCCCATCATGTATAGTGGTAAATATACCAGCATATTTAGACTAGGGAAGCCCTAAGAGAACAGACTTCCTAGTGTTCATTATGCAAATCATTTTCAGTTGGTTTGGTGCCCTGGAGCGGGACCACAGGCCGTCGAAATTACAAGATAAACCACTGATATCTGACAGTTTATGTAAATGAAGACTGCCTGATCAAACACACCAGGGTTGACATTGTAACGGATGTCAATCATAATTGCAGAGAACATTAGAAAGCCCCTCATCACTTAAATTTGACCCAAATCTGTAAGCCTAACACAGCACAAGAGGATATGAGGCATTATAGAGGGTCTTGGTTAGCTTTTCAGTCGCTTTTAAGAGGTTTAGAACCAATCAGCTTATTTTCAGTATGGTTTACACCTCGATAGAGATGACAGGGCTGCAGAATCACCTTAGGGACGACGGCTTCCTCTTGGAGTGCAGTTACAGGCTGTTGGATAACATGTTGGAGCTGCAACACAATTGTGATCGGTGGGTTGGGTATGGGATGTTATCCATTGGCGTTCCTCTGCATATTAGAGACCTCTCTGTCATGTCAACTGACACACTCACACTCACTCACACCAGCAGCATGAGTCTTGTGCTGCCCAGACATGTGAGCGTTCCATATAACATCAGCTGATTGACAGAAAACCGATCAAACTTCCCCTCAGTAACCTCCAGTGTCAATAGTTGTGAATTAACTTGCTTAGCCCCTCTCTCTCTCTCTCTGTTTATTTCCTTTACATTCTCACATTGAAATGAAAATATAAATGAAAGCCAAAATTAGAATGATCTTAACAAAGTTGTTGGCTAATTCCTCGTGTTGTATGTAGCTAAAATGTCACAAAAATGGATCACTTTTACATAATTCACCCAATTTTGTCTAAAACTGCTTATTTGTAGTTCTTTGTTTACTATAAAAAATTGATTATCCCATCACACATTTTTGTCCTCACTTTTGATCAGTTCCTCCTTTTTGTTCCTTCCTAGCACCCCATTTATATCATAAATATATTTAAATACCTTCACAAAACTCCATTGAATTGCAGTATTTAAGTTGTCCAGTACCAACGCTAATAAATCCGGAATAATAAATAATTCTTGTGCATATATATAGTACATACTGTATGTGAAGAAAATGTGTATTCTCAACCTCAAATCCATATGCGTTTTTTTGTTTTTTACATTTCTTTGAGCTACACAGTTTATAACTAGCGCTGGAACTTTTCAGCAGGACATAGAAATAAAAGGGAGACTATTTAATAATTTTTTGATTATGTAGTCAATAAAAGGTCAAAAAGATCAAGTTAGCTGAGCTCAAAGTAAGGCCTTACACATGCTAATAGAGTTTGAACTATAGTCAACAAAACCAGAAATACTGATGGTATGAAACTGAGAAAATCTGAAAAATCTTCACATTTAAGTAGCTGTCACTAGCACATGGTTGCTATTTTCACTTGATAAACAACATTTAATCAACTATATGTTTATGTTTATGTGGCACTGCCGTTGTCCCCGTACCGGGAGTGTCAGCCCGTGCTGTGAAACACTGTCAGCATTCAGTGCATCGAAAGTACAAACCAATAATGAAATAATCCTGATTATGGAGTCACTTCCTGATTGCTGCAAACAGGGCATGTGCTGTGTGTGTGTGTGTGTGTGTGTGTGTGTGTGTGTGTGTGTGTGTGTGTGTGTGTGTGGAGTTCCACAGAGAGAGGCAGACCCTGTGCGGGGGTGTGTGTGTGTGCGTGTGTGTGTGGTTCTGTTGATCATGCAGAGGCGCGGCCAGTCATTCCTTATCAGAGGAAGTATAGCCGCCCTTATCACACATGGCTGGGCTGCCCTCACTGGCCTTTTTATCTGTCACACATGAGCTGGATTCCAGACCTGATAACCAGGGTCCAGCTCAGTAAGTAGCACTCCTAATAGTATGTGCTCTAAAAGTATATTTACAATTCGTTACAGCTATAATTTCGTGGTGTTTTGATTGTAAAATACAGACAAAAGGTGGCTGCTAACATGGCTTACAGGCAAATAAATGTACCATATTGGAACTTAAGAATTCATTGTTGGTGCACTATTGTGGCTTGGCAAGGAGTCTACAGGTGTGTACTCCTCCCACAGGTCATTTCCTAATTATGAGACAGACTTGTTTGCAAGGTGTGGACCAGGCATAGAAACAAAAACTATGGAGTGGACGCTTCAAACACAGCAGTGGACCAATAACTATGAAACACAGAAACCAAGGAGACCTCAGTTACAAGTTTGTGTGATATAGAATTGTTTGTACTTCATTTACAGAGCGCAGGGAGACAATCAATTGTCTAATTTTAGCTAACGCGGCAGATGCAAGTTTAATTCCGCTGTACAGTAGCTGTTTGCTTATGTTGTTTTCACTTTACAGCCAAGATGAAGAAATGCCACTGAAAAATACTCCCCTCTCTTAAATTCTGGCTAGCTTTTTGTTAAAAGCAGCTATAATCAAAATGTTTGATTAACAATGTTTGACATGATGAACCCACATTGTATTATCATCTGGCCTCTCCTCAGCTCTACGGAGCTTCATAATGTTTTTCAGCTCATTGTTTTGGTTTTCCAGTCTCACCGCTCTTATCAACATTGTTTTCAGCTGCAGACGGCAGTTGTTTTCAGAAGCTCTGAAATCAAACTGTATGCTGCCTGCCCAGCAGCAAAGAACTGATTGACAAAGTTAGCAACTAGCTGGTTAACAAAGTAGCAAGATATTTTCCTCAGGAGTAGGTAGAGACCAACACAGAGCTAAAAGGAGAGTGAATATTGGACTTGCATTCGCCAAGTGGCGTTAGACACAACTCAACATGAATGCTAATGTTGCTCTGTGTCTGCTGGATGTGTAAATCTTTCAACAGTTTGCTAAGACATTAGCCATCTCAACTTAACAAGATGGTAATATATCAGTGTTCTGTTTACAGCTTGTTTCCACTACCCTAAAGTGACCAAAAACCTCTATTATTGCAGCTCTAACTAGCATATGATGCATAAGTAATAGTGCTGAATTGTACCCATAGTAAGCAGCATCATTCATTCCACCAGAAAAAGTATACAAATGGCTATGAAAAGTGAACATGGAAGTAGGGCACCTACAACCTATTGTACATCTGTGGGTGAGGCGAAGATAATGGCTTCAGTGTGCTGGATGAAACTGTGTTTGCATACCAGCCGTTGAATTTGGTGCTGTGAGTGACTGCCACGATACTCACTGTACTGTAGTTCAAACTTTATGTTATTATACTGAATGGCACCTACACTAGCTGGAGGAGGTTGTGAGTCACTGTGAGAGGAAGTCGTCTGGCTGTAAATCACCAGTCTTTGCACCCTAAAGACCTTTGACCTGATGGCAACACCTCATATTAAATTAGAAGAGGATGTGATGCATGAATTGCCTGCTCTTTCCTTATCCGCGAGGTGTTGACTCCCCCCCCCCCCCATCTTCCTTCTGAACTGAGTCATCACTCAACTTTTTGACGCAACACTGTACATCCTCATCCCACCTAAAAGGGACTTTGAAAAGTGCTTGCAGTCCTAAAACATAACACAGTCTGAGCACTGGATAATTGTAAATCACCAGGAGCACACGTTTTTGTTCAAAAATTAGGCAGCCATAATAATGTTTGGATAAAGTGTCTATAAAGTTAATGATTGTGTGAATGTTAATTCTGCACAAAGAGGTGATTATAAATACTGTATAAATCCCATTTTCTAAAAGTGGGCGTCACAGTCCTTTTTCAGCATCGGCACCTTGTGCCGCATTCGGTTGGACAGAATTAGATTCACAGTTCCCAAATGTATGCGTGTGTATTTGTGCCAGAATGTGTGGTCACTCCCAAGTGTATTAAAGTAGCGCGTTGCTGCTGGTTGTGGCTGTCTGTGTGTTCCACTTCCAACCACAGATTACAGGGCCTGTCGGCAGACGGGGCTCTGAACATGGGTCACAAGACAGCCCAAAATGTGACAAGTTCATCTCAGAGAGCTGATAGCCAGTATCGTGTATCTTAAAGCACATGTGCTTATATAGCACAGAATTTGGTGTTATTTCTGTATGTGGGTGGACTAGATGTGTGGTTCTGTATGTGAATGTGTCATTCATTTGTTTGAGTCATGTTGAACGTACTTTCATATAAAAGCAGCAGTGTGGATTTTCACACTAAACATTTTTCAGTGTCAGTGTGTGTGTGTATATATATATATGTGTGTGTGTGTGTATATGTGTGTATATATATATAAACACACGACTAGCGAGTTTATTTCAAGATGAATAGCTAGCTCCAGACTCTATTAGTCAGTTCATAACCTGTCCAAACCTACTCTTTAAATCTCTTTTATTTCTTTAGTTGTTTCCATCATGCAAAGGCTTTTGAACCAATATGAAACAAAAATAGCACAAATGCATTGTTATCCAGAAAGGCGGCCCACTGCTACCCAGAAAGAAACAATAGAAATTGATATTTCTATTTTTAATTATATTATTTCCTTTGTTGCCATTTAAGTTTCCCACGTGGTTATGTAGAACCTGAATGACTATTTGCCTCCGCCCTTTGTGGTTTGACATGGCAAATGAAACTGTATCACTAAAGCTCCAGTCTGCCAGTAACTAAGTAAAAATATTCTTACAAAGGTATGTCCCACCTTTGCCCCAATACAACAAAACTTTAATATCTTAATGGAAAAGTCTAATTTAATGAAGTGGATTGAGAGGATGCATTTATTTTAAGTGTGTGCATTTGTTTACACGAAAGCACAAACCTGGTGTGTAGGAGAGTGTAGTAGCTTTTCTGTATGAGCTGTTTGTCTGCTGTCGCCCAGTCAGTCTGTCATTCACTGTTTTATGAATGTGTGTGGGTGGGAGCTGGTGAACCAGTTTTGCCACCTGCACACGTGTGTGTGTGTGTGTGTGTGTGTGTGTGTGTACATCAAATCCCTGGGACTGTCTGAAAGCTAATTATATAACAACACCTCCCTCATTCACTCCCACTCTGCCTCTCTTTCTGCCTCCCTCCCTCACCCGCCCACACACAAACACACACACACACACACACACACACACACACACACACACACACACACACACAGTGCAGCATCGATGGAATACACAGAGGTACATCCTGTTATTGTCAGATCATTCATGTGTATTGTGAGCATGTTCATTGTGTCCCTGTGAGGGCGGTGGCAGTCATGATAATGCTTGAGAATGTCTTGTATTTTACCATTCAACCTCCATTGTATTGTCTCTTGTTATAAGCACTGATGACTCTGTTGACTGCAGAGGGAGTTTTTGTCATGTATTGTTTTGTACTGCTATATAGACTAAACTGCAGCTGTATTATCTGTCAGTTTGTATGATTTGTGTCTGATTACGACTCCAATCCACTGTACACTAACTGGTGTGTAGTAACATCAGTAGTACAGCTAAGAGGGCTGCAACTAATGAACTAATCAGTTCATTCGTGATTAAACGAAGTAGTTTTTTAGTAGTCTAAAAAATGTCATAAAATAGTGAAAAATGCCACCCAGAGCCCAAGGTCACAAATTCAAATTGCTTGTTTTGTCTGACCAGCAGTCATATCACCCAAAGATATTTACAACAATATAAAACAGAGAAAAGAAGCAAATCCTCACATTTCTGAAGCTGCAACCAGGAAACATCTGGCATTGTCTTTGGATAACCTCTAGGTTGCATTTAGAAAATCTCTGAAATGAATGACACATAATGGCCCAAATTGCTTATTTCTACTATTTATTCATAGTTCATTTGATGATTTGAAGTGGAGAACTTCTTCACAAATCTTCTTTTTTTTTTTGTAATTTTCCTTGATAACGGACTTTATTATTTTGACAGCAGAGATACAGACAGGAAATGCAGGGTGTGAGAGAATGGTATGACATTCAACAAAGGTCCCTGGCAGGAAATGAACCAGGGACGTTGCGATTTACTGTATATGCAACCACTAGGCCACTGGACATTTTTACAAATAATCACAGGGTTACCCCAGGAAAATGTTTAGCCGAGGTAGTAAGCCATGCAGATTGTGATTCATCTTGTCTCATGATCAAGTTAGTTAGTAGATGACTGCCTAAACAACAGCCACATTAATAAAATATATACGTGTGTGTGTGTGTGTGTGTGTGTGTGTGTGTTTTCGTACTGACTTGTCCCGGTGCAACACCTCCCACCTCAGCACAGCGAGGACCAGACAAAGTCGTGAATTGAGACACCCTCAAACATTCTGCCACTGTGTGAATGCAGCTCTATAATAAACTGTTGTGGCATTAACACACTCTTAGACACTTGCCAGAAAAATTAAGTCAAGTTTGAGTTTACAGGATTGTCAATTTTTTACAAGTTAAGGCCAGGATGAAGTGGTAGTTGCTGCCTGAGGAAGAATTTTTGTTGCCTTAAGAGTTTTTGTGTTGCATGGAAAATATTTGTTTTAAGGCTTAAATACACATTTTCAGCTTCCCACCTGGTAGCTTTGCTGAGTGCTGTTTTTGAGATAAAAGCATTTGCCTTTCTTTGTTTTTTGTTTGCTTTTTGTTTGTTCCTGTGGATTTTACACACCTACCATTACAAATTCTTTGTATTAGTACAAAGAACTTGCACACCACATGTTGATATTATCTGGTAGCTGTACATTTCTGTATGTTTTCTGTGGTTTCACAATGGTAGGAAGTGGTTGTTTCTCTGCAATTGATGTGTTACCTGATACAAGTCAAACGGGGACATTCTGTAACACAAAAGGAATCTCATAATGACTTGGACTGGATTATTTTTTTATATCAATGTAGCTGTTTATTTAACTCTGATTATGCAATGATGTGTAAGATTTTGATATCTACCCCACGTTGACATGCAGTCAGAAGGCAGAAGGTGCGTAGCAGAAATTTTCTGCAACCAAACATGTTTTCTGAGGTGGTTATGCTCCCAAATGTTGATTGATTGAAATTTAATCGAACATACTAATGAACATAGTGATAACAGCAGCATCTGAGCATCTGAGCATATCACGAGCATCAAGAATTATATTTAATATTGGAAGTCATTTAGCTGGTTTCACCTGTAATGTGACTGAGGTTCCTCTCTGGCCACAGATACAGAAAGCGAACTAGTGAACTTTCTTTTTTTCCTGCCATAAAATACCTTAAAGAGCTGCTAGCCCTGAAATTATTTAATTAGCCTGCACTTCAGTGAAGAGTTGAAATGTCCCACTTTAAAGCCTCAGAGGTATTTTCTGCCCCCAAAAATATGAACTTATACACGCATGTGAGTCACTGCTTTTAGACCTGGTGGTTTGTTATCCAAAATCCACATCATTTACTTAATGGAGAGGGAGCATTGCCCTAAAGATGTTCTCTATCCCCAAAACGTTTTCTTCTCCATATAATGAGCATATGAAAAGTTGAAATTAAAGAGTTTTGAGGTTGACTGACCTTCTGCAATAATAAAACACACATCCTTAGTAGTGTTTTGTCATACAAATTGTTAAATCCTGGTCATGTCTTGAAATTGGTCTTATTAAAACCATATCATTTGAAACCATTGTGATACAGGTTTCAATCCAACCCTGCTGTATACTATATAAAACATATACATCTCAGTTATCATAATAATAATTCGTCCTCTCTCTCTCTCTCTATCCAGTGACAGCTACATCGTGCGTGTGAAAGCGGTGGTGATGACGCGGGACGACTCGAGCGGTGGCTGGCTGGCCCAGGACGGGGGAGCGCTGAGCAGGGTTGGGGTGTGCCGCCTCCTGCTGCCAGAGCTGGCACCCGTGCCGGCCACCAGCTTTTCCCAGTTCCTCATCCGTGGTGAGCGGCTGCGGGACAAACAGGTAAAACACACACACAAGCATCAACAAAAGTCAGTCAAAGTTAATTTAAGGATAAGATATGAAAAATTTCTCCTTGTTGTGATTGGCTGATATGTGTCGGGTAAACAGGTGATCCTGGACTGTCCGCTGAGGAAGGACCTTGTGTACACCATAGCAACGCCCACATTTCACCATTGGAAGGTGGAGGACAGGAAGTGTGGCCTGTCCTTCCAGAGTCCAGCTGACGCCAGAGCGTTTGACAGGGGGGTACGCAAAGCCATTGAGGACCTGGCTGAAGGTAAGACAATGTCATGAGGTCCTAGTTATGACTAAAACATTGTTCATATCTTTCCAAATCAATGTTGAAGGAGTTTAATATGAAGAGAGATGTCGCACATAAAGATGAGAACACTCAGCTAATTAATGATTTAAGATGTTCACTAATCAGAGAGGTGCAGAGAGGTTTAAAGCATCAGGGGTACAACTTGGCTTCTGATTGAAAGCAACAACTTTCAAATGTAGAAAGAGAAGTGAGTGAACTCTTCACCAGCTTCACTGAAAAGTAATTGGACTTTATAGATGCATGAAGTGATAATTTGTAGTTTAAACTCCACTCAGGTTTATTTCACTTGAGTGATGACCGATTGGACACCCAGATGTTCCAATATCTATGTAATATCTCCCTGGCTTCTATTAATTTACCCACAATATCTACCTCCCATTCCCTGTCAGTGGATGAGCTCCAGGGTTACCCTTTTGAACGCATCATCGAGTAAAGTGCTGGACCCTTGAGTGAAAGGATGTTCCTGTTTTCTTCTCTGTAGGCTCCACAACCTCCTCTACAGCACTCCAGAATGAGGGCGAGCTGGGTGACGACGACGTCTTTACTGTAAGCATGTTTCCTACATTCATGTAGTATCCAAGTTGGAATTATGGGTTATAGAGGTCCATCTATTTTTGTTTCAACAACCACTTGCCTATTGTAACTGCCTATCGCGTGATAGCACATAGATGAAGGCACCAAGGTACAATAACTAAGTGTCTATTTGTAGGCTAACTGATGGCGACTTTTCTTTCATTTAGTTTGAAGCACTTTCACGTATTTGAGTTGAAGCAGAAAACAACTCAACAGCTTCCATTTCCCAAGGGAATCAAAATAAGTGATTGGTTGTCTCCAGGTTGTCGCTCCTGTGCGTCAGAGGACATTTGCATAAAGCTGAACTCTTTTCGCCCCATTTTTTAGTCTTGAGTCGCAGTGGGCAGCACCAGGATGTTATTTCAAGGTTCAGTTCGCAAAGACTGGCATTCTGCTGTACCTCCAGTGTTTGTGGGCGTTCAGACAAAATACAGCCCTGCGTTACAAAAATGTAAGGGGCTGCGTCGGTGGGATTGCTTCAGTTACAGGTGAGACAATTAATACGATCCAGGAAGGCAGATCCATCCATCCAATATGAAGGCTATTCATGGCAACAACACACTGGCAATAAGGATTTTACTGCTCTGGAAATGTATCTTCTGTCAAGATTACTTTGTAACGTGAACTGAAGTAGACTGTATTTCTACCGTTTACCTTGCGATTGTCGTGACGAAAGATAAAATAGTTGTCGCCTTGGTAACTTTCCAGAGTTGTAAAATCCTGTTTGTGAGTATTGTAAACCTTTAAACACACTCAAACTGGACTTCCTGGATCAGATTTCATGTCCACCTTAAACAACATGCCCCGACAAACACAGCCCCCTGCACAGGGGGGGTGTTTTTGGTCTAAATGACTCCATGTATAGACTCCAGTGGATGTTATCTTGACTGCAGTCCGCTCCTAGTAGTCAGACTGTGGCTCAGTTTTTACCGGTACTTGTTCAACATCTCAAATCTGCATCTAAACACTCTTAGGATTCATCATTGAAATGGAAGTACTACTAGCAGACACTGGGGTAAACCATGGTTCCAGTACACACTGATCAACTATTCAGCCAAAACCCCAAAGGAGTCTTCTGCATCCAAAAAATTTCAAGACTCTGTTTCGTGCATGTAGCAGAAAGTATTTGAACTCAGGACTTCTCTCAGGATCCCCTCCCTGTCACGTTTACCTGCCACAGTACATGAGTGTGTGTTATTAGGGTCTCTCTACCTTAAGTTAGCAAGGACCCCCTCCCCCCACTCTGTAACCTGACACCAGGAGCAGCAGGCAGGGTCACAAGGTCACTTCCTGTATCCCACCACCTCGCTCTCTCCTGGTGAACCCCCCTCTCCACCCTCCCAGTTGAAAAAGAGAGCCGCCACCGAACTAGCAGCTAGCAGCTGTTTCCCAGCTTAGTGCCGAGCCGCTGATTTACGAGAGGAAGTGCCTCGTGGTTCATCTTTGACTCAAGCTGTCTGTAAGGGCCAAGACTAATAGGTGCTCTGCTGGGAGTGTACAGCCACCACAGAGAAGCATACAAACACACGAGGAGGGGTGGAGGGAGGCTACAGCGCTGTCAAAGGGTGGAGCAATCCCTGAAATGGAGCATCGGGTTTTCAGGAAAGTGGAAGCTTTCAGTGCAACAAATCCAAGACAATTCCTTGTTATTGTTGCTTAAAAAGCTGCCATATTCACCCAAAATAAGACTCAGAGGCTCATGTCTATTTCAGTTAAAGATAGATAAATAATAAAACAATATAATAAAACAATTATGGCACACCAAGAACTAGTACCAACAAAAGCTAACTGAAGAAATATTTTGCATTGAATCATCATGACTACTTTTTAAAATTTGTACTTGAACACACCACAAAGATTACAGCTAACAGCCAGCACACCTGCACATACATTCTCCTCCTGCATGAGAGGAAATTATTAGCCTGTAGTCTGAAATCACTGATCCGCAAGGTTGAATAGCCAGCCAGCAAGCTCTCTTCACTATAGATCTGCTATTCGAGACGAAACCCAACTGGTCCCAAAAAAGTATTGGGTTTGGGTTCGGGGTTTGTTTATTTTCAATTAGAATTTATCAATAAATTTCTCATGTGTTGCACTAGATTCACAATGTCCAGTGGGAAGAACGAAAGAGTGCAGACAAACCTTTGCAACGCGGTCGGTAATTAGATAAAGCAAAATTGTAGCTTTATGTCTCAGGTTGAGATCAGGTCTCCAATTGGGCAGTACCACTCGTGTCCGGTCTAGTCTTAAAGACACGGGAATGCGCCAGGTTTAGGTCTCAGTTTTAGGCCCGTACAGAACTCCGCTCTACACCAACTGCCTCCACCACTGTTAAAACATGCTAAACCCCCAACTTGCACAAACTGTGCCAGAAACACTGGGAAAAGTGTGGGCTTTGGTCGGCTTGGTGTGTCAGAACCCTACTGGAGTTCTGACTGAATATGGGTATGAGTAATTACTGCTGTCCTCTATCTGGTGGTGGTCATAGTCTCTCCCCCACAGACCACTGAGTAATGTGTATAGACCATATGAGGTCTTGATATGACAAAACATATTGAGACCAAACAATGCAACGTCAATACAAGGCTCATGTATTTCACTCCTTTTCTTAATGGGACTTCAAATAGCCTCATCTTGTCTTGTGAACAACCATCAGACTGTCAAATTTAACATTTACAATGACACTAAAATCACAAGGTAATAACTATGGGATACATTGATGGATTTGGTACTGCCTGTGTTCCACTTAGCCTGTGCTAATGACCTTTCCTAAAGTTAGCGGTGGCGGCAGAGTTTGCGAGGCAGGCAGTCGTGGACAGGGGGAAATGCTGCAGCAGATTTACAGCCTTTGAGGGGACGGGGGAGGATGGTGGAGGGGTAGCAGAGGGGGGAGAGCTAGGATGGACATACTTCCCTAAATGATTCCTCGTTCGCCAAACCTAAACTTAACCCAACCCTTCCTCTGTCCCTCCCTTCAGCACGTCTCCTCTCTCTGTCTCTATTTTGGCCCATTCACAACAGGGGGAGTGAAAACTATTGAAGCAATTCTGGGCTCATCCCAGGAGAGTGAGACGGGCCCGTTGAAGGATGAATCCTCCAGAGCTTTGAGTCGGGACATGTTTTGTGTCAGAAAATAACTCGAAATGCCCTCTGTCCAGCCTTGGGCCAGAATATATAGAGGGAGGATGTCCAGAAATATAAACTCTCCCCCTCAACTCCTCTCTGTCCTCTTGTGCAGTTGTGCAGCAGCAGAAAGTCTGGTCTGTGTTTTGAATTAGTTGCAGCCGTGGAGGCCAGAGTCGGACTGGTTTTAAACCATATCAGCTCCTCCCCCAGTAATGTCTTCTCCAGGGGGGCGGGGCCTGGAGCGGAGGCAGCATGTTATGTTATTTTTGGCCGGCTGCTCTGAGGGCTTTGTAAGAAAGCTGGGGGAAATTCTCAGCATGGCGGTATCCATGTGGGGAGCAGGATATAATAGGGATAGCTTCAGCAGACAGACAGACAGACACACACCAGATCTGGATCATATAACTCTGGCAAATAATTCATAGCTTTGGTTTTAGGCTTGTTGGAGTGCCAGATTTTGACACATGGGGTGAATTTTTTGTCAATTTCAAAATGTTGGTTGTTGGATTTCCAGGGGTGATATGTTACCTTACAGTAACCCATCTGCTAGAAATATAGTTCTGTTTTTTTGTAGGTTGGACTTACGTAGAGCAGTTTAGTGGGGGGAAGAAACGCTCAGCATTTATTAGACAACCAGCAAGTGACAAAGATGTCGAATCATTTGGAAATCATTTCAAAATATAAAATTCAAAGCTTCTCACTGACCCCAATGTTGGATGCAACCATTTTGGGGCATTGTTTTGTTAGGTTACATTCATTTTGGCAGATGCATTTTGTTCAAAGTGACTTAGCACTGTTAGTTTGGTCAGTCAGTCCACCACTTTGGACAAGACTGAACTTTCTCAACAACTATTGGATGGATTGCCTTGGAATTTTGTGTAGACATTCATAGTCCCCAGAGGATGAATCCTACTGACTTAGATGAAAAGTCAGCAGATCATCAAGCACCACCAGCAGGTCAAAAATCTTCACTTATCCAGGGAAATATCTCAACATCTACTAGATGGATTGTTACAAAATTCTATACAGACATTCATGGTTCCCAGAAGGAACCATAGGAATGGATCCTAATAACTTTGGGGATCCTCTGACTTTTCATGTAGAGCCACCATGAGGTTCATATTTGTGGTTTTGAGGGAATGTCTCAACAACTGTTAGCTGAATTGCCCTGAAATTTGGTACACAGATTCACGTTCCCCTCAGGATGAATTGTAATCACTTTGGTGAACCCTTTACTTTTTATATGGTGCCATCATCAGGTGAAAATTTAAGTTTGTCCAATACTTTGGTTTATGACCAAATACTTGCCAAACTAATGACATTCCCCTCAGCTGTACTTTGTGTTTAGTGCTATTTAGCAAATGTTAGCATGCTAACAGGCTCAACTAAGTTGGTGAAAATGGTAAACATTACCTGCTAAACATCAGCATGTTAGCAATGTCATTTTGAGCATGCTAGTGTTAGCATTTAGCTCAAAGCACTCTGCCTAAGCACAGCCTCCCAGAGCCACTAGCATGTCTGTGGAGTCTTGTTTCATCATACGCATACTGTACATTGCCAGCAGTCTGGGGCTCAGTGTCTTGCTCAAGGACACTTTAATACATGTGCAGGAGAACAGGGGTTTGAACCACCAACTCTACCATTAATAGCCAACCTACTCTACCTCTCTTTCTGAGGCATTTGTTTCTTTTTGTCTTTCCACTTAACGTTGAAGAAAACTGGGAACATTTCAAGAGCTGGATTCAAACGTCTCATCTACTTTGTGCTTGTCGGGTGGAATTGTTTTTTCATGGAATGAAATCACATAACCACAGAAAATAGGAAGCACAGACATCTCATAGCTGCTTTGAGCTTCTGGCAGAGGATGACCATGTAAAATTCAGCCATGGCCAAACATTTCTTTGGCGGACAAGCTTGTTGACCTTTGATACAGGTTTCTCAAGCTCTGTTTACTTCTGGTAACTAGCCATGTGGTACTCAAAGCAAGATTAAACAAATAGAGAGTGATTTTCAAACAAACTTTTATTTTTTAACAAAACAAGCCATCATTGCGTTAAAAAAAGACCTTGTGAGCACAGCATATCTCTTGATTCATAAATAAAATCTACTCAGCACCAACTTCAAACCTCACACCTATACGCTTTTCACTGGGTCAGACACATCTTGGATATCTTGGTCCATATGCACACACATAACCAGGATGACATGATGAGACAGGAGTCCTCACGACCTGCCTATCAGCTGGTGCACTGCGACGCCCCACAGACGCTGGCCCCCTGTGTGCCTGTCTGAAATTTGTCTGTCTGAGTGCTACATGGCAGCGGCCCGACTGTCTAGTGTCTGGCCAAGGTTTGAGTTGGAGTGGAGCCCTGACAGCCTTTAGCGGAAAGGGGACAGGATACTGTTCACACACACACACATGCACAGAGTGGCGGAAAAAGAGAGAAGGAAATATGAAGAAAGTGAAATTGAGGGAAGGAGGACAGGTTGATGTTTTTGGGGGAGTGGGGGACTCAGGGGAGAGGCCAAAAAAGGTGATACTGCGATCTGTTCAGAATCCTGGCTTCCTTATATCAAGTCACACCACCATCTTTATCTCAAGCATGAAAAATCCTTGGCCAAATGCATTAACATCACTTAACTTTTATGTCACCATGGTAACCTTATTAACCAGAAAAGTTATAAATAAATGGGATCATGATAGGCAACATATTTAATTTAAATTTTAAGTTTGATGATTACCACAATGTTTTTCTTAGTGACTGTTGCTGTTTTTATTTTGTTTTTGTTTTTTATGACAGACGTTGTTAATAAAAGTTTAACTCAACACAGTGATCCAAATGTGGATCAAGTGGCTTGAAAAACAGCGCTAACGCTTCCTGTTTTCCCAATCAGAGCTGCGCCGAGGCTTCCTGTTTTTGTTTGTCCAATCATTGCGTCCTCTCTATTTGTTTGGTGTATCCAATCAGAGTGCAGCGTTGAGCCCGCATCCTGTGTTTGTTTGTCCCCTCAGAACACCACAGACAGCTCATCCAACTCCTCCCAGAAACTGGAGAGCTCTATGCAGCCGCTCGAGTCCTCGCCCCTTCCGCAGAGACACAAGTGCATGCTGGGACATCGCCACGACCTCCACGACCCCTACCGGCTCTCAGACCACTACTTCTTGGACCAGGTGAGACAAAGAATGTCTGGTTATATCACACAGCCATGCTGAGAGAGTGGAGGACCAAGCGCACCTTCCAAAATGACAAATTCTGATTCTAAAAATGGACAAAACCTCTGACGAAACCAATGCAGACTGTTATATTTATCGTGAAAAATTATTTTTGTTTAGCTATTTAGTTACACGGAAACAGTTGTCATGATTTAAGATATTCTTATTTGGAGCACCCTGGTAGCTCACCTGGTAGAGCGTGTACCAACATGGCTGAGTCCTTACCACATGTCATCCCCTGTCTCTCTCCATCTCTGCAGCTGTCATTATCCAATAAAGGCAAAAGTTCACACAAAAAATCATCTTAAAAAAACATTTTTTTTTTTTAAATGAAATTCATTGTCGTTGTTTACTGTTCACTTGAACACTATGGGTTGATTACAGCTAGCAGTGTTTAAGTTTCATTCTCTTTCTCCTCAGCCGTTGTCTCGGCTTCCCCGTCATGTCACCTTCCAGGAGGACGAGGAAATCGTCCGTATCAACCCTCGGGAGCGCAGCTGGGAGCGAACAACCGAGCGTCACCATGGACGCCAGTCGGATCGCCCCTGGCTCACGGGCTACGAGGACTACCGTCACGCCACTGTGCGTGACAAGTTCATCCAAATGGACGACTCGGAGTCCTATGTCCACTTTGCCAAGACGGAGGCGCAGAAGCATGACTACACATATCCGCTTGCACCAGCCTTGTCGCCCTCTGACTCTGACCCTGCCCTCGGACCCTTGGTCAACAAGGGCCACGGTGGCTCATATCACCAAGGCTTCTCCTCTGTGGTGTCCACCCAGCCCCGCTCCTTCCTCCCGAGCTCCTCCCCGTCCACCAATGGTGGGAAGGGGCGGAAAGAGGACGGGGTGGAGCGAGCTCAGTGTGAGCACTGCGGCGAGTCCTTTTACATCTCCGACAACCAGAGAGGGCGGTGCCAGGATGCGCCAGACCCCGTGCGGGTGTGCATCCGGCGGGTCAGCTGCATGTGGCTGGCAGACACCATGCTCTACCACTGCATGTCCGACCCAGAGGGGGACTACTCAGACCCCTGCTCCTGTGACGGTGCCGAGGGCAGTGGGGGCGGCCGACTCGGCTCACGCTGGTTAGCGCTGCTCGGCTTGTCTCTGGTGGCGCCCTGCCTCTGCCTCTACCCGCCTCTCCACGCTTGCCACCGAGCGGGGCTCAGGTGCGGCTGCTGCGGAGGCCGACACAAGGCCCTGAGCTGAGCAGCTGCGCTTGGAAACCTCTCGGAGGAAATAACATAAACCTAAACCCAACGCAAGCACAGGGAAAGGGAAGGATGGGGAAATACACAGAGAGGACGAGTGGTCATGGCTGCTCGCTCTCTTGCCTTGGTTTCTCTGGGTTTCTCTACAAATTCCAGACACTGAAATAAGCCAAAAAAAAACAGTTGGTGCATTTTCTGAACGGCCTGGGAAGATAAGCTCCCCCTTACGGCAGACAGTTCTCTCAGCTCTCCACGTGGCCATTTCATGCTCTGTTTCTAGTGAGAGAGCACTCTTTTTCAGGGGGCCTTTTTTATAGCTGACCTATATGTCATGTATCACATATGCAGGTACTTTATACTTTGTACACTGACTCGGCGTCAAAGAACTTGAATTGTTTCTTTGTTCAAATTTTTTTCTCTCCTTTGATGTATGCGTGGCCATTTTGTTTATATTCTATTCCAATATCAGGCCCACTCAGCTCAACTCCAGCTACAAGAGAAATCAGACACTACACCTCTTATGTGTGTGTGCAAGTGTTTGTGTGTGTGTGTGTGTGATTGTATGGATGGTATATGTGCATGCTTACAATGTGCGCCAAGGCCTTTGTTGTCTGTACTGCAGCTTAAAGTAAAGCTCATGTATATAGTCCGCATAGCTCTCCAACATCGACATCTTCTTTGTTCACTGAAAGAAACGTGGTACTCATCTTAATCATCTTCTAATATCCCAAAGATTTGTGTTTTTATCCTATTTATTTCTTCACTAAATTGATCCCAGCAAAAGGTTGCTGGGGTGTGATTTACTCACTGAATGAGACGGTGCTTCAAGTCATGCTAGCATTCGTCTCCCTGCTCCTTTCACGTTATTTCAAACAGTGCCTAAAGTATCACCTAAACCAGGAACCCATCCAGTCAGTTTTTTGGCTTATTTTACTTAACATGCACTAGAAGCAGTGTGAGATTTTAAGGCTCTGATTTCCTCATTCTCTGCAGAACCTCAGTCAGCAGTCCGTGTCATGTCAAGGACTAACCAATCAATCGGAAGTACCGTTAAAGTTGGTGCCCGTTATGCCTTAAAATGTAGAGTCTTGCTCCAAACTTTACCCCTGTCCCTCTGAAGATGTCTGCTATAATAAAAAGCGTGAGCGTGCTTATTTCTCCAAGCAATCAGCCTCACCACATACTCTTTTAAACTTGGTTTAAACTATTTTTGTAATTAAAGGAACTCTTAAAATGTTTTTATGGTGTAAACTAACTCCAGTTTGCTTGCTATGTACAATCAGCTCCCCTCTTTAAGCCCCACCCTCCAATGGAGCCCACCAGTCACATGTTTGGAACAGCAAAGTCCTAACTGATGGTTATCTGAATGGTTCAATGAATGAAATTTGTTGAAAACTGTGTTCAAAATTATTTAAAACATCCAGTCGCCCCACAAAAACTTACATTTTAAAAACAATTATAGGTATTAAAACCTTCTTACTAGTGAAAACTAGTATAAAACCTTTTTTTCCCCCAAAAAACATATAATTATGAATGACCTTTGACATGTACAATGTCACCACAGTAGTGAGTCTTATTTCACACTTATTTATAAAAAGTAAGCCTACATGTCATTCTTGAAATAATCTCACATTTTGGGAAATATGCCTCTTCTCTTGTTGCCAAGAGTTAGGTGAGAAGATCGATACCTAGAGCCGGGAGGCAGTTAACTTAGCTTAGCAAACACTGGAAACAGGGGGAAATCTAGCTTGGCTCTGTCCAAAGGTAACAACATCCACCTACCAGCACCTGTAAAGCTCACTAACTAACACATTATATCTTGTTTGTTTAATCCATACAAAAATGGAAGTGTAAAAACGACAAGTTGTGGTTTTATGAGGGGTTATGTGCCGGACTATTTCTTGGATTGGGTGCAGTGACTTCCTGGAATCTCTTAGAAATTGTGGTTCCTTTCCTTTCTTTTATACCAGGGTAGCTGGTTTCCAGCAAGAAAGGAAATAAGAGTATTTCCCAAAATGTCAAACTACCCCTTCAAGGCCAAGATATTCTTTTGTAAATGGGAGATTAACAACTCGTTGAAACCACAGTTACATGTGACTGGTGTGCGCTATTTTATTATTTTTCCTCCATGCCAGATTTGGTACATCATCATGCCCACAAAGAGTAACATCAGATGTTGGACAGTAACTCGACTGAATTAAGAAAGAAACAGTTAATGTCTGTTTATTTGGTGTCATAGTGGGTGTGTCGAACTGTGCAAACTCATGCACTGGGAGAAAACAAAAACGCTGTCCTTACCTGCCTGTGTCACCTGCTGTTTGAGTGACACTGCAGCTGGCCAATCACGCCCTTCACACACTAAACCGACAACCGCTTGGGTGCTTTATGCTTTGTCTAAGCCTGGTTGATGACAGCATTGGGGATGTGACTGGGAACACAATAAGCTTTAAAAAATAAAAAAAAAGCAGGACATCAGTAGGGTCCCATTGGAAAAGAACAGGAGCCCGAAAACAGCTGAAATCCTGGTAACAAACATCCATCCCTGATTGTTTTGCCAAGGAAATGTCACTTACTGTAGTTGAAATGCCTGAGGATGTCCTTTTTCCTTCCCTGTTTGTGTCTGTTTCATACATCCTGTCCCGTGTACAGTATGTACGTCCTTGGTGTGTGTTTATCCCACATCCCTTCTCCCTCTCCTGCTCCTTGATCAAAAGCTACTGGGATCAGCTGAATATGCTATCACATACTAACACCTATCCAGTATAATCGGATCCTTCGATGATGTGATGTATCAGGGACGGGGCCAATCAGATTGGAAAGAGTGTTTGTGTGTGTGCGTGCATCAGCATTTAATCTTTTTTCTCTCTCATCTGGTGTTTGAGTGTGTTCTCACATGTCAGAGCAATTTACAAGTGCCTGAACGCATCCTCTTTATCTCCGTGTGTATTTAAATTGAAAAATTAAAGAAACGACTCCCTGTAATGAATTAGACCCATTTTTTACGCTTAGTATTTTTACCTCTGTAAAAAAAAAAAGAGCAAAAATTATATTATATATATCAAGTGTATGTTGTACATTTTTATTTCTATTTTGTTTTTTTAAATAACTGTTTCTAACATGTACGATGGATGTAGCTCTTGCTTTTGAGAAGGAACAAGAAGTACTTTGTAGATACTGAAGGGTGGCCAGGTCTGTAAGAAAACTAAAGTGAAATGTGTGTCTTACCTTCCGCCTCCATTAAAATGAGAAAACAGTGAAACCACATGCAAGTCTGCTGTCTAATTTCACTTACACAAACTGAAGGTACTTCCCCATAAATATCTGGTGTAAAACAAAAAAGGCCCATGCATTTTTTTTTTTTTTTTAGCTTTTCTGCTGCATGCATTATCATTTACCTTCATGTTGCTCCCATTTTAGTAATGTATTCTGTCAGTGCATCAAATCAAATTTCAGCTCATTAAAGGAACAAAATGCGCCACAAGCATTACAAGGAACAAACACTAATAATAAAAACATTAAAATAAAATCATAAAAAAGGAATTTATGGGAGACAAATTGTGGGAAAACTGAAAAAAAAGACCAAGAGTTTACACTCATTCTAGCCACTCTGTGAGGATGAACTTAGGAACAGCTGTGCTTTGAGCTAAATGCTACTGTCAGCATGCTAATATGCTCACGATGAAAATGCTAACATGCTGATATTTAGCAGTTTACCATGTTCAACATCTAAGTTTAGCATGTTAGCATGCTGACATTTGCAATTTTGCACTAAACACAAAGTGCAGCTGATGGGAATGTCACTAGTTTTGCAGGTCATGAACCAAAGAATTGGGAAAAAGTCAGATGTTGAGTCACCAAGTCAGTAGGATTTATCCTCAGGGAACATGAATGTTTGTACAAAATTTCATGCAATTTTTGCATTTTCACATGGCTAAAACCTAAAATTCATAAAAATTCCTGTGGTAAAGCAAATCTAAAAAGATAAGTATCATGAATTGCATTTTTGGGGGACAAAGATTCATCAGGTCATTACTTAAAGTCCCTTATTCAGTATCTAAAATGGTTTATTGAAAGTATATTTTGAACAACAGACTCATAAACACTGTACAAATAGTTTGAAGCTATATATAAAATCCCTAAACAGGTTTTTTTTAAACAAATACAGAATCTTGACAGAGTAATAAAATTGCCAGGGAGAAAGGATGTTACCCATGACTTCATGAGGACAACTGCAGGATAAGAAATGTCAGTCAAGGCAAGACGTTTCTTGTTATGTTTGAAAAACGTCTATAGTTTGATGCACAACACAGTTACGATCTCTACCACACTCTTTGTAAAGCATTCAATGAAAGAAAGCACAAAGACAATAACCTCAGCCTTGTACACCCTGTTATATTCTCTTCAAGATGTCCTTCCCCTGCTGCCTCTCTCCTCAGCAGGAACATGTGATAGCCATCGAGGACGTCGAGCTGTTTCACTCAGGATGTCTCTGGAAAAGCATGTGGGCGATAATGATGGAGCGCGAGAGAGGGGAGGAGGAGGGAGAAAAGAAGAAAAAGAAGGTCCCTGAAGGCTTTTGGGGGCCTGCTAAGCAGCTCAACGGCTGCAAACAGCATCACAGTCCACATGTGCAAACATTTAAGATATCTGCTCGTGTAATGGGGTCAGTGTGGCCCCTCTCTGGGCGCACAGAGCACCGGCGCTCACTTCCCAGTGAAGTTTACAAGAATGGGTGACCAGTGCTGTGGCCTCATGTCCCAAGATAGACCAGATTTTGTTGTTTTCCTCCTGAGATTTTGCAGCAGTAATGCATACTGGGTGCAAATGCAGAACAAAATCTCTGTCAGGTCTAAGTTGCCTGATAAACCTACACTGAGCAGAGATGTTGCAGAAGTAAAGCTTACAAGGAGCCAGATAATTGTTTAAGCATTGCCTGACTGAGTTCCAGCCCTGCACCTAAGATAAACCGTGTAAGACTGCTGAGGAAAACATCTCTCTACTCCCACCCTGTGGAAAATGTTTTATCTGGTAAGGGTTTGTGTAAAAGCAACTTAAAAACCAGTGGTGTTTATCTAGGTGATACCAGTATAGAAAAGTATACAAATAAAGTCCTTTTAAAAGTCATTTTTGTCATAAAAGTCCTCCAAAAAGTTAATTACAAGTAAATGTTTTATCAGTGAAATGTACTCAAGCACCAAAAGTAAAAGTATTATTATAATAGTGAAGAATGGTTCTTGTGTCAAATTACTGATGTATTAACACACGTTACATGGTAATATATTGGTAATAAAAAAACCCAAAACTTGAGATGTAAAGTGAAACAAAAATGAAAATAATTGGAAAGATGGAGAAGGCTTTTTTGATCTGAAACAAGACGTTCATTTTAATATTAGTTGGAAGATTATATGCTCCTTTAAAGGTTAAAACAATTCTCTAAAACTCTTTACATAACTGGGAAATCAGTCTCACCACAATGTCCATTTAGTAGCTGTTCTTAGGCTTTTGATCATATCACACAATCAGGAGTTTGCCCAGTTGTCAGAATTGAAGATGTTCAAATTGCCATTTTTTTCCTGAGCACTTCAAAGTTCATTCACGACTAAAGTGCATCTGAAAAGTTGACATTTGGTGGGGATTGTTGAGAGAAAAGTTTACCTGACAAGATCAAAATGTATCTAACTTATTTGATGTTGAATGTATAATCTGAATTTGCAGAGTCACCAGCATCTAAAGCTGTCAGACAAATTAAATGTAGTGGAGTAAAAACTACAATATTTATTTTGAGAGGTAGAAGCACCAGTCCTTTAAAACTGCACCAAGTATAGTATTTTAGTAAATGTCCTTAGTTACTTCCCACGTGGTTGAAACCCGGTGATGCCTCTGTTTGTGCTCTGGCGGAGAGGAAACTTCAAACGGTGCTTCAGAGGAAACAGTTCAGGGTTAAGAGGGAAGTGGCAAGAGCTGAGGGATTAAAATGGAACAAGGCTGGAAGAGTGGGTGAGATCTTTATTTCAGGCACGGAAAGAGAGCCTCTTCCTCTGGTGGCGCCAGTCCTGCCACTGTTCCATTTCCTCTTCCTCCTTCTGGTCTGTGTGCAGAGCCTCACTCACCTTCATATCTCCATCCTCTCCTCTGGCAGTTTAAAACCGAACACATCTGATCTCACCTCCAGCTCTCTGCAAAAGACTGGAGTTGCAACCATTAGTCGATTAACTGACTAGTAGAAAACAGAGATAGAAAACTCAACAACATTTTTCAAGCGAAAATGTCAAACATTTGATGGTTCCAGGTTGTCAAATGTGAAAATGTTCTGCTTTTCCTTGTCTTACCTTCTAGTAAACTTTGTATATTTGAGTTTTGGATTGTTGGTCGGACAAAAAGAGACATTTGATGATGCCACATTGAGCTCAAGGAAATTGTGATATTTTTCATGGCTTTCTGATGTTTTGTGACCTAAATGTTTAGTCAGTTAATCGAGAAAATTATTGGCAGATTAATAGATAATAATTGTTAGTTGCAGCCCTACAAAAGACATAAACATTTAGTATTTTAAGGAGACATGGTTAAACAAAAACAGATTGTAATTTCTTTAACTTTAAAGTCGCAAAACTTAAAATCTGCTTCACATCAACCAAATTCTCAAACATTCCCTAAATCATCAAGATATTGATATGTCAGTTGCAGATTTATTTATTATTTGCTGATTGCTCGAGTTTGATAGCAAGAGTAAAAACCTGTATAGATATTAAAACCTCTGCTTCATTAAAAGAGATGTAAACAGGAACAACAAACCCGAAAAACAAAGTTGTTTCCATGTTGCAGAGCTGTAAGAAAACATGCTGCTGCACGTATTTTAGTATTACACAGTGGTATATATGTATTTCAGCCACTCAGGCAACAAGTTGAAGCTAAATTAAAGCGTGGTTATATAACTTTATATAACAAATAACAGCCGCTATAGCCACATATGACAATTAAGGGACAATAGTAAACGTTAAAACGTAGTGTAACATTAGCACAGTTGAGAAGAGTCATCAAGTCAGCAACCTAACTCTGTATTGTCAGTTAAATAGCAAGATCTATCTTAGGTTTGCTAACATTTGTCACCATAAACTACTGGTCATACCAGACCAAGTAAGGCTGTATCAACAAGTGTGCTTTTTATTGTTTATGAATGCAACTATTTGTTTGTCAGAGAAAGAATGTGTTATTTCTTCTTTTAAAAGTTAAGCAGACTCTCATTAAAACTTAAAGAGAAGCAGGAACATTTTTTTTTTGTTTTTTTAAGATCTGCTCCAACATGAAACCAGCACCCGGAGCAGAGAACAGAAGCAGCAGTGGACAGAAATCAGTTCTGCGTGGCAGCTTGGTTTGTGATTTTGCTGATGTTTATCAGTGAACCTTTCCTTTCCCGTTTTTTTTATTTATTTTTTTTATAAAATCAATTTGTTCCACTCAGCCCGAAGATGACTCACAACTTGAGTTGACTGGCTGCATGTCAACAAGTACAGCATGTCATTACAGGCTTTGTATGATATTTTGTATCTCAACACTTTCTGACTGACAAAACAATCCCAACGTACTTAGGTCTACTAACTACCTTTTTCTAGAGCTTTCAACTGTATCACATGGTCTTCAGCAGCGGAAGGGGTTTGTTCAGTTGTCATGGAGATGGATCTGTTGACATCAGTAGATATCTCAGTTGGGGGTTGTTTTGTTAAACTGTTACCAAGGTCAAGAATTACCTTTTGATGCTTGTCTTTTAAGATAAAATGGATAAGAAGTCCTACGGGTGCTATAGATGAAATCATAACGGCTACTGAGCAAACATTCAACAACATCCTCTGATGAAGACCATATGATGCAGTTGAAAGCTGAGGGAAAAGCTTGCAAGTGACTTTGAGTTTGGATTGTTTTGTGAAACGATTTCCAAAGTCAAGAATTATGAATTTTCATGCTTCAGTTCTGTTTGATTGGTGTCAGATATGCTGATGGTTGCTGGGCAACAAGACTCATTAACTGAAAGTGTAGTGATACAGCATGTGCAAAGGATTTTTTCTAATCTTTTCAAGGGGACTGGAAATGATTGTTTACGTTACAAACTACAAAAACACTTGTGAACTGTAAACTAAAATGATTAATCTGCCACTATTTTGATTGTCAACAGTTTTACTAATTTTTCAAGCAAAAATGTCAAATATTCACTGGCTCCAGTTTCTCAAATGTGAGTTTACTGCTTTTCTGTTTTATATCACTGTAAACTGTTTAGGTTGTTTGGGTCGAACATTTAAAAACATCGCCTTGTGTTCTGAAGAATTGTGATGAGCATTTTTACACTTTTTGCAGTAAATTAGTCGATAAATAAGTCTATGAAATTATGAATCATGAAAAGAATTGTTGGCTGCAGCTCTACTGTGAACTGCACACTTTAAAATGTCTGACACATGGAGCAGGTTTACTAAATTATCTATTCAGTCTTTTAAAATCACTATGTTCAAGATTTACAGTGCTTCCAGATTTTACTCGGGGTTATTCAATTAACTTTGACCAAAAGGCCCCAGCTGGGTAAAAAAAACAAAAAACAACCTGCCACACAAACATCCTTATAAATCACTTTTCTTTATTTAAATCAGTGTTAGGCAGTTATGCTATGAACACAGGAAAATAAAAACAAAAACAGTGACAAAAAGAAAGACATTGAGAGATCCAGTTAACGTTAACTGCTCTTGGCACTGGATAGACGTTCATGGAAAGAGGGGGGAAAAAAATTCTACACGTTTGTCATACTCAAAATAGAAGTGCCTCCAATAGTCATTAAGTTGACTGAAAGACTGGAGAACCTAAATACGGTCGGTGCTCTGCGCCCAGATTCAAATCGATCTCATCGTTAACCTGCGACTGCCTCCGTGCTTTGGTGGATCTGAAGGAATACGACAGGTGAGGTGCTATGGTGTCGTCACAGTTTGTAATATTGCTACAACTGCTCACACCCATTCATTCAGCTTGAGAGGAGGCAGAAGCGAGGCTGTCGGATGAGGAACAAATAGTATGACTCCCCCCCCTCTCCCACACACATCCCATCATTATCTCACCACCCACAAACCCCAAAGTACAGTCACACCCGATGTCAAGCTCAGGGGCTTTCCTTTGTGTACTTGTCTCTATATAAATCAACCATCAATTCTTCATAAAAACATGGAGGAACTTCTGTTACTACAATACACTCCATTTACAATGGTAGTAGTGCACAGCAACAAAATATGTCAATGAAAAAAAAAAAAAAAAAAAAAAAAAAGATATAAACTGAACTCATACATCCAACAACAAGGAAAAGCAGAACAAAAAGTAATCCCTCTCCCAGAAAAGAAACATCATGATATCATTTATAAAAGCCGACGTAAAAATGTGATCAGTTCTCGCTCACGTGGAACAGATGCTTAAAGCGGCCCGTGGCTGTTTGTGGTGGACCCTGATTGTGATATTACAGACGCTTATGAAACTTTGCATCAATTTATCCCCCCTGGAGGTTTAATCGAGGGCGGAAACTAAACTTTCTGAAACACTCACTGTGGAGTGGCTGGTGGGCTTACCTGCCGAATTTAATTTACAACTAACCTATTTGCAGGTAAACATGCAGAGTTAATATTTCAGGCCCTGGTTTTAACCTTCTGCACCAGACTCCAAAATACACCAGCAGGGCAACATTAATCCTTCAATTCATAGTTTAAGTGAAGGAGGAGGGGTTTCAGTGTAAATCTGCAAAGATGGAATTGGTTCTCGAGGGCTTGCAAGGAAAAGTGTGAGCCAATCCCAAAACCAGGAGAGAAGAGAGGCAGAGAGCAGGGAGAGAAAAGGGAGGTGGCGGCTCGACTCCCTCCGATGTTTGAAGAGTATCAAGAGCCGAAAGAGAGAAGAAGAGGGATAAATAGATATATACTCTGCGATGTGGGCGAGGGGGGAAATGTGTGTATGTCATGTATGTGTGTGTGTGTGTGTGTGTGTGTGGTCTGTCTGTCCAGTGCTTTATCTGACTGTGACTCCGAGTTTTTCCAGCACGCGGACTCCTTTCTCCTGGTACTCCTCCCGGGTCAGCCAGAAGTTGTCCTTGTCCTTCATGATGTCGGCCAGCACAGCTCCGCCCAGGAACACCATGTGCTTTCGCCTGGGAGGATCCTCAATCCGGATCTTAAATTTCTACAAGACAAGGGGACACAGAGAGACATATGAGACGGCTCTATGTAACAAAGAAATGTCCTGCAGCTTAAGGCTGTGTTCTCAAGGCTGCAGCTCAAAGTGTCGCTCAGTGTTTTGTTTTTCCTCAACTCGGATATGATAAAGATCTTAATGTTTTTCTAATCAGTGTGAACTTTATTTTGCACAGTTTCAGTCTGGACTACATGGAGATTTATATCAAAATCTAAGCCTAAACCTAGTCAGGGTTTCTGCAGGGTTCATCAAGTCAAATTTAAGACTTTTAAAGACTTTTTTTAAATACCACATTAAATGCAATTAATACATGTTTCACGACCATACCAGCCAAAATATGAAGTAGGAAAACTCACATTCTTTCAGTACTTCCCATTATATAACCTCCTAATGATGTAATTAATATGATGCAACCTGGACCCGGATAAGTGGCAGAAAATGGATGGATGGATTAAATTAATTTATTTTTAATTGGTTAATTTTTTGCTTTCAACACTAGCTGCTATAGCAAGCAGTAGTGACAGTGTTTGCTTCAGGTTTGATGGTTCTGAAATTCCACAAAAAAAAAAAAAAAAAGGATTTAACAGCCTCCTGCAGCACAATCCACACTGTCGAAACACTCTTAGTTTATAGGTGTATAACGTCTCCCAACAGCCTGCAATCGTTTACAAAAAGATCTACCAACTAACATAACTGCCTTTGGCAAGCAAGAAAAAAATATTTAAGACCTCTGAAAATAAATTGTAAGACTTTACTACCTCTTAAAACCTTTTTTTTTTTTTTTTTTTTTTGGGAAACTGAATTAAATGCTTTTCAAGACCTGCAGACACGCTGCAAGTGTTTGTACATTCAAATCAAAATTTGTAATTGCTATCAGAATTTCATTGCCCAAAGCAGCTTGGCTCAACCAACAATACAGAGCAGTAAAATAAAACAGCTGGAGGGACTAATATTTGGAGAAATACATAATACTCAAAACTTGAAAGATGGCATCATAACTGAAATGCGTTTGAAAACATTAAATATTACGGACATGCAATGTGAACTTTGCTACCACCCGCATTAATAGACAGCAACAAGCTGTAAACACAATATTGACGTAAAGTATTATCACCTTCTGCAGTTGATATAGTGCACGTGAGCAAACAGTTGCCAATTTGAACATCCGGGTCACTTTGGTGACTTGATGAATCTAAGTTCACTCCTGAAGGAAATATGTGACAACAGCTGCCTGCTGCGCGTGAAATCGACACAAACGAGAGTGGTTAGAGTGAACCAAAACAGTATAGTTTTGGGTTGTAAAAACAAAACAATGAACTTAAAGATGCTGAAATGCTCCAAAAAGCTAAAGAGGAACTGCTGAGTCAGGTGTGGGTTTCTATGTGGGTTAATCAATACGAGCAACACATTACACATTAAACAGCCATTTGAACCTTTGTTAATCTAAAAATATTGATTAGTGCAGCTTCAAAGTGATACTCCACTCAAAATCAGCTTGAAAAGTGGCTTCAATTCATGTCAGATACATCATACTCCAATACTGACAAGTCGGAATTAGAACCAAAAAAAACAAAACAATACAAACTTCTTAAACCTTTCAAACCACTTCTCTACTATCTGTCTGTGTGCTCAGCTTGCTCCAAACACCCATATTTTCACCAAATAGGGCGAAAGACACGGCTTCTGTTTGTTGCTCACGTGGCTAGCTCTCTAAACGTAGTTGCAAGCAACAAACAAACAGCTAAATATGCAAGCTACAAACACTACACTACAAACTGTCTTGTTCCAGATTGCACACATTTGAATAAAGATATATGTGAAAAACACTATCACTACTTATAAAGACTTCCATTCCAAAATGAGAAAAAGAGTCTGAAGCCGGCTGCAGTTGCGGGCAGAAAAGTAAAGAAACTTTAAACTTGTGAGTCATCTGTAGACCTTTGTTTATAAAATACTTCTGTGTAAAATCATCTGTGTTTTTGGGATACTGGCGTGGAAATGTAATATTTTTCCAAAACAAATATTTATCATTGGGAAGTGAACCCCACATATGTTGTTATTAATGTGCTCCGTTCAAGTTCAATGAACGTCTGTTGACCTCTGGCACCACCTGGTGGTGGTCTGCGTACACTGCACCAGTCCGAGACATCACATGATGATAAACTTTGCTCCTAAACCTTGCAGATGTGTTCGAGACAGACACGTTTCAAATAGTAACTGCACATAATTCAAGGCGTTTCATTTATTCCACTGTGAACTCCCAGTGTGTGGGATTTAACCTCATCCGGACAAAGGAGATACTGTCAGGTGTCAGTCACCGTTTAGACACGAAATATGTTCCCTGTGGTTGTTATACCTTTACTGCTCTCTCACATGTGGGAAACCCCACCCAGGCCAACTAAAAACAAACCCAGAGAATCAGCTGGAAATACTAATTCACACCAACTGAGAGGCCTGGTGCAGTAAAGCCAGACTTTGGCTCATCTGAATGTTTAGATTTCATTGGTCGCAGTGCAACCGACACTAATAAAGTTCTAATTTGAGCTAAAATTAATGTTGTATAACCTGTTTTCAAAGTCACAGTCATACTGTAAACCACATCTGAGCAGTTTTAGTTCAGAGTCCTTCCGTAATGCTCTTCACATAGTCAACAGTATAAATATAAATGAGGCGTTAAGGGTCGATATCTCACCGAAAGTTTGTCCACATCTCCCTTGAGCACACGCTCCAGGTACAGCTGTTTGAGTTCCCTCTCCAGTCGAGAAGGCAGGCCCGGGTACATGGTGGATCCTCCTGATAAGACGATGTGTTTGTAGAACTCAGCCCTGATGATGGGAAGACAGAAAGAAGGTGAGAACAGGAAGAGACCCAACAACATGCAGACAGGAAGAGAAGCAGCATCTGAAAATCACACAAGTAATGTCGCTAGTTTCCTTCCGAACAGGCATATTTTTCCAATTTAAGTCCACAAAGTTGAAAATGTACTTTCAAGACATTGCAGATTTAAGTCCCATAGTGACTTAACGTGAATTCTACAAAATAGATAATTCAAATAATAACGTATTGGGTTTCCAAGTGTACATTTTCTTGTTAATTTCCACTCTTTTACATACCCAAAGATCATTTTTCATACTTTCCATACAGAACTCTGCTGACTATTGCGTCAGTGGGAGCTTTGCTGGGCAGACACCACCATTTTGCATATCTCTGTCTGTGTCTGCTGTGACTTGTTAATGTTGTGCATTAATGTGTGCTAGAGCGGAAACACTCTCAGTGAAGTATATATTGATGCATTTGCCTGTCTTTATCGACAGTGGAGTGTATCTGTACACTTTTGCTGGCCTCACCTGGTGTCTATATCGGCTGCCTGGATGGTGTTGAAGAGGAGCTCAGCCACTCCGACACCCTCCACGTTGATGAGGTGGGGCTGGAACAGAGCCTCCGGGGCCTCAAACCGCTCTCCTCCCACCTTGATCACACGACCATCTGGCAGCTGGAGATGTGTGGGAGGGATGAGATGAAAAGAGAAGGAAAAAAGAAAATATGACACCGCTGAAGAGGTAGGATTTAATGTGTGACTCAACAGAGAGTCATAAATATTGAATGTAAGAATCAAGAATGATACTGCTCAATGATTGTTTGGATGTACGAAAGGAAGTCATAACTTCTACTAAGTGCGTTTACTGCAGTTTGTTTTCCTACAAGACTGATAATATTGTACAGCAAGTTAAAGCACAGAGAGTGTAGGCTCCAAACTGAGTGACTATAAAAAGGCTTCATTCAGCCGAGGGCAGTGGGAGGAAGCGGAGCCCAGCCACCGCCGCAAAGTGGCTGCACAGGAAATGATGTAACGCACAGTTCAGGGCCCTTCGGCCACAGTTACATTGCCCTCCTTGTTTCAGCACACTCGTGCACACAAAACGATACTTACGCATACATGTTCACACACCTACACACACAGAGTCGCCTACACTAACCCAAACACTCATGGTCAGTGAGCTCTGAGACACAACATGTGCTCGGTAAGGCGTGCAGTAACACAGACTTCAGGACCTGCGTTTAGATTCTGTGGTTCCCTCTGCAGGGAAAAGGGCCCTGGAAAGAAAAGCAAGCCTTGTGGAGGAGCACTGCACCCCCATATGTTTGAGTCCCAGAGAAAACAGTTAGTCAGCAGCACTGCCCTGTCCTGAAGCAGCCAACAGAACCAACAACGGGCATGTGGTAGACTACTTAGCTCAGTGCAGAAACAGATTTAGTTACCCCATTAGTTTGGATTATTTCAAAATAATGGCATTTTTGAATAACAAATCCTTTGGGAGGGATTCTTTCTACAATGCTATTTTAAGCAGAAATGTGAAACTTGTGTGCATAAAAAGAACTAATTTTACATTTAAAAATAAAAAAATAATAGGTAAAAAATAGCCAACCTAAAAAAAAAAAAACATCTGCTTAATGTGTCAAACAAAATATGGTGTCACTGTTTGCTTGTTTTTAGCAGTTACTACACATTTCTTTGTCCTCATATTCAGTCTCACTGTGTCCTGACTGGTTTTCTTGAGCTCATGACTCTGACTTAGTTCATTCCTCAATTTCTTTAATAGGAAGTGTTCTTTTTTTATTATTGTTTTGTGGCATATTTTTTAGATAGGTGAAAGGAGGAAAACATGGGGTCAGTGAGTGGGATAAGATGGCATGTATCTAGGAATGCTGGGCCACCACGATCGTCCAAAGGGAGACATTTTAGAGTTTATTAAAACTGCAGAAATTATCTTTTATATCTTCTCTTTTTGGATCTTTAAGTGTTTGTGTTATCTATTATTACTGATATGCCCCCCCCCCCCCAAATTCCCTTTTCCCCTATTTGTTGCCAACTGAATAATGCACAAAATGTCCATGTGAGGGCAGCACTATTTTTTAAGGGTGACTTCACACTGCTACTGTGTCTGCACACCTCAAGAAATGACAACCACAAACACCAGGTTACATAATTAGTTCAGCAGCAGTTGAACAGCTTTCTGAAACGACTCTCACAAACAGGTACAAAAGGCCACTTCCTAGGTATTAATAAGAGTGACTGTACCAACAACCAGTACACGGATATCATGCATGTGGCTCACTTCTGTCAGTTTTTGCTAAAATAATGTTATATTAAATCTGACTTATATGTAAAAATCTAAGTAGATTTATCAATGTTTTATTATGCGTAAAATGAAAGCGTGAGTATCTACCGTGTATGATTCCACCAGCACGGTGGTCTCAAGCGCCAGCTTCTGTTCCTGCTCGATGTTGTAGCCCACGTAGCACAGCTTCTCCTTCATCATCCGCACCGTCTCAAAGTCTGCAGAGTGGTTGAAGGCGTAACCCCTCAACAACAACAACTGCAGCCACAGAGGGAGAAAAGCAGGAATAAGACGAAGAAGGTCAGAAAGCATTATTCTTTTGAGCTACTTACTGAGATCCCTTGATATGTTTATTTAAACAAGAACTAGTGGTAATGCTAGAGCTACGTCTTCTCAAACTAAGACTCTTACTTTTCTTTTACAAAGAAGATGATGCCAGTTTCCACTTCAACAAGACTCTACCAAACAATTCTGGATTATAATTATAACCCATTTATAGAGACTGAACTCCAACATATTTGTTACATTAAAAATAAAAATATGAACTGACAATGGTGTACAATGATGGTAAGTGTTATTATCAAGAATCTACCATCTCTTGTTTGCACTGCTAGTTTTTGTTGTGTTCTTTGTTAGTCTGTCTCACACTGAGAGACTGTCATGACTGATTGGATACCTTGATGAGGTAGCGGGTGATGTCCCTGCCTGCAATGTCCAGGCGTCTTGTCAGGTGTGGCAGGCTGAAACCCTCATACACTGGACAGATGTGTGTCACACCGTCACCTGAGTCCACCACCACACCGGTTAGAAGGCCTAAAACACACACACACACACACACACACGTTAATAATCTACAATTATACCAACCTAGTTTTATCCAGTGTGTGCTTTGGGCTACTGATTGTTAGCCTTGTTGGATGGGTAAACACACAAAACCTGGAAAGATCTAATGTAACAATTAACTGCTAATAACTGCTCACTAGTTGGTAATAAACTCAGAGACAAAATGGCAGAAAAGTTCACAGACCTCGTGCAAGGCTGTGTTCAAAACATACTCAGAGTCTCACTGCAGGTGCAAATGGTTTCAGAGTTCATCTGATCCTGCTTGAACACATCAAGACACTTCAGATAATGTCAGGATATCGTGTCTGTCACTGGAACATTGCAAAGTGTTGTTCGTGTCTGTCTAGACTTCCTGGCACAAAGAATATCACATCTGGTATCTAAGTAATCGCATAAAACAAATCTTTGCACAAACTATTTGACAAAGGTGTGGTAGTTAAATATTGCCACACAAGAATATTTCCACAATTAAAATGAAAAGCCTTCTGTCTCTGAGCTACTGAACTACTCATAATTTACCTCATAATTCTGGCATCTGGTATCAGGGTAAATCTAATTTGTAGGTGAGAGGTTTGGAAGAGGTTTTTGATATGGAAACTGTAGAAGTCAATAGCAAAATGTTAATGAGTCTTGTGATTAAACTTGCAGCACAAACGTGTGTGTTCTTACCTTGGGCATACAGTGTCAGGACAGCTTGAATAGCAATGTAGACTCCTGTAAACTGGTAGGTCTCAAACATCACCTGCAGGAGAAGGCAGAAAACATCAGACAATAAGTACAATTGTTTGTTGAAGAAAACAAATAAAAAACATGCACAAACATTATCTCGGTAGCACAACGCGGTAGTAACAAATAATGAAATCATTTCACAGAGGATCAACCACAGTGGAACTTCTGCAATGCCTTAAAATAAAATACATTTCCTGTAAAGACTGTTGGCTCAATTTTTTTTTTTTTTTAAACTCTATATATTTTTTCCTCACAAAGTTTAGGGTCTCAACGGCTGTGTTTCTTCTAATGTATGTCATGGTAGCAGTTTTGAAAAACGACTGTTCCATTAAGGGGATGTTAATATTTAGAAAGAGCTTAAGGGGCCAGGCCATCACACACACACAGCCGACTATTGCTCCACCGAGCAAGCACCTTTACATTGTCGACCTATAGTGGCCCATTATAATTATGTTGACAGACCTGACAGTGGACATTTACAACTGATAATGTCAATACTTTGATTAAGTGGATATAGAGCAAATGAGTATAGTGTAATACCCATCAGTGATACAGAGTAGAAACCCACAGTAAGAAATGCATAAATTTGCCAATTTCCTCTTTTCTTTTCCCCTCACACAACAACAAAAATACCTTCAAGCTGCACACACGGAAATAAATGTCAACATACCTCAATGATTTTTTCACGGTTCTTGGTGGGGTTCATGGGCGGCTCGGTCAGCAGGATCTTGCAGTTGCGCGAGTCGATGTTGAGCTTCTCTGGGCCGAAGGTGTAGTCCCACAGGTGCTTCATGTCATCCCAGTTCCTGACAATGCCGTTCTCCATGGGGTAGTTGACCTCCAGCATGGAGCGCAGCTCGCTGGCCTCGTCCCCCACCATCAGGTCCTGGCAGGAGAGGTCAAAGGTCAACACAAATATTCAGAAGCTCTGCAGCGTAGCCCTCCACTTCTGAAACCCAGTTTGAATCATTCAGAGTCACTGGAAGTAGGGATGAGCACTGAGTATTAGTTTAATACCAATATTATATTAGTTAAAATTAGTTATTTCAATTTGCCCCTGTGGCCTGCTGGTCTCATAATAAAAAAAAATAAAAAAATCTGATTAACTGGATCATCAAGCTTTCACTCAACTCGAGGCAAGTCATCTGTCCTATGTATTCATGTCCACGTCCAAAGTAGTTTACCCAGCATGCACAAAAAGCCATTATTTTCCATGCATCGGCACCATAGACTGTATAAAAAGGTGGATGACATCAGCTCCCCAAAAGTTAAGCAAAACACCTCCATCGCCCCCTGGTGGCTGGCTGCAGTATGTCATAAACCCCGCCCCCTCTATGTTAGCGGATGGGACATGAGCCAAAATAAAAAAAATAAATAAAAAAAATCAAAGTACACGTCAAAATAAATTTTTCCCAAAGATGGTTTCTGTCATTTTAGGTAGTTCTTATCAGGCTGATGTGTGTTCAAGTGTTCGTAATTAGTTATTTGATGCTATAAAAAAGGGGTTACACGTCATGATTGACAGCTGAGGCCGGTTCGCGATTGACTCGGCCGGGTGTATGGGCGGGTCCTCGATACCGCAGCTCCTACCCCGATCACTACTGCGCAGACTCTGGCTCCAAATGACGTCAAAAACACAAGATGGCAGCTCCTGTATCTGAGATATTTTGGCTTCATTTTTGTACAGTGGGAGGAAGTGGAGACGCGTCATCCATCTATATATACAGTCTATGATCTACACCTGGAAACACTTCTGTTTCCCTCTAGCAACAGTAAACCACTTCTTTTAGCACCATTCAACTAGCTGCATGCAAGGCAACCTGGCAATGTAAACAACCGCTGGGTTAGAGCTCAGTGTTAGCCACACAGTCAAGCATCTCACGTTCCACTTGGAAACATCAAAAGCCTACTCAAGGCAGCCATTTTATGGGTTCATCCTGTGTGCTTTGGCATTAACAAAAGTACCAGTCACAGGCATTGCCCCCATGTGGTCTCAATAAAAAAAAAAGCAAAAAGAAAAACAGATGTGCTTCAGTATCCAACTTTCAGCTGTCTAGCATGCATGCTCGAGTTTGGACACTTCCTCTGCACTTGTAAAGGTGAAAGACTCACAAATACCAAGGCAAATGCTCTGAACTGGACATTCCTTTAGTAAAATATGTTCTTGGGTCATTACAGTAAGGTAAATATATCTGTGATGCTTATAGAAACATTTATCATTTGACACCAAGCGTTCTAGCTGCAGCTGACATTTTATGTTCTTTTTAGCTGAAAAATGTTGTGATTATTTCAGTCCTTAAATAGCAGCAGGATTGAGGGGGGGGTGAGGCTGTCAGGATGCACCAGTAGATCAGAGACACTAAAAATGGAATCGGTCCAAAATCTCTTTTAGCACTCCATCGATAACAGCTGGCCTATGATTCATCACAGCCATTTGTGCAACACTTTCAGCCTGGAGAGAGGAGTGCATTAACGTAAGGGCTGTATATCTATCTGACTCTCTGACACTTATTTGGCCAACAACACTCAAACTCAACGCCAAAAATCACCAAATTAGTCTGGATGTAGAATAATGGGATCAATGTGTGAGTAAAAGAAGAAAAAAGAAAACAAATAAAGAGAAGACACTGGACAAAAAAAATAAAAAATACAAAAGAAAGAGCTTATTTTTTGGTTGAGATCAAAACATGACAACTCTCCGGAGCAGGCAAGAACAGGAGGCACACACCAACCTGAACTTACCATCTTCTGGCCATTCTACTTCATCATGGGGGAACAAAACATGGAGGAAGAGGAAGGTAGATATTAAAAATAAAAGATGAATAAACAAAAGAACTGGAAAGAACAGTAGACAGATAGAGATAGGCTTCATGCTCAAATAATAAGACATTTAAACCTCTGCTGCCGAATCAACTGATCTTTACCCAAATTACAGCATCTATTCTAAGATTTCATATGTGCAGGAACGCACTGGAGACACTCTTGTTTGAATTGGGAGGATATCTAAAACAAGCTAATAGAGCTTGTGGTTAGAGGATTGATTTTGTTATCCAGCAGATTTCAGAACTGAACTGGGCTGCTAATTCTTGCTGGCTCACTAAAAAACAATAATATTTTAGAGTGAATTTAGACAGCTTGTAGCTTTGACATTTTGCTTATATTAGAACTGACTTTGCTCTGTTATGTGTGATTTCATATCTTGCTTTTTCACTCGTGTCCAGATTATATATTTTTGTTTTATCACTGGTTTCCCGACCAGGTTCGCCCCTTGAAATCGAAACTTTCTGGTCAAACGAAACAATCATTCCAGGAAAATCAGGTGGACCAGTTCGTACCTTAATCTCAATGTTTCCAACTTTGGCTGTCGAGCGAATGATGGGCCTCCCAACAAGCGCAGGGAAGATGTGCTCTGGGAAGTTGGAGCCTGCATAGCCGCACTTGACAAACTGAAAGAAAGAGAGAGAGAGAGACAAGAAAACCAGAGCACAGAGGAAGTGATGAGGAAATACATTTAACTACTGATGAGATAAACTGTGCAATACAGCAAGACAACGACACTGTCATCCTGCAGAGATCAGTGGGTTAAATTAGCATTTAGACTGAGAGAAATGTAATGGCCAACGCTACAATGTCAGAATGTGTTTGTGTGTGTGTATGTGTATATGTATCTGGCCAGCACCTGCTTTAGCGTCCAGCACAATGATAGAAAACCTTAATTGTATTTCATGTTTTTAAAGGTTGATCTACGGCCTTTGAAGAGGGGCCAAGTGTGCACACATCCAGGCAAGAATATTCAGGTGCAAGACAAAAAATATATATAACTGCATGACATGAAGGAGAAAGGTCCGCACACTGTACATCCAAGTAAATAGTTGAATTATCTTTTCAAGGCAACAATCTACAGCTTTTAATAATAAAAATTATTAATAATTAATTTTATCTTATCCAGTCATTAAAATTATTAAACATCTTTTTTGGTTAATTAATTAATACCTCAAATCTTGAAAATGTTTATAATGTTCAAAATCCCTAATAAGATGTTATTATGATAGGGCTGGGCAATACTGATAAAAATTACTGATAGGTAATTAAGTACTATGATATATGTATATCAATAATGTGACAGTATTTTTCAGAAAATATATAGCCATGGCGACAATCATTAGTACTGCGTGGACATCAAGGCCAAGCAGGTCGAGGCACTTACTGTTCATTGCACACAGCTACAACAGTTACATGAGCTCAGAGAATTGAATAACTGAACTGTAAGATCTTTAAGACCAGGATAAGATAGCATCTAAGCTGTACCATGGTATGGAAATAACTAAAGTCCCTGACAACTTCTTGCCTCAGATTAAAATACTGATATCAGGTCAACATTTTGCTCAATGTTAAAGTGTATAGTGGTCTGTGTAGTGTTTATACTTGCATGTCACATTCTTCTGCATTTGTACTATTTGTGTCACAACCTCAAACTACATGCAAATGAAAGAATGTGACTTTTTCCCCGAAAACTGTCAGTGTCAATGGGTAAATTCAAAGATGATCCACCAAGCAGCGTTTAACTAATTAAAGTAAACTTTTGGAATCAGTGCACACAGCTCACTACTGCCCTGCCCCCACAAAGGAATTGGGCTGCTGCTTTATTAATCATCTTACAGAACCAGTTCACCTTCCATTATGAATTTTAGTTTGATTGTGAAATTTACCAGTAAACCAAACAATTCAGAGTTGCCTTCCCTCTTGTTTTGCAGCTGCATGTGCTTGTAGATACACAAAGCAGTTCTACTTTAACATTTTATAGTGGACTATGATCTGAAACAGCATGTATCAGGGCTCTGCAAATGTGTATTGGTGACATATGTGGCTGTGGTTCAGACACTTCCTCTTGACTTCAACCTGACACAGGGTAGTTTTTTTTTTCTGGCTTTGCACAATGCTCTTGAAAGAGTCACATCTCAAAAAAAGCTCCATTAGTCAGTAACATGCTAAGCCAACATCCTCTTTGACTCTTGACAAGGTCTAGGAAGGAAGTCCCTACAATCTGAAAGAAGCAGTGTTAACTGTGTGCGATGGGTAACTCCTAAACATAAACACAGATTAGCAAACTGTATGTTATAAGCTGAATGGGGTAGAAACTGCTAATTTTGTCTACAAACCACAGCAGCTTGAAAAACTCCAAATTCACCAACTTCAAGGACTATTTACCCAGCCAGGTAGGTTGTGACAAAAGGACTACCAACATGTTTCCTCAATAGTGCAGTTATGAACAGTATAAGTACAGTACCGTTATGACTGTTTCGTGATTACACACCTACAATTTTCTAAAATATCTGTCAACCTATTAAAAGCCCTAATCTGTCCAGTGACTATATGTAGCTAAAAACAAAGCTGATTAAAGACGAATGCATAAGTGGGAAAAGTATGCGATGTGGCCTTTCTAAGGCCCAAAGACCTTACTAACGTTAGTTAAGTGACATTTCGATGCAGGAAGTTGGTGCTAGCTGCTGTACAGGAAAACATAAAGGTGGTTTCTCAATTAACCTGACACGGCCTAGCTTAACGTTACGGCTAGCTGCCGGTATCAGTACAAAAACCTAGCTACTGTCCTTGATAATTAAACCAGATGTACAACAGAAACAATGAATCTGCAAATTTGCATCGTTTGCAAAACAAATCACTGAAATGACCGACGCAGCTGCCAGACAGTATAAACCAGACAGCCAGCTGTTAAATGCTAGTAGTAAACTAGCAGACTGGCTAGCTACCTAGCTAGCTTAGTAACCGTTGGTAGCAAATGAACAGTTACTCGTCAGCCTTGATTTTGGGGTTTATGTCGCTGTGAGAGCTATAGCCAGAGCTGTGTATTAAGCTTTTATCTTGACATTTACACGCATTCTATGTGCTGTTTCCGTGTCGTGTCTGGATGAATGAAAATTAGCTGGCTAACAGGCTAGCTAGCTAACCACCCAGTTAACGCTAGCTAGCTTAAACGCTGACAGCCCCACTTCCTGTTTCAGCAAATCGTTCGACATAACGGCACCGTTTAAAGCAAGCCATGGATTGATAGCGTGTCAAACCAAAGCGGTACACATACCCCAGTCCCATTGTCACAGACCACCACTTTCCTTCCCTGGCTGTCCATTATGTAAAAGCCCAGTTGCCGCTGAACCTCCCTCAACTTTCTTCGGCAAGCCGGAAGGAAGACACACCAACCCGGCCGAGAGGAGGAAGGGAAGGGTGTTTATCCGGCCGTTCAAATGACAGTCACGCCCCTAGATATGCGTTCAACTTCAAAATCCATACATCAAATGCACATTTTACAATCACAGCAAATGCATTGACTGATTGCATTGCTGAAAACAAAGTTATCTAAGATCCTGTTTTTATCTGAGTTCCACATGCAGCATGTAAGAAGAAGTGTCTTGGGTAGAGACAAGTGTAAAGCTAATGATCTTCAGAACATTTAATAACTAATGGACAAATCTCAAAACAAATCACTATTAAGCAGTTAATGGACAAATAACTTAATAAAGCTGGTAGGAAACTGAAAAAAGCCCCAATTGTCTACAGCATTTTAAAGTGAGTCTTATAGAGCATCACATAAAGAATTTCTGTCAATTTTAATATAGATATGTCATGTCTATGCATGATGAAAAAGATTTGTACCATTAAAATAGACCATATGTGAACATTGTTACCAGGTGCAACATGCAAACTAAAAATAAATAGTTTTTCCTCCCTTTAAACAGGACGCTATAGGTGAAAGTTAGATTTTTGCAGGTGGTTAATGGTGTAAATGCTAAAACTCCAGGATTAGCTGAGTGTAAAGTAATTGATCAGTAAATGAATAAATGTATGAAGGCATGTAATCTGTAGACAGATGTGTTTTGTTGCAGGAATAATTTTTAGAGTTTAAAATAAATAATGACTGGCCTAAATAACAATAAATGTAAGAGACATCCTGAAGCAGTTTCAGTTGTTTTATTTTCAACTGGAATCAAAAGCCAAATAACCAGCTTTACTGGCTGACAGTCTACAACCATAAGATAAAAAGAGAAGAAATTTCAACTTTTAAAAATTTCCATAGAAAGAAAATACCCTCACAAAGGCCACTTTACTTACTCAGGCCTTATCTAAGTACATTCTTTCCATCTCCCATATCACTTAAGTATAACATTTATCTATAATAATTTTACATAAAAAATAAGATGACATGTTTTATAATATAAATAAATACATAATCAAATATAATTTAAGTTGGTGAGTTTGCTGTAACAGTATCTAGAGTCAAATGTGTGTGTGGGTCAGTTATAAATAGTTCACCACCACAACACTCGACTTAAAGAAGAGTAATACTTGGTGTAAAACAAACAAGATTAAAACTGCAGACCTGCTTCTTTGCACTTTGCAGATTACTGTACATTGAATGCATGAGCTGATACATATGAGGGTATGCTGCCTCTCTACTGACAGAGCTGAATTTTTTTAGGCTTAAAACTGAAGATAGCCAGCAGGTGGAGTATTTTTACCAAAGCTGGAAGATCAACTCACTGTTATAGAGTCGACAATGTCTCTTGTTTCCTTATAGTCCTTCACACTTATGGAGTATTTGAATCCTGCATTAACTGCAATAGGTGGTAGATTAAGCATTAAGTGTAAATGTGTGCAGAGATCACACATCACTGTCGTTTAGGGGAACTGCATTCTTTGGGTACAAGGATGCTTGGGAACATGAGGACCTTGGCCTGCATGAAAGACAGGTTAGGCAGGCCAGAGATCACCTGGCCAGCCTCTGCACTCAGCGCTTCATCCCGCTGAGGTTTCCTGATAAAGAAGACACACAGAGTGAGTATTTAAAGATTAAGATACACATAGATGTTGCATTATTAATACAGTGAGAGAAGCTTGTGTGTGATTCTGATTTTTGTTTCACTGTATGAATGCTTTAAAATGAAAATAAAATATGCAAAGTACATGGATGTTACAACTGAGCTGACCTGACTGAAGTGCTGGTTTTCTCTACAGTGGACATCAGGCGATTCAAAGTGTCCTCCATGTGGCTACTGTTAGCTCCCGTTTCCAGTTTGCTGATGGTCAACTCATACAGCTCACGGTCAACTCCTTTACATGTGAGTGTGTATAACAAACACACATAAAACATGTCATAAAAGGGACAAAGCACTCAATGAGTGTCAAGAGGACTTACACACCCACACCACACGCTAAATTTAGCAACAGTATACTGAATTGCTTGATATCGGTGGCTGCTCTGTGGCTGTTTCTTATAATATAAACCTCATAAATGACAATAAAATCTACATTTCTGCAGTTTCACATGCTGACCTGGAGGAGGACTGCTGCTGCTGCTGCAGGATCTGCTCTCCTCCTCAGGACCAAAATAATCCAGGTTGAGAGCAGAGCAGCCTGTGCTAACAAGAGGAGACAGTGGCTGAGGATTGTTGTGGGGTGAGGAGGGACGGGGGAGCTTGATTTCTTATTCATAAAAGGAGAATGAGCATCTACTTGTGATTGATGTTTTCTCCTTTTCCTGAGACAGCAGGAAGACCGAAAGAGTGACAGACACAGCAAACAAAGCTCAAGAAAGCAATGCAAAGCTTTTGTTATCCAGCATCTTTTTAGATTCAGATTCAGGGGGCCCTTAACCATAAAATATCCAAGCCACCACTTAGCATGAGGTCACTGAAACAATCTGCACATGGAAATAACATGACTCAGGTGACAGGTGGTCCAAACAGCCTCAGTATGTAGTTTGTCAGCTGAAGTATGACTTCCACCTTGATTCTATGCAAAAATAGAAAAAATCAGACACTTGAGTTTGATTTTGTTGTTGTGAAAGATGGTCTCAAGTCTCAATAGATCATTTTATATACTCTTCCTTAACACTTTCAATAATCTAGAAGTTACCTGTCATAATAAATGTTTGCTGTCCCAAAGTGCACCAGTTTAAAAAAGGGTGGACTTAGAGGTGTCTAGGAAATCTAAACGGTTTTGTATCCTTTGTCTTATAAAAACAGCAAAGTGACACCAAATCCCTGCAAGCTGTGTAGTTGTTTGAATACTCCAACTTTGCATTCAACCACAGAGAAAAGTGATACAGCTTCCGATAAGAGAGAAAAGTTGAGGGAAGAGAGGCGAAACCAAGCAGAAAGGATCAACTGATTTATTTCAGTATTTACAAGGATTTCCCACAAGTCCTTATTGTAGTGCAGTAAATCTGAAGAAATAATAAAAACAGCTTTTTGTCAACAAACTATAAAGATAATTTCACCACTTTTTAAGAAAATAATTGCTGGCATAAAGGCACAACTCATTATGAAAAACTGTAACTGCAGTTACAGTTGTAGAAACACTTTTGATTGCTAATAAAATACTGACATGTGGATTTCAGGTATGATTTTTTTGGAAATAAACACTCCTATATCCTATTCTGCATGCTCATACAGTATATGAGTCAGTGCACAGGGAGTAAAAAAAGACAAACAATAAAAGCAGCATAAAGTGACAGCAGTAATCAGGACTGCAGCCTTATGTTTGGCTCCTGTTTTAATTGTGAAATGATGTCTAAGATAGATAATTTCTTTCTTTTATGACAAAAATGCCCCAAACATGTTAACCTAATCACAGAATAAATCAAAACCCCAAAGACAGATTTCATATAACCAACCATATGAAAAAATAATGACATTAAGAAATAAATAATACAGGCTTTTAAATATATGAAGTACATATCCTTTTGTACTAGTGGCTGGTTGCACAGTTTAAAATTACTTAAATTATTTTGATGTGTTCCTACAGTAAATGTGTTTTGACCTTTTTGCTGCACTCAGCACCACCTACAGAGAATACGCTGCCCTCTGCTGTGCATACTTTACTATTACAACACTGTTCTGTTGGCAATATTTGGTATTTATTGACTTGATGTCATCTAATCACTGAACATTTGTCTTCTTTGGGTTGTTGAACTGAACATAAACGATTTTGTCAAACACGGAAAGAAGATTTTTTTTAACTCAGGAGGGTGCTACTGTTGAATCTAAATGTTAATGTTGTTTATATCTGTGGACTCAACTCATCTAGATGTCTTCTAGGAAATTACCAGTAAGTTAATGAAATAGATTTATCAGCTGTTCATCTCCATCTAACGACAATGTGTCAGCTTGCATGCTACAAACCAGAGCTAAAAATCAAACATGTCAGCATGCTGACAAATCAACAGTGCAATACTAAATGTGGAACTGACAATCAGGCAAACAGTTCCTATAGCCTTGAGTAAAAAAAGTTACTTTTACCAATTCTTTCTATTTTTTAAGTTAGTGAATTATCTTTATGAGCAGTATTTATGCTACAAAGTTTTTCTTAATTAAAAGAAATTCTTTATACTTTTGTGTCACCCACTTCAAAAACATGAAGCCGCAAAAATGTGCTGTGCTGCAAAGTCTGTTGTAAGTGACTGTCCTGAAAAGGTCACCTCAGGGCCAATTAATATTTAACCTTTTTTTTTTTACTAGCAGCATTTTATCTGCAACAACAAACTATTTTTAAAGATTTTCCATAAGAAAATCGTGAGGACACCAAAAACAAGCTAAATTGTGCATGCTTTTTCTGGTCTTTTTTTGTGATTTTGTTAGATTTTTTTTATCCCATTTGTTAGATCTTGGTAGGCTCCTTGATCATCTGTCATTAACTGACAAATCCATATATGAAGCTTTATTACCTCCGTGAATTATATTTAACACACTCCATATACAGTAATTTCACGATATCATTATAACAATAATTTTCAGAATTCAAGTTTTACAATGATCTTATTAAATCAAATTAGTACATTTTTCCTGAGCAAATAATGACTCTGATTATCTGTGTAGTTTTCTTTTTAAAATGTTTTCTTTACCAAAAGGTGTCTAACATAACTGAGGGGACCATGAAACCATTTAAAAGCAAATATGAACAAATAAATAGTTTCACACACTTAAGTGTGAAATAAAAGCAAAATTTTGGATGATGCTGTGATATTTATAGGCTAAATCTAAGTGCTTAATATAGTCATGCATTGGGCAAAAGTCAGACTATTATTAACACTGGAAGAGTTAGGAGTTCAACCTTCACAGTGGCCACCAATAAATAAAAATAAAATGGTCCTTTACACATCCATTAAATGAACATGCAGTGCTCTGCAAATGTGACATTAATTTAGCATTACCTTCACATTTTTTGTGTTGTAGTTTTAAAAAGAAACTTCAGAATCATCAAGTAGCACAATAACAGTATGCACATCTTGTTTTCAGTAGCCTTTACCCATATCAGGATGGACACCACAATGTTTCCCCATAACAACTGGTACTGATAAATACTGAGATAAATTCTTTGTAAAAAGTGGCAGCAGATAAAGGTGAGACACCAGAGTAGCTGAAGGAGGGAGAAAAGGGAAGTCAGTACAGTGTTTCCCCTGTAATTGTTCTGGAACAATTGTGATTGATGGGTAATTTTTCTGTTTGGTTGCACATCTGTCTTACTTTGAGACCCAGTTTTGGGTCTGTTAGATGTTATATCTCTGAAAGTGTTCTTGTTTGGACAAATTATAATGCCAACAACATGATTTCTGAACACTGGGTCTACTTCATGTGTTATTCATGAGAGGAAATTCATTTAAATCACAATGTCTTATTTTCACAAAATGCTGTGGTCACCCACTACTGCTGAATAAATAGAGGGGAAACACAGTGTAAACTAAAAGAAGCAGACCATGCCCTGGAGGAAGTGAGGAGGAGTCCAGAGGAGCCCAGAGTAAAAAAGTTTTGGCTCATTAGAAGAAGCCACGCAGGGGATGGCTGATACTGTAGTCTACTTCCGGCCCCAGAAGTGAGGGGCTCGGCGAGGGGACGTACCGTCCTGAGAGCTGCTAAGGCCACGGCTGCTCCAGTCCAGCTGGCTGGAGGGGAGTGCCTCCTATACAGAGAGAAGGAAACAGCATTTAAAACTGTCACTTATCAGAATGCAACAGCAGAGCAAGTTTTATGGTGTCATCAGTAAAATACATGTCTTTAGTAACGGGCCATTTCCCACACAGTAGCTGCATGTCTTATCCTCTAGTCTAATACAGCTGTAATAAGTCAAATAAAATCAAAAAGACCAATTTACCTGCATGGAATCTGGTGAGGGGTCTAGTATGTCCTGGGGCCCTGGAGGTGATTGTGCTGTGACTGCCGTGTGTCCTGGAGAACAGACAGCTGGCACAGAGTCTTTGGTGGGCTCTAGCATTCCCTGATGAGTGAGTAAACAAAGGATGGGATGGAAATTCAAAAACAAGGTTTGGAACAGGGACTGTCAATGGTAACAGCAAGAAAAAAAAAGTATGACAACTGAAACTGCTCATCTTATGCTTCTTCTTCCCAATAAGGCCAAATAAATTTAGTTCACATGTCCTGCAGTTGACTCACCAGGCTGGATGCAAAAGCAGGCACAGCCACTGGCTGCTTCTTCATGCCAATGAACACCTTTCAAAAAGGTAAAGACACACAAAAACAACTTATAATTAGTGCAACAGTATAATGATGATACGCTCAATGTTACAAGCAGCCAACAGGAGTGTAACAGCTTGTAATTCTGCCATTACAGAATTTTTGTCATATTTTAACAAGTCAAGTAGATTGAGCAGGCCTTAGACTCACTATGGGGGACATTGCCTTGACTTAATGTTGTAGTAATAGCTTGTTAACTCAGTTACTGGAGAAGATGCTGTTTGGATCACTAATATACAGTAGTTTTTATGTTTTGCCAAACTCACAATGTTCCTTGTGTCCATACCAAGGCACCTGAGCAGAGTCCTGTTTGTATGAGAACCTCCCCACTGAAACTGGAGGCCAACTGCACTGTGGAGGTCCTGGTGCGGCCACCACACCCCCTGCTGAATCCTGAGAAATGGTGACAAAATAACAAAGTAACATTTTGGTGTATTCAGAGACAATATTAATTAAAAAGGGGATAGGGAAAACTGCTAGTTTAGAATAACTGCTGTAAATCTGAAATGTTAAGGACGGCAACATTTACATTGACAAAACTATTTTCACATCACTTCATTTGAAAATCTAGATTCTTCTTGGCCATTAAAGAGTTGCTACTGATAACTATGATAATGAGCAGTCCACGTTCACAACTGATCTGAATTAACAAACCAAAAAGATGCAAAAAAACGAAGAAAAAAAACCCAGTTAAAAATGGCACGTTATTTATTGACCTAATTTTCCATTCAGACTTTTGTTTTCTGTGCTGAAAAAATGCATAAAGATTGTTTTGTGTCAGTGCACTGGTTCATATCAAAGTGTTTATTGCCCATTTTGTTTGTCATTTCTACTACTGGAGGCAAATCAAACCATCAGTTCATCTGTACTGTAACATGTTTTTGCTTGGATTTTCTGTGATAAATTAAAAACTTTAGTAGGTGGTGCACTTTTCCCTCAGAGACTCAGTCATGGGGCCAAATACCTCTCCCACTAACTCCCCAGTTCATACAGCACTTCTGTATTGTGTTGGCTATTTTTTTTCCAGGAAAGCCCTTCCAGATATCAAGATTTGATGAGCTGGATATAGCTTTGATCACGATTTGTGTTGTAATCATTTGAAACAGAGTTATAAAGCAGATTTTTTTTTAATATTTTATATCCATCATCATCATCACCACCACCACTGCCATGAAGTCATCCTCACCACTGAGATTGGGGACATAGTTCTGGTATCTCCTCCTCGTCCCTCTCAGGGAGGTGTTGGGCATGAAGCAGAGCGCCGAGGCTGAGCACCTCCTCCTCACCCTCCACAGCTAGGACCTCTACCTCGGGAAAACTGGCCAGGAGAAGCTGTTGCACACGGCAGGAAAATGACGCCTAGCCAGAAAATAAAGAGAGAGGGTTCATTTTGCATAATTTTAAGCTTTTACTGTTGTCATTTTATTGCCTGTGAAGCACTTAGAAATGTCTGTCAGGCATGTGACAAACAAGTAAATAAAATATTGACAAGAAAAGGAATACATAAACAAGCCCTGAAAAAAAACAATAAAGCCAGTTTTTAGCGAAACATCTCCCACCTGACAACTGTTCCTCCTGGAAACCCCATATTGCCCTGCCCTGTCCTGCTCCTCCTCAGTGCTCCCATCAGTCTGCAGGCTGCTGACTTGCTCTGTGAACTGTGTCCAAGTTTTCCCTTCCTCCTCAGCCCTCTGGTCCTTAAACTCCGCCCACGACCCCTCTCCATCCTCCTGTGTGGGCGCTGAGCAGAAATCTGCAAAGCTGTCACTCTGTGGGAGGTTTCCTAGACTCTGCACCTCTGAATCAGCTGTTTGGACATGTCCTTGGTCCTTGTGATGCTCAAAACTACAGTCTTTGAAGTCTGCAAATTTGTCTTCTGTATGTGTTCCAGATTGTGATTTGTTGGAGGTAGAAGAAGTTTCCTGAGTCACAGATTGGTCGCAATAATGAAAACCCTTCTCTGCCTGTCTGAGATTTGTCATGCTGTTGTTGACAATAGAGTCAGAACGCCTGTAGTTTCCCAGTTCTTCTTCCTCATCATCAGTCTGGTCCCAGTCAGTCTGATCCTGTTGTGAAGCAAGAGATGAAATATTTGGTTCCAAGTCCGCAAAGGGACCCTCAAATGACAAATCATCACAGAAGGATGCCAGGTCCTCTGAAGCAGACTCATACACACTGAATGTTTGGGGGACAGAAGAAATGCTCTTTTCTCGATCTTCTCTGTCTTCTTCTGACTCTCCATCCTCCTGCACCTCTGTGGTTTGTAAAGAATTAAAACTACGCCTCCTTTCCCTCTGACCGTCCCCAGGGTTGCCTAACTCCTCCTCTCCAGAATGAGGCTCTTCAGATGGAAAATCCAAAGCGGCTGCAGCTTCCTGAGGCTGATGGTGGTCCTGAGATGGTTGCACGAGTGCTGCATCTCTTTTCTCACAGTGCTTGACCTCAGTGCAAACATTTTCTTTTGCCTTATATGCACAACGAGATCTGGGCTCAGAGTCCATAATAACCTCCTGTCCTGGATCACAGATTTCTTCACCCAAGCTGTTTGTCCCATTTGCTCTGCCATCCCATTGCTCTGTGCTGCCCAAGGGAGTGAAGCCACAGCACCAGGGATGTGCTGCCTGCTCTGTAAACACAGTGAAATCAGCAAACCCTGTTTCTTCCCTGGGAGAGCATGCACCCACTGCAGAGGCTATGTGGGTCCCAGAGTTGTGGTCTCTCTCAGAGTACCGATTTGTGAGGTGCACACGTGATTCAGCATTACAATCCTGCCCTTCCACGTGTATCTGGCCCCTGCCGGACCCTGAGTTCAAAGTGGAAGTGGGTTGGAATTGTTCAGCTGGGGGATTAAAGCTGCAGTTGGGTTGATGGGTGGCTGGCTTTATGGTAGGAGAAGGATATCTGAGGCTTGATGGTGAATCAGAAGAATCAGCAAAGCCAGGAGGCAAGCAGGACCCCCCAACAGAGAATCCCCCATAGTCCCCAAACTCGTCCTCCTCTGATCCCGTCTCCCCATCACTATCATCATCCAGTGGAGGGGGGGAGGAGGAGTGCAATGGCATGATGTCTGGCTCCATGGGTTCTCCTAGCAGGACCTGAAGGCCTCATGCACCTGGGAGAGGAAAGTGGACAGGAAGAGGAGCCTAAAGAACAACAGCTTTTTGGGAATCAGAGAAAATGTTTCAGTGTGTTGATGATGGTAATTACTCAGCACAAGATTGTCGGTCTTTTCTAGCACTCTGAGTGTGTTAGGAGAGAAATACTGGTGAAATATTGTCAGAATGAATTTTTCTTTTTGTGTAGACTGTTGGGAAAATTTGCCTGGATTGAGCAAACTATGAAAGTTAGGGTAGGTGGTGTAGCCTTGTCTTTTGGCTAGTCTGTCAGAGCAGTTGTACTATGATGAGATGGCATCCCCTTGACATGCATGCAGAATGAGTGTAAGCAGCTTATCATTGCTAGCTGACGCCTGTATAGACCTTCAAGACTGCCTCAATTGACATCATATTACACACTGACAGCATTACTCTAGTTTTAGCATCCTTACATTGGTTTTGGGTTTGATTTGGGAATCTTACTGATTACTATTAAGGCTAAATTAATGTATGTAATCTAGGTTGGAAACTGATGGCCAAAATAGCTTGGATTGGAGAGCACTACATTGAAAACAAAAAGTGGCACATGGTTCACTGCGGCCCAGAGGATCTCATGCTTGCCCAATTACTATCATCTTTTTAACTGTTTTACATGCTATGCAATCTTGGATTTTATGATTAGTTTTAATGATATTGTTTTTCTCTTTTTATTCCTTTTTCATGTGAAGCACTTTTGTTGGTTTTGATGGTTGCTATACAAACTTAATCATCATCATATATCAAAGTGTTAAACCCCATATATCGGAGACAATACTAGAATATGTAACTATCAGTTTCATGCTTGCTTTTTTTGGAAGTATAAATTTGTTACATATTGATAATTTCCTGGTTTATAGGTGAGGCACTACTGGTTTTGGTTCAGTTCAGACTTTCAGCAGACTGTTAAAAATAGAGGAACCTGCACAAATGATTGTTCCGCATATTAGAAAAAACAAATCTGAACTTTATAAATCTATTGCACCATCTCATCTGTTCACACATCCTCTTTTTGTGTCTCTTAAAAATCATTTGTCAAATGTTTACATCTAACTGAGATATTACCAGCTCTATGACTCCCCTTCTGGTGCTGATCCTGGAGTGGAAAAAGTGGCCAGTACTGGCCGCAGTCAGTAAACTGATACAGGAAACATTATCCGCAGCTTTGTGCTACTTAGCTGAACAGTTCAAACCAATTCCTACGCCTACAGCAGCCACTTCAGGATCATGGATTAGTGCCTGTATTAAACCTTCAACATAAACACACAAGGACTGCTCCCTTGTGTGTAAAGGAAAATAACACGCTGGCTGAATTCAACATCCCTAATAGCTATTTTTACACAACAGATTAACATAAATCTCTGGCTTTGTGAATAATCCGTAAAACAATTACTGACGTCCTGTCATTTTATCCAGTCTCTTATTCCTGGACAGACAGGTGACATGTCATGTCATGACATGGACATGAATGTGAAGCCATGTAAACACAAGTTGTTAGTGAAATGTAAAGCTAGATATTTGTGTTTAATTAACTGTTTAGGTTTAAAATAAGGTGAAAAACCCAAATCGCATTCCGCTACCTTGTTACAACACAGCAACTGATTAGCTTACATTACCACCAGCTAGCTAGTGTAGCCGGTATCTAGCTTAACGTTAGCTATCCGTCAAAAGCAACCAAACGTTGACGTGCTATTTAAATGAGGCTAACAGCTAGCTAAAAATACAAAGTGCCAGATGTGTATTTACCGACACTCATTCACTTAGCCTTCTCGTCACTTCTTGTCTCTCAGTGCCGCAGCATTGCTCTCCATCATCTGCCAACATCATTCTCCCCAAGTGTTAAATGGGACGCGTAAAGAGTGAGGAGCTCTCACTGTGTCCCGTTTCCAGGTGCTGTAATTACTCATCGCGAACGGCAGTTGGGAAAATACCCGGGGTCCATTTTACAGACCAGAAAGTGACTCCTTTTAAAAATAGACGATCTGTGTGCGGACAATAGCACCTCCTACTGGGGAGACTTCGTCCTACACCTCTCTCTTTTTTTAAGCCTTCAACAGTTTATTCTGCTTCTTTACGGTTATGGTTATGTTTTTTCATAGTTATAATAAGTAGCCTCAGTATAGTAGTAGTACATTTTATTTAGTCAAATAAAGAAATGTAATGTGACATTTGGGAATCTAGACATACAGTGTGTTCCTGTCTCTGTGCTGCGATCAATACCAGTGATAGACAGCTCTGGTTCATTTTAGGGTAAGATGGAGCAGTAATCAATGTACCACCCGATACACATGGATCCAAAATTAAGGTATTAGAATTAAAGAGATTATGCTAAAAGATAGTTGTACTGTAATTACTGTTTAACACTGAATCATTTTTGGCTTCTAATGTTGGATCCATGCTTTTCATTGTAACAGTCTACAAGTATCACAAAAAGCTCTTTATCATTACAAAATAGGAAAAAAAAATGTATTTTGTTAACAAAGTAGTGCTAGATAACCATTAAAACAGGTCAGGCTTGAAGTGCAGAGATCTGCAATGCACCAAACCAACAAAACTTCAACAAAGAAAACTGAAGTTTTGAAGTAATCAAGATAACTTGGTCACCACATTGATATTATCGAGAACAAATCTCTCTCTCTCTCTCTCTCACACACACACACACACACACACACACAAGTGCTGCTGTGAAATGTATTCATTACTCAAACTGCCAAGATCCAAATTAGGCTAGGCTTCAGCTGTCAGCAGAGTTGCTGGATGTCCTAACATTTCCTCAAGCGACAATCATTTCATCAGTCTTCAATTATTCATGTCCTACTTACAGTCTCAATAAAGAAAGCTTTAATTGGACTAGTCACACTCCTTCACACACACTGCTTTAAAACACCAAACAAAACTTTGTTGCACCCCTGATCACTGGATTCAAAAGGTTGTGGTCTGAAACAGGAGACATTTTCTCAGACAGCTGTGATTGTTTTTCTTTTTCCTCTGAACGGTCTCCATGTTGGTTTTCGGACAGTGTGAGCGAGCCTGGTTCCAGACCTGTGAATCACCGTTTACATTTTTGATTTGTTCAGATTCAGATAATGAATAACAAATAATGAATATAGTGAAACAAATGTCAATTTAGTCTGATGGTCAGACAAAAGGTTACACAATAGTGTAGGGTTTCCTGGCTTCATGGATCTTCTTATGGACACGCAGGTTTGAAGCTGTGTGAAATTTTTTACCACAAACCAAACAGCAAAATGACTTCTTCTCTTTGGGCGCCGTCGTACCACAGGTTTTGAGATGGTAGCTATGGGCGACCATTTTCCCACACGATTTGCAAAAATATGGCTTTTCCCCTGTGTGCGTCCTCAAGTGTACATTGAGATTTGAATTTTGAGCAAATGATTTCCTACAAAAAGAACATGTGTGTGGCCTTTCACCTGTGTGAATTCTTAAATGCACAGCCAGATGGTCCCGACGGGCAAACTTCTTGTCACATTCGGAGCATTTAAAGGCCTTTTCTCCCATGTGAATCTCATCCACGTGCCTGATCAGATCAGAGTCCCTGTGAAACTGCTTGCCACAGAAACGGCAAGCCTTTTCATCCTTCTGGGCTTGTTCCTGCTTCGTAAAAGCAGTGTCACCGAGCCTCGGACCACAAGAGGGTGAGCCATCGCTCCCATGCCATTCATCATCTTCATTCAATGTCACAGTTATAGCGCTGAAAGTTGGGAACAGCTGGCAGTCTGTCTGACTAGTTGTTTCTGATTGAGTGAGTCTGACTTTGACATCCTCAGAAGAATCATCCTCCAGGTGTGGAATAATACAGAGATCCACCTTCTCTTCTTTCACCTGATGGGAGTCACGGGTCTCATTTTCCTCCACAATAGGAAGCTGGTCAGGCTGCTGTGAAGGCAAAACCTCCTCAGAGACCGACTGGGTGTCTATAAGACAGAGAAGGCACATGCTATAACCTGTTAAATAACCCAGTTACAGCGGTGGAATATAACTAAGTTTACTTTACCTGAGTATTTTAATCTAATGCCACTTTCTACTTCTACTCCACTCTAATTCAAAGGGAAATACTATACTTTTTACTCCACAACATGTATTTTACAGCTTTAGTTATAAGTGATTTTACAAATTAACATTTTTACATACAAAACACATGAAAATGTAAAAGTAGAGCTGAAACAATTAGTTGAATGACAAATTAATTGGCAACTATTATGATAATCATTTTTCATGCAAAAACATTTCATGGTTCCAGCTTCACAAATGTGTGGATTTCCTGCTTTTCATTTTAATTATTAGGCATGTGGCAAAGGACCAAAAAGCAGGAGAATATACAGACCCCGGATTTGCATGATTCACGTGGGTCACATTTTCAGGTTAGAAAACCCAGAACTGCTGATTAATCCAGAAGAATCACATCCCTAAATTATTTAAATGTATTGTTAAAAAATGTTTAGGTTTAGACTATTGGTTGGACATAACAAGCATTGTGAAGATGTCTCTTTTGGTTCTGATGATGAGCTTGTGATGAGCACTTCCCACTGATTTTTTACAAACCAAACAATCAATCGATTAATCGAAACAATAATAAGCACAATAATCTATAATGAAAATAATCATCAGTTGCAGTCCTATTTAAAATGGTTAAAATTAGCTCCACCTCAAACAACTACAACAGTTACATACCGTTTTTATATTAATACATGAGTAATAAATAATCTACTGATATAATACATAATAATATATCAGTCACAGGGGCCATTTTTCCGGATTATAATAACAAACGTCTACTTGAGTAACATTTTCACGACGTTTACTTGTAATGGAGTATTTTACAGTGTTGTGTTAGTACTTAAGTAATGGATCTGAATACTACCTTCACCACTGGTTATATTTAAGACAAAGATGCTGTATTTGTACAAGTGCAAGTAAGACGTGTTTTAGTCAGATGTTTTCAAAGCGCCAAATGTGGGAGGATCAACTTAATTTTTACAGCCATTACAGTTTAATCTGTGTTCATGAAGTTGCCTTGATTTCCTCCAGCGACTTAGCTAAAATGTCACATAAAGTTGGGAAGTACGATATGGGCTGATCCATCAAAAATATCTTTATGGAGTTGTAGGATGCTAATTATCTACTAGCTGACAACTTTAGCTGCTGTGTTTGCTAATGTCACTAGCTGTAGCCAATCTGTTGCCTAGCAACGATTTACGGCTTCTTAGCAACCAGCCAGAGGCTACATTAAAGACGACACAAACCTGCTCTGAATAATATCACTTTAGGGTTTAAAACGGTCAGCTGCTCGAGCTGCTTTTTCAGCTGGTTGACTTCTCTCTTGGAGCGGGCAGCTTCATCCTGATACTCTGCTATCGTCTTTTCAACAAGTCCAAAGATTTCCTCGGCAGCCGCTGCCAGTCGCTCGTTGACCAGCAGTCTGAGCAGCTGCGTCCCCGACATGATGGAGCACCGACTAACGTTACCGGTAAATGTGGAGGGTGGCACGCGGACTTTAAAATAAGGAAATAAACTATTCGGGAACCGAAAGCCGCACAGTTAAATAAACTAACCACGGATGTATAATAACACCAACTAACCAATGGGGCAACGTGAGTTGAATATTTCCAGTACAACGTCATGACGTACAGGATTAATTCTCACCAGCGCCCCCTGCTGCCGTGGATGGCTTTCTGTTTCCAAATGTGCGAGTTATAACCATACACCATGTATAAAACAAGTTATAACAAATACTGAAAAATTAATTAGAGAAAAAAGATACATGTTTGCATTACAAATTTTGAGAGGGCTTGCTAAAAAATGTATAATAATAAAAACATATGTAGCTACTGTACAAACCAAAAATGAGTTTGTTTTATTTTATAAAGACAAAGTATGAAAAAACAACTTTTACATTTTATTTGTCTTCTTTAAAAGAATTGGTTATTTTATGAACAAAGTGTGAAACTGCAAACCCTCAGAAGAAGTTTGAGAACAAGTTTGAGACACTGAATGACAAAATGTGGACACACATAAGTGGATCATGGCAAAGCTGCTTCACTGCTCCTCTTCCCATCCATTTCCCTCATGAGCTCTCTTTCTCCTAAAGAAAATAATTCTGAGCAGATAACAGAAGTACAAAGTGGAGGGGAGGATGGAGTGAGGGTGGAGGTGTTCGTCTCGTGGGACAGTTTTTCAGGCTCCACCATAAATGAAAAAAAAACATTAGTTCCAGATGTAGCAGTCAACTCATAACTGACACAGCCAAATATTTTTATTATATCCACAGAAACAATGAAACAATTTCTTACGCAGATAAATTTCAACATATTTACAAATATATTGCTTTTGTGAGAGATTGTAGCTGAAACAGGCCATTCCTAAATACTGGATGTAAGTTTTATTTATTCATTTTTGAAAAACACATTTGGTGTCACAAAGACTCTGACGTTCTCTCATACAGATTTAACTTTTCTCTTCTAACTCCTGTCCTTGCAGTTTCTTCCTGATGTATCGTTTCCATGACTCGTGAACCTCCATATGCATCTTCAGGTCTGAATCTGTGTGAAAAGTTCTGCCACACGTTAAGCAGCGAAAGGACTTATTTGTGCTTTTATGTTGTGTCCCTGTGCAGTGTTTAGCATGCTTGCTACTGGCAAACCTCTTGTCACATTTAGCACAAAAATATGGTTTTTCCCCAGTATGCTGTCTCATGTGAACAAGTCGACTTGCGTTCTCAACAAAGGTTTTGTCACAGTAATCACATCTGAAGGGCTTTTCACCTGCATGAATTCTTGAATGCAGAACTAGCTGGTACCTTTGTTCAAACTTCTTGTTGCACTCCAGGCATTTAAAGCCTTTTTGCCCTTTGTGACTCTTGTCTACATGCCTTATAAGAAAAGAGTCCCTCTTAAAACTTTTACCACAAAAACTGCAAGACTTTTCTTCCCTCGGAGGCTGTTCCAGTTGCACAACAACTTCAAAGCTTTGACTCTGACGAGGCGACGATGACCCATCACTTTCTTTCTGTTTGTCGTCCACGCTTTCGTTTACACTCACGGTTACAGCAGTGGAAGACAGGAACAGCTCACAGTTAGTGGTTGGTTCTGATTTAAGAAGTCTGACTTCAGCATCGTTGGAAGTATCAGCCTCCATGTCCGCACTGATACACTGATCCACCTGCTCCTCTTTGACCTGCGGGTGCTGTTGGATCTCTGTTTCCTCCAGAACGGGAATCTCTTCCACCTTAATGTCACATTGCTGCAGTGAAGGATGAAGTTCCTCAGAGACCGGCTGGGCGTCTAAAGGGCAGAGAGGACACATGATATAACCTGTTAAATAACCCAGTTATATCCAACACAAATATATTTGTACAAGTGCAAGTAAGACGTGTTTTAGTCAGATGTTTTCAAAGCGCCAAATGTGGGAAGATCAACTTAATTTTTACAGCCATTACAGTTTAATCTGTGTTCATGAAGTTGCCTTGATTTCCTCCAGCGACTTAGCTAAAATGTCACATAAAGTTGGGAAGTACGATATGGGCTGATCCATCAAAAATATCTTTATGGAGTTGTAGGATGCTAATTATCTACTAGCTGACAACTTTAGCTGCTGTGTTTGCTAATGTCACTAGCTGTAGCCAATCTGTTGCCTAGCAACGATTTACGGCTTCTTAGCAACCAGCCAGAGGCTACATTAAAGACGACACAAACCTGCTCTGAATAATATCACTTTAGGGTTTAAAACGGTCAGCTGCTCGAGCTGCTTTTTCAGCTGGTTGACTTCTCTCTTGGAGCGGGCAGCTTCATCCTGATACTCTGCTATCGTCTTTTCAACAAGTCCAAAGATTTCCTCGGCAGCCGCTGCCAGTCGCTCGTTGACAAGCAGTCTGAGCAGCTGCGTCCCCGACATGATGGAGCACCGACTAACGTTACCGGTAAATGTGGAGGGTGGCACGCGGACTTTAAAATAAGGAAATAAACTATTCGGGAACCGAAAGCCGCACAGTTCAGTAACAGGAAGTTAATGCTTCAATTTCAACGTCATGACGCACAGGATTAATTCTCACCAGCGCCCCCTGCTGCCGTGGATGGCTCTCTGTTTCAAATGAATGACTGTCAATTAGAGAAACAAAGTACATGTATGTATTACAAATATCCAGAGGGTTTACTAAAACATTAACATATGTAGCTACTGTACAAACCAAAAATGAGTTACCTTTATTTTATACAGACAAAGTATGAAAAAACAACTTGTACATTTTATTTTCCTTCTTTACAAGAATTGGTTGTTATTTTATGAACAAAGTGTGAAACTGCAAACCCTCAGAAGAAGTTTGAGAAACTTAATGAGCACAGTGGGATTACCACTTTGTTTCTTTCCAAATGTTTTACTTGCACTGTGTGACGATGTGGTTATTTGTACACATCAGCAACGGTTCCTGACCCAGCCCAAACTCTCTAAAGACAAGGAAAAACCTTTAGGGCAAAGGGGGAAAAAGTGGAAGTATCTTGGGGAGAGGAACTATAGAGAGAGAGAGATCCCTCCTCCTTGATGGCAACACTTGTTTATTATGCTTGTGTACGATACAACAAGCAAAAACATATGGCTTGGAATCCATAGGTCATTTGGGACAGTTTATTTGCTTCTCCACCATAAATGAAAAAAATAACATTTGATAACATTTTTGATGACTCTGGATGCACGTTTACTGATTCATTTTTGAAAAACACATTTGGTGTCACAAAGACTCTGACGTTCTCTCATACAGCTTTAACTTTCCTCTTCTAACTCCTGTCCTTGCAGTTTCTCACTGATGTGTCGTTTCCATGACTCGTGAACCTCCATGTGCACCTTCAGGTCTGAATCTGTGTGAAACGTTCTGCCACATGTTAAGCAGCGAAAGGACTTATTTGTGCTTTTATGTTGTGTCCCTGTGCACAGTTTAAGATGATGGCTACTGGCAAACCTCTTGCAACATTTCTTACAAAAATATGGTTTCTCTCCAGTATGCTGTCTCATGTGAACAATACGATTAGAGTTCTGAGTGAACGTTTTGCCACAGAAATCACAACTGAAGGGTCTTTCACCGGTGTGAACTCTCGCATGCAGAACAAGCTGGTGCTTTTGATTAAAGTCCTTGTTGCATTCAAGGCATTTAAAGGCCTTCTCCTCTTTGTGATTCTCATCTACATTCTCTGTTTCTGGTGCGATTTTGCACTCATTCTGCATTTTGCAAAATCTGAAGTGATTGCTCGTGGCAAAACTTTTCCCACATTTCTTACAAAAATACGGTTTCTCTCCAGTATGCACCCTCATGTGAGCAAGACGACTTGAGTTCTGAGTAAAGGTTTTGTCACAGTAATCACATCTGAAGGGCTTTTCACCTGTGTGAATTCTTGAATGCAGAACTAGCTGGTACCTTTGTTCAAACTCCTTGTTGCACTCCAGGCATTTAAAGGCTTTGTGCCCTTTGTGACTCTTGTCTACATGCCTTATAAGAAAAGAGTCCCTCTTAAAACTTTTACCACAAAAACTGCAAGACTTTTCTTCCCTCGGAGGCTGTTCCAGTTGCACAACAACTTCAACGCTTTGACGAGGCGACGATGACCCATCACTTTCATTCTGTTTGTCGTCCACGCTTTCGTTTACACTCACGGTTACAGCAGTGGAAGACGGGAACAGCTCACAGTTAGTGGTTGGTTCTGATTTAAGAAGTCTGACTTCAGCATCGTTGGAAGTATCAGCCTCCATGTCCGCACTGATACACTGATCCACCTGCTCCTCTTTGACCTGCGGGTGCTGTTGGATCTCTGTTTCCTCCAGAACGGGAATCTCTTCCACCTTAATGTCACATTGCTGCAGTGAAGGATGAAGTTCCTCAGAGACCGGCTGGGCGTCTAAAGGACAGAGAGGATATAGCCATATACAGGATTTTTGAGGCTATTGATAGTTTTAAAAATATGATAACCACATATTGGCTGATATTAATGTTCTTTACACAACCCATAACATAAATTTAAAATATTAATATGGTTCCCTTAAATTTTTGCAACCAAGAAATGTACTACGGAGTACATTTTACAGTTGCAGAATAAACTTGTCACTACTCTCTGGTGGACAAACTAAATGTTTCAAAACATATCTTTTTCTGTGCTTCAGTTTCTTGTCATTAATCAGCTGACATTTTCACCGATATTGATATATCTGCAATGACCGGTCAGGCTCAACTAAAGATATTTGCATATACATAGATTCTGGATTTTTTTAAAGAGGGAGAAGGAGTAGAACCAGTTCATTAAACTTTCTTGTGGAAAAAAAATCCAGATCAGACACAAATTATTATTCAAAGCAGAGTATTTTATGTCTCAAAACATGTCTGGAGGAGATCTTTAAGTAACTATTATCTACCGTACTTTAGCTTGATATGTGTAACCTTTTGTTATGTCAGGTCTCCAGCATTTATGTAAAAACATATCACCAGATGACATTGGTATCTACCTTGGTTTGGTTTATTAACAGAGTTTCTCATTCATAGACTTAGATGTGGCAGCTTGTGTTTAAACTGGGACAAAGACAAAGTCATTCATTAAAAAATAAGTGTATTTGGTATTCTGGTGACCGAATTGTTAAGCTGCAGGCCATATAACTGCAACGTCCCCGGTTCAACCTTTGATGCATGTCATACCCTTTTCTACCTCTCTCCCTCCATGTTTCCTGTCTGTCTCTATACTTTCAACCGTCCAGTAAAAAAATGCCAGCACTTTCTTTCTGACTACTTTCTGGTACTTTCTCTCTGGGCTTGCAGTGGGAAAAAAAATAAAAATAGCAGTCCTTACTCCTCACGTCTTACCTTGAGAGGAATGAGAATCCTTGGTCCTGTCGTTTTCTGAATCCTGTTATTATAGGGAAGACAAAATGAACACTTTTATCTCTGATTTAAGTACATAACTATTACAAAACAGTGCTATAAATGTGGTTGATCTAGTTTAGGGCTTCAACTAACAATTACTTTCATTGTAAATTAATTTGCAGATTATTATTATTATTATTGATTAATTATTTAATGGCTGGCCTCTAAAATGTAAGAAAATGGTGAAAAATTCTCTTCAGATGTCTTGTTTTTTTTTCCGACCAACAGTCCAAAGATATTCAGTTTACTATCACATAACACATAAGTCAAAGAAAAGCAGCAAATCCTCACAATTTAGAAGCTCGAACTAGGTAGTATTCAGTGTTTTTGCTTGAAAAATAAATGATTAATCACTTATCTGCTAATCGACTTACTGATTAATCGTTTCAGCTCTAATATAGTTTGAATGACAATTAAGATAAGATGCATTATTTCAACCACCTTACTGTGCAAATCTGTCGTAAATTTTAAGACTGCTCTTCTCTTTGACTTATAAAATAACTTCGATGCACCTGACATTTGGGAGCAGATTTGACGTCTTTGGAGACTGTTTCAAGATGTTATGACAATAATTTACAGCTGACAATTCTGTCATTATCATTAACGCTATTTACGAAAATAATCGTCCAGCGGTTGAGTTTTGTAATGTAGCTAATCTAATCTCTTCATAACATGTAAGGTTTCTTACAAAATAAACACAAGGACAAAATATGATCAATATCAACCTTAGACTCCGTTACACTTGGTTGTAGCTTGCACGAGGTCAGAAAACGGTGCATCGTGTCGGTCCTCGGCTGTACGTTAACTGTGTAATGCTCCGGAACAAAATGCTCTGAGCATACAATATATTTCTTCAGCTCGTCCAGGGGCGTATTTACATCGATGTTCAAGGCAAACAGCCATAGTTTCAGCCGCTCAGGTTCCCTTAGTGGAAGGCGGTGAAACGACAAAGCAGTGCCAGTCTTTGCTTTATTTCTGCATTTCTTCACAGCGCAGGAGTGAGGCATAGTATAACTAACTGCCTCATCTTAATATTGTATGTATGCTAACGTTAGCTTTCTAGCTTAGCTTAGCTTAGCATTAGTACTTCTTCTTCGTCTTCTTCTTTTTCTTCTTCTTCTATTTTGATTGGCGGTTGGCAACCATCTTGTATGTACATTACCGCCACCTACCGGACCGAAGTGTGGAACAATAGATTGGCAGACAAATAAGACACACACAAAAAAAGAAAAACTAAATAAAATAAAAAGACAAAAAAATAAAGAAAGCACTTACATTCTTTCTATTAACCCTCTTTCCTTCAGGTATTTAATTAGGTGATTGTATATTCCTAGTGCCGCATCTCCAAGTATGTTCCCTACAGTGAAACTTAGCTTTCTTTAGTGCTGATGTCAGTTCCTTCCTTTCTTGTACTCTAGCAGCGCATGCTGGACAGATTCAGGATTTCCAGTGGGTGCATCTACCAGTTGGGTGTTTACCTATTTTATGAAGTGTCTTATTAAGTCCAGTATGTCCTATCCTTAGACGGTAATGACTGCTTCTTCCTTTCGGTTCCTGCCCAGCCTTCTTCCCGAACCCAACCTGTTTCTGAATATTATAAATATGTCTTCCTGTATTGTTTATGTCCCAGCATTCTTGCCATACTTTTTTCATTTGTCTCTTAATGATTGTTTTACCCTCAGCTTGAAGTCTCTCCCTCCTGCCTTTCCTGGATACTTTCAAGCACAGCAGAGAAGACATCATTTTCAACAGCAACATGAATGACTCAAACTCCTGATCTAGCCTGAAAAAGAGCAGTGGACAGAGCTGAGGACGTGATTTCTCGTCATGTGGACTGAAGACTACGGTTTCTCTCCTGTGTGGATTCTCTTACGGACACACAGGTAGGTGGCTCTGGGTGAAAGATTTGCCGACAAGGTCTCCCTCCGGTGTGGGTTCGCAGGTGCACCAGGAGGTGGTCTCTAAGCAGGAACACCTTGCTGCAGTCGTTGCACTTAAAAGGCCTCTCATCCACGTGTCTTACAAGGTCAACATCCTTTATAAAGCAAGCACAGCAAATGTGACCTCAGTGTGAGATTGTAAATGATCAGATAAACCTTCTCTGGTCTCAAATATGTTTCCACAGCAAATACTACCACAGGCTCTGTGAGCTGAGGTACTCTGGGGAACAGCAGCTCATGTTTAGCTGCCACTCTTTTTCTTCTTTATTTACATGAGCAGCAGCAGAGCAGCACTTTGTTCCACAAAGTTGGAGGGAGCGGCCTCCGGCGTCGCTGTCAGCTCCATTTCTTCCTCTTTGATCTGCTGGAATAACTGATCTTGGCTCTGCTGCGGCTCCATGTTGGGATCCCACTCCTGCTGAGGGGGAAACATCTCTTCTGAGACTTCAGAGACATCTGTTAAACATAAACTAAAAAGAAAACTAAACAAAGAACATTTACTCATTCAGATTTAGTTTTTTTTACTCAAGCTCTGGAATAAAAATAGGTATGTTTGTCCTCTCTTTCTGTCAGTCATTCTTCATTTTCTGACTCTCTGTTTTTATTGGGAGGCTTACAGTAGAAAAGCCTATTGGTGAAATAAAGCTTGAACAACAACTTGAACAATTTCCAGGAGAGAACGTGTTCTTCCTTTGGTTTGAAACACTTAAATTATATTTATCAAAAGTTAAACTTTTGACTTCTGAAACATTGAATGTTTTGAATGATTTGTTTTTCTTTAAGGTTATGAAGATATTTCCAGTTAGGATATGAGACTCGTACTGGTTATTGTCTGATCTGCTTCCTCCAGAGTCCTGTTTGAATGTTTCTTGTTGATAAAATCACTTTCCCCCCTATTTTCTGTGTTTGACGTATTGTTTGTCTCATTTTAAGGATGTTTTTATCCTTGAATGATGTTGTAATTTTCACAGATGTTTGTGATTTGGCTCCCTTTTGATTGGGTGTTGTGTTCTTAACCTATACTCTACCTACCTATAATTATTTATTAATTCATTCATATTTTGTATTATTATTCTAAATCTCTAAATTAACAAGTAGTAAAAAGTAGGAATATTTGCCTCAAAATTGTAGTGGAGCAGAAGTATAAAGTAGCATCAAATGGAAATACTCAAGTAAAAGGTGCCTGAGACAAACACCCTGAGCATCTCAGACATGCTGGAGGATGTGAGGAGGAGAAGGGACAGTCAGGTGTGTTGCAGTCTATAAATATGCCAGTTTAGACCGGAAGTCAGAGGGAGAAAGATGGGATTTATGCTGAGGAGGCATAGATATTTGCACGTGTATGTATCTATGCTGAGGAGGTAAAGGCAGTTAGGTGAAACGGAGGGATGTTGAGCAGATGCGAGAACCCACAAAGCAGAAATTCTGTGTTGCGTTCAAGGCCCGGCGGAAGAAGCTAAATAAATTAAGCTGAATTGCTGAAAATGAAGCGTACAAAAAGTCCACCACCACAATCATCATCACCCCCCCATTTAATTTAATTATTATTGGAGTATATGTGGAACCCTGAAGCTTTGACTTTACAAGTGTATAAATATTGTAGTAGACATTTTATGAGTGCACTAAAATCTGCAGTAATTTTCACTTTTTCCTTACAAGTACTGTAATGTCCCAGTGATGTAGCTACCGGTTTTATGTTGTTTATCTGGGTGACTATTCAGTGTTGAGCATCTGAGGATTTTCAGACAGAGACACTGAGCACAAGCACATTCAGATGAGAAGTTTATTGGATTGCAAAGTAGCTGTTTTTACAAAAGCATGAGGAGGGGAAAAAACATTTGGAGAGGTCTAACACAATGGTAGAATGTACTGTCTTCATCTAAACACTGGTCCAGTGCACATCCTCAATGAGACACAAATTCAGCGTCATGTTGCATCGTGTTGTAAACAAGAGTGCTCCTCCTGTTTTTTTGCGGAGCAGTTTTTTGTGGCAAACAGAAAGCTGCTCAGCTGGAAAAACAGCCAACATGACGCTTGGTAACATGAAAGACTTTCAGAAGATCATAGTCACAACAGTAACAACACCCTGGTGATCCTCAGACTTGGTACATCTCGGGGAAAGAAAAAAAAAAAACAGTCAAAATGATGGTTAACCTTGTTTTGTGGTTAAAAGAAAATATTTTACCCAATCCTCGTTTTCACACTTTTCCTTGTGTCATACAGGAAAGTACAATATGTAAAGAAACACTTTAACCATTATAAAAAAATCTCAACTTTTTAAGTTGCCTTCATATAAACAGCAAAAAATTGTTTGTTACCAATACAGTAGGTATGACGTTACCACACACGACCCTGCTGGTTACACTGTAATAAATAGAAACAATAACATGATTGTACAACCACACAATACATTAGCAACAGATCAGCCTACTTCTACTCAGAGGACACTTCTTAAATGGACATCATGTTGTAGCCGTTCTTACAACAGTCATGTAGGTTTTAGTACTTTTTATAAAGTCATTGTGTTGTTCTACTTGTTAAAAAGGTTCTGGGGGAAAAAAGCTCGATTTAGATACTTATGTCCATATTCTTGCTTTGTGCATCCTAATGTTAATGCCAACAGTGTTCAAAGACTGTAATTTGGTAAGTACTAAACTGGAATCCTAGGCTATAAAAAGGTAAACAGGTCAAAGGAAAATAAAACGCAACCACGAGGGGAAATCTGCCCTCGAAACACGCCTGATACAGTAGGTGGAAAAAAAGAAAGAGCATGCTTGACTGGAGCAAAAACTGGCAATACCTCAATCTTCCATGTATACAAAATGCCAGGTACTAGCTTACATGCACAACAGTATCTCAGCTTGGTATTCCTCACGAAAAAACGAAGCCTGTGAGGCCGCGTTCATAAATATGTACATCCAAAGTCCAAAAGCAGGGTAACATACAGACCTGGGTCAAATCAATAGTTTCTTTTGCGTCAGACGCCCACAATTTTTAACTGAGTAGGAAGGATGGTCTATTTCACCCTTTACAACTGAAGTATTTAGTTACCTGGGTATTTATCATCAGATTACAATCAGGAAGAGAATAACATTCAGTTTTTCAGTTGCATTTTTAAAAAGGGTTGAAGAACAATTAATATAATAGTTAAGAACAAGACTCATTATGTCCCAGGATTGTTCTTCAAAAGACACGGGATCATTAGGAGATCAGGAACTGGGACGTGTTGTATCTAACACCATAAACACAATATATGTTGGAGGTTTTCTACGCACATGTATGTACCGAAAATGTTTTTTTACTGGAAGCAGTTGTGAGTCCCTTAAGGGGACACCAAGACTGTTTTTGAAGTGCTTTATAAAGTGCAACAGTACAACATAAGTAAGCTCAAGTACCATCAGCTTATCATGTACCTGCACTGCACCCAACTGTGCAGAAAACCTAATGGGGAAAACATACTGCGCTCGTACACAACTGGAAAACCCACAATAGTCTCATAAACAATTAGCTAATACAGAGTTAAACTGTGCTATGTTGAGCAAAACACACACACACATACAAAACACCCCCTGGTTCGAGCCCTTTAATTCAGGAAGTCTTGAATTGTTCATCTCCCTCCCCCATAATTCCTAGCAACAGAACTACCGCTGCCAGCTGTGCTCCATGTGCTACAGCTGAGGTGCCAAAAACGTGAACCTGTATTACACTTTAACACACATCTTGTTTCCACATCCATGAAACATACGGCTGAGTTATGGTCATATTCTTTACATGGTGTATATTAACATGTTATTACAGGAAACTGTAGCGTTACAAATGGATGGTCATCAGTTAATGGAAAGAACACAAAAACAGTATCCAATAACACACCCAGCCAACACAATTACACAGTATTTATACACATTTGTTCTGTTGTAATACTGGAGTAATGACGCAGCGCACCAGCTCACATCCTTTCAAAACTGCCCTTCTCACTGCCCTCTCATACTAAACTGTACTCATTTCCTGTTTGTGTCCGAAATATACCAGAGCTTGCCAAGAGAAAACGAGGAACTGAGGAAGACTCAGTCTGACCAACCAGGAGAAAAAAAGTTCTGCTCCAGAGCAGTCAGTCTTGGAGCAGCGACCTTATTGCTTCGTGAAAGGAGCTAATAAGTACTCAGTGCATGCATGTATGGAAAGCAACTTCTCTGTATTTTGATGGATGCTGCACACAGCTGCAGCCCACTGTGCGCAGACAATAATGAGATGTTAAAACAAAGAGGTTTCCTCAAAGATGCCTCAGAAATCTAAAGGAAGCTTCATTAGTGTGAGCAATGCTACGCAACAATTACAGAGAGCCCTGCAGTGAAGTCATGGCTTACTCCAAATTCACAGCAGCAAAAGGTGATGGGAAAACCTTCATTAGCTTGTTAAGATCAAGTGTAAAAATGTCAAAATCTTAATGGTACTTCTGTGCAGCCTTGTGAAACGGTCTACCAACAACTACTCTTTGCTTCTTCACTGCGTTGAGCTGCTCAAAAAGTAGATACAAAGCATGACACGTTCAATTTTCTGTGAACTACATCATGTGTCTCCAGAGATGATCAAAGCTTCTCCAACCTGGTTCAAGTTTTACTGGCATCTATATAGAACCAGCAGAAATCTGTACCACTTTCTAATAAGTCCCCTGTATAAGGGTTTATAGGTTATAAATGTATCTACTATAATCTACTGTATGTGTTCAACTTTACAGAGCATAATGAGTATTGATACTGTAGGAGGTGTAAACAGAGCACCTTAAAAACATAATACTTTTAATACTGTGAGTTCTGCTTTGAAGATAACTTCTGCTATTACTTGTAACTTCCTTTCTGCTTCAGTTAAGGAAAATACGTCCTGTGTCGATTGGAATGGTTATAGAGACAAAACTATTGTAATGCATTTAAGACACAATTGTATTTGTTAGAGTTGTAAAATCCTGCCGGCTGCAATAAACAAGGATGCTTTGTAAGATCTATCTGCCTCAGTGTGGACAAGACGCTGATGTGGAATGATTCAGGAAACACAAAAAAAGCCATAAAAAACACATACTGCAGGACTGAAAATGGACTATAAACAGCACCAGCCATACCATCAAATAACCGTGACATTAAGTAATAATTTTGTGCATCACTATATCTTCTATGCTACTACAGAAACATGAATACTATACATTCAAAATAGCATCAGGATCCGATCCTGCTTCCAAACAACCAACTGACCGTCGAATGTGACTGAAGACAGCGAACACCTGCACACTTTGACAGCATTGTTTCTTCTAAATATGGACTGAAGTGAGTGTTTTTTTTATGTGAATAAGTTGCATATCGGTTTAGTGTACAATTCAAAGGTTGCATGTTTTCTGTCAGTGTGACAGCAGAGAGCAGAGACCAATTTTCAAACTCATTAAAAAGCCATTTCCCCACTCTCCTTGCTCACCAGAGTCAGTCACAATTCTACTTCCTGTTCACCACAGGACTTTCTATCAACAGGAGAATGGCTGAAGTGACACACGCAGCGTACAGCATGGGACGCTCTCTGATACATCTTGTCATGATATAATCCTCGTTTTTGGGTATTTAGGTCGGTGAGACTGCAGCGTGTTACCATGACAACTGGGATAAACCCAAGGGAGGGCAGGGGAGAGCCTACGGAGTTGGAGATACATCAGCACAGAGAAAACAGGGTGTAACACTGCACTCTATTGTGGTCAGAAGATGGAGTTTTAGAGAATAAGTGCAACAATAAATACCCATCCGGCTGGGTTGAGTGAAATCAAATCTGAAAGCGTTAAACAACTTGTAACATTCTGCTTTCAACCAGTTTTATCTGATATGAAAAATCATGTTTCTGCCCTCGTGGGAAATTAGTCAAGGCTCAGATTGAACATCTTAACACTGCTCAGGTCCAATACTGCAGAATTATACAGCATATTAGTTGAAAATCTTGGTACATTTTTCACAAACTATGCTCATTGTCTCTTTTTAGATTGAGCCACAAGCATGTTTCCAGTTTATCCAAAAGGTTTTGCAAGATTTTGACACATAAGCAACAGTTTGCTTTCATATTAGCTGTTAAATGCCAGATATTTTTTCCTGAGTAAGTAACTGGTTTCTGCGACATCTGAGTAATTTTTCCATCCTTGAAAAGTACTCCACACCTGCCTCTACCTCGGCATCCCGAAAGGATTCAACATAAAAAATGAATGTGCTATGAATAAGCTGTGAGATCCCTGATCTGACAAAACTGGGGCTACAAAGAGGAGAAACATGAAAATGGAGCAAACACATTCACCCTCAAAACAGCATCAGAAAGGAATGGAAAGAAGTGAATGAAATGTAGCAAAATAACTCTAACTTGTCACCACCGAAGCCTTTTTCCAGTTGCTATGCAGCTGCAGTGTTGCATGATGGGTTATGGATGAAGGCGTATATGTGCGTGTGGTCATCTGTGGTCAAGTCCTTGCTTCACACACACGACTTGCAGAGCAGGAAGAGTGGGAAGTTAACCGAGCTTGGTGATCTGTAGGTCTCCTTGTATCCGTACTGTGTCAATAGAGGACAAAGATTTTACTTTGTGATAAAAGTCAAAGAGCTGGTGTCCGTCCACGAATATCCGGAACCTCTGGTGCTCGCAGTGGATCTCAATCTGCGGGGGGGAGGGGAACAGAAAGAGGGAGGAAGAGAGAAGACCAGATGACAAATCATCTACAATGCAAGTTGAGATTAAGTTCTTACAATTCATAAATCAGTCCTTAAAGAAGCAATGACATGACAATAAGCTTATTCGCTTTCTTGCAGAGAGTTAGATGAGAAGAACAAATATGAAGCTACAGCCAGGAGACGGGTAGCTTAGCACAAAGACTGGAAAGAGAGAAACATCTAACCTGGCTCTGTCCAACAGTAACAAAATCCACCTATCAGCACCTCTAAAGCTCACTAACAGGTTATATGTTGTTTTGTTAATCCGTACAGTTCAGTTTCCCTCTTTGTGCTAAGCTAATAGGCTGGCTGTAGCTTCATTTTTAAAACAGACAGACATGAGATTGATACTGGTTTAACTCTTGCCAAGAAAACAAATATACGTATTTCCCAAAATGTTCAACTGTTCCTTTAACAATATTTTTCACCTTAGGTCTTATTTTCTTCTCAAGCACATATCTCCACTTTGTAAAAAGAAATTCTAACTCATAACACTATTTAGCCAACTGTTGTCATCCACTGTGTGTCCAACGCACTCCTTTACATTTACTATTATGTGATGGTGATGATTCAGGGACGCAAACCTATTCAGCTGTTACATTTACGGTGAGCTAACTGTCTCAAAAATAAAAAAGTGAATTCACACCGGGCATTTTATTAAAACTCTGCAGTTTGAATTGAAGAACTGTTATTTGACTTAATGTTCAAGTACTCAAGCAGCTCTTTTGGCTGGCTAACGTCTGTTTTTGGTCTCTACCAACTCCTGAGGGAAATATCTGGTGGCTAAATGCTCCACTATGTTCACCAGCTAGTCACTAACTTTGTCTACAGAGGCTGAGAGGGCAATATACAGTGAGTTTTCACTGAAAACAGCTGTGTGCTGCAGCTGGAAACTACGCTGATGAGAGTGGAGACTAAACCAAAAAAGTAAAGTTGCGTGCCACAAAACCAAAATGATAAGCTGAAACAAGCTAAAAAGCTCCGTATAGGGACCGCAGAGTTCAGACGCCTTTCACATTGTATTTCCACTGTAAATACAAAAATATTGATTGGTGCAGCTTTAACTAAATACAGGAAACAATTACTAAATAAAGTTATGGGTTTAATGAGAAAGGTGTTCATGTTTTATAGCCATATGGTAATCCTTCTTGTAGAATCTAAAGGTTTATTGTTATATATTTAACATGTTCCAAGCCACCAAAACACTGTCTGATAAAGAAGCTAAAAGTGAGTCCATGTCACTTTTGCTTACAAGCCCTGGCTCGTTTGTATCTACACACTGTGAACCTCAACAAACCCAGTGCAAAAATGCAACAGTGTAAAACATCTCTCCGTATGGTTTGGACAGAAGAAAACTAACTTGTAAATGTGAGCCCACTTCCTGAAGCGGATTGTTTCGATAACAGAAACCAGCTGTCCCACTCTGAAACCACAACGTCTCATGAGTCTGTCCACATGCCTCCGAATTCATCAGGCAGTTTGTTGGAAGCAATCTGCACGACAGGCTTAATCTCCAGCCCGCAGCTCTTGACAGTCATGACTGTGCTGACCTGCTTGGTCACGCTCCGACCACAAACAATGACACTTTATCAGGGAGCTGATATTACATAACCAGACGCAGGGATCACCTCTAAAAATAACTCAAACATGGTAGCTGTATCTTCAGTATTCTTTAAAAAGACATTTAGGACTGAACCTTCTTTCTTGTAGTGCAAATGATAAGTTTAAGAGTAAAATTCTCTTGTTAAAAGGCTGGTTAGTTATCTTTAAATTGAAACACGTCATTATGTATTTTTAGTCGAACACCATGTGCATATTCAGAATTATCAGAGCGGACAAGTCCTCAGGTCTTATGAGAATTAATCATTATGCATATGTGCTGCTGCTCAACCCCCCACCTCATCCAACACAAACAGCTGATGCTGCCCCTAATACAGTTAACAGACCACGACACAGGACACAGCCTGTATTGTATACATTAGATGGACATGATGTAGCATTCCTATACTGCAAAGGACATTTGCTCTATCTCTGTTGTAACATGTGATTATCTCTATTACTGTGGATTGCTTGTGATGCTCACGATAGGATTTTACGAGAAAAATAGGAATAGGAAGCAACTTTAAAACTAAAATATTCCACCTTTTTTTTTTTGCATGTTTAGCCCATTTACTATGAATTACATATACACATCACATTACTGCTAGGGTTAACTGACAATTATTTTCATTATTGATTAATCTGTCAAATTTATTTTTGACCAATTGCTTTATCTGTTTCCAGAGCCAAACGTGACGTCTTCAAATTGTTAGTTTCAACCGATTCTAACAGTCTAAAATCCCAAGATATTTAAGTTACAGTGATATAATATAAAAACAGAGAAAAGTACGTGGGTGGGTACTGGATCTGTGAGATTTTCACATTTTCTTGTAAATATGTATCCAATTGTAGAGTGTACATTATCTGTATCAATGCTTTAACATCTTTATGTTATGTACCTGTGCCCTAACAAACTACACAGGAAAATGAAATTTTAAAAATTGTAAAACAAGTTGGGACTGGTGCGTTTGAGCATTCTTACTTGGAAATACTTAAAACAATTAATTACCAAGATTGCTGTAGATAATATTTCTGTCAATCAACTACTCGACTAAATGTTTCTGCACTAATTACAGCTGCTCATCTTCTTAAGCGGTTGTTGGATTGTGAAACAGCATCTAAAAACCAACAATCTGAGAATCACGCCTACTTCACAGAGAGATTGGCCAGGTGCCCTGAGGTGCGACAGTAAGCATGGTTTCCTTTCTGCATGCACACAAGTGCAACACTATGAATGGCTTTGAGGAAAGATTTCAAAGAAGCCTGCACTATCCCACTTTGAACGATTATCACAATTCGCCCCGCTTATTTATTTTTTTAAACATTCTTGCACTGAATCTTTACACTATTCTCTTGCACCGTTTTTTCATCTTGTTCTGTTTTTGTCTTTTGCACCTTATGTAGACTGCCTTGTTTATACTGCTTACATGTTAAATGTAGCACCACTGGCCCCAAAGCAGCTATTAAAACACTTTGGCCGACTAAGTATTTGAGGGTGGATTTCCCATTTAAAATTTATTCTGTTCGATGTAAATCAATGGGTCTCATTTTCACAGTTTGGGCCATCAGTCCTTTTGTCAAGTCAATTTTATTTATATAGCCCAATATCACAAATTTGCCTCAAGGGGCTTTACAATCTGTACAGCATATGACACCCTCTATAGACCCTTTATTCGGATAAGGAGAAAGTGCAAGCACTTCTACAATGTACCAAACGAATATAAACGCAACAGCTGAGTAGATTCACCTTTGTTTTCACTTTGAAATGAGCCGGTTCAGATAATATAGTTTCACTGGGGATCTATTGACAACTTGTCTGATCGTCTGACCACTTCTGTTACTGTTAGTTGTAAGGCTGTGTCTGTAGAGCCAAATCACAGCAATGAAATTATAGAAATAAATCACCAAATAAGATCAAAAGGAAACAAGATCCAGGTTGTAAAAGAATAGGTCTCAACTGTAACCATGATAATGAAGAACAGGTCTGAAGGAGGAGGATGACCGAAGAAAAGACATCATCCCACAATTCTCAAAAGCAAGTGTTCAACAAGAACCAACAAAAACTCTCAACCTGAACATGTTTGCAAACAGGGAGCACCATAATCATCTGGCATGTGAATTTGTCATGAATACAAAGAGGATGTTTACCCTAAAAGGCTGATCGGGGATGAAGGGAAAGTAGGCGGTGGACGCCTCCTCTCCCATCCATTTCCCAGAGACGCAGGCGCTGCGCATAAACTGGCGGTCAGTGAAGCGGGCGGTGAGTTTCAGGGCCACGTCGTACGGAGGTTCCTCCTTCTCTGAGTCACGGCCGCAGGTCAGGCTCACATCAAAGCTGAGGGGGGAAGGAAACAGAGGAGTCAGACAGGAAACATATGAGTCCAATAACTAATCTGGGATAAGTCAAATGGATAATTCTGCTGCTGCTGTGTAAGACCAAACCAATTGTGTGTTAATTATGCATAATCCCTGCTGCTAGTTTTGGTTTACCCCCTGCAGCTGTGCTGTTTACACACAACCCTCTTTGTGTGAGTGTGTAGAAGACATGATTAAAGTAACAAACTTGCAACAAAAAGGAAACAGTTGTGCATTTGGAGCCTCGGAGCAGCTCTGCCGGCCAGGACATTCACATGAACTTTGCCGTGAAAACTGTGCCAGCAGCAGCCACTGAACATGATGAGGTCATGGGAATGTTTCTTCCAAGTTTGACACAAGTTTCCATGTAGGATAAGGACACACCCAAACAAGTCTGCTTCACTAGGTCTTCTTTTTGCTACAATCCCCCCCCCCATTTTTTCTCCCTGCTGGTTGGGGAACGCCCTGTCTCTGCATACTTAAGAAGCCACCATCCTCACTGGCTGCCCACGCATTACTCATTGTGTCCTAGAGTGGCTGTGCAAGTCTGACTGGCCTAAAAACAATAAGCCCATCTCTAAAATCACCCAGCATGCATATGGATGACATATTATAGGTTTAACTATGGTGAGATAAAGCAAGGTTCCAGATAAGGAGTGTGTGCATGCATTGTTAAGTGTTATCTTACCTGTCTGGCTCCAGGTCGACAATGCCCATCACTATGATCTTCTTCCCTGGCCGCATGCCTCCCCGGATGCGCCCGCTGAATGGCACCGTCTATGCAAAGTACAGTGAATTTATTATGCACAGCCCGGAGCGAGCGTCAAACAAGGTTACTTAGGAGACCTTTAAGGAATATTTCATACCAGGAGACGTGACAAATCCTCCTTGTCAGGTGAGATGAGGCCGGGGTTCCCCAGCGAGTCGTTCAGGTGGTCATCTTCCACATTCTTCAACACCAGTGACAAAAGACACAGGATGCAAACTGTCATTTATCGCTCTATCAGGTAGGATATAACCTGGCCTGGCTGAGGTTAAACACCCAACATGAGGCTGCAGGCCTGTTTATCAATAAATGCACATAGTGTGGCCTTGCATGCGGCTGTTCCCAACAATGACGAGGTGGCAGCAGACCTGTCATGTTGTTATCAGGGATCCTGTCGTGAGCCATGTGAGATTATAAATTAGCCCTCATAAACTTGCAACTGCGGTGCCAATGCGCACATTCAGAGGACCGGTTGAGCGGCCTCGGTGAACACACACCGCCGATACATTTCACCAAGAACGTATTGGATTTCGTATCAGCTTCCCGGCCAGGTGAAAGAGGAGTCGCCCTGCGCTCTGAATGCGCTGCGCAAGGCGCTCCGTATTTACAATAAGCGCCGGATAATCGACATAACGGTGCGCTTAAATTAAATCCATAGCCGTTACGCACCGAAAATAAATACAAACACAATTAACCCAGGCCCCGGTTCCCGTGAAGCTCCAAAATACTCACTATTCCGTCCTTTTCCGCTGCTTGCACCGCCATCTTGAGCAGAATAGCATAGGAAGGTTATTATCGGAGCAGAGGCAGCCCTGCCGGGGAGTCTGGTGTGTCAGCGTCGTGGCACTGACTCAGGAGGATATTCCTGTTCCTGCTCCTGCTCCTATTCCTGGGTCTCCACGTCTGAAACTGGCCTGACAGCGAGCTCAGCCGCCTAGCAGGACATCCCTCCGCTCCACTGCCTGTCTGAAATGGGTGGATATCTGCTGACGTATGCTTTATAATAATTACAGACTAAAAGCTTAATCCCCGTCTGTTGGAGAAGGCTAATCAGACAGATTTTCCTCAACCCTTCACCCAATTAGGCAACGTGCTCTTTGGGCTTTTTATTTCTAGATTTCAACAGCAATCCAGTTTATAATTCAGATTGAATAACTGGTTTGTGTGTGAGCGCCAGACCGCTGCACTCATGTGTGGTCTATTCAGTTCATGTGTGACACAGTGTGGCTCTGGCCTAATTGGCCAAAGTATGCACGCTCAATACTTTTGAATGATTAAACAATACTGTAGGCCTCTGAGGCCACAGCGAGTTTTAATTAGACCAGGTTCTGCTCAGTTGTGAGCCTGGAACATGAATTGCTTTTCAGTCAGTGAAGGAGACATTCATATTGTCTCCCTTTCATTGATTATTGCACAAACAACCCCCTGCCTTTCTGCCTTTCTCCCTCTATCTGTCCATTCCTCTGCATGCAAACCCCTCCCCTATCTCTCTCTCATTGTGTGTGTGTGTGTGTGTCTTTCAGGCTGGTGCCTCGTTTAGTTTAACCGGTTCATCCTGCCCCTCTGTGGACATTTAAAGGCATTACAAGCTGAAGCATCATGTCAGAGTCCTTTTCCATAGATGGTTGATGCATCAGCCAGTTAAAAGCTCTTAAAGCCGTTTATATCAGGGGTTTAATACATTCATTTGCATTACACAGTCCCATTAGGAAATCTTCTTTTATCCCTCTGGACTCTTTTAACGTTTGACATCAGGATTTGACATTTGAGGCGAGAAAACATACATTTTTAACGTGTGGCCACAGTACCATGCTCTACACTCAAACAGGTCAAATTAATGTTTAAAAAAAAAGCTGTATGTTGGAGCACTGACACATCCATAGGAGACAGAGACATCCATAAGGTTTTTTCATCCCTTCTCAGTTTTTTTTTCTGCCAAAGAAAACCCATCAAGAAGTCTTTTTTTCTAATAATACATTTAATTTAAAGCCCCTTTCACATAACCCGCAGACTTTACATAAAGACAACAAGTAAAAGAACTACTGTAATAAAAAGATTGACTAAAGAGATTAGTCTTAAACTTAGATTTAAAAACATTATTGGCTGAATATAAATGTCAAATAAAAATTTTCCCAGTGAGCAAATCTTTTTACAGCAAAGAAACATAAAAAAATTGAATTACCCCAAATGTGCAGTACAGTACACAGTGACTCAATAAAAAGCTATTAAAAGACAGTTAACAGTCCAATTATGTACATTTCCCTCATTAATCTTTATGGGTGCAACAGCAGCAGCAGACAGAAACATCCTGCTTATTTTTGACTTAATTACAACAATGGACATCACTGATGCAGACAAAACACTTAATTGTATCTCTACACATAAGTATTTTATAAAATCAAAATAACATGCTTAATCGATTGTGAGCCTTTCGTTACTCGTACAACTTTCTGTTCAGTTTTTGTAGTTGCCATTTCCAAGCCTGTGTCTCCTATCACACCCTAGTGGCCCGAGAAGGGGCGATCTCTCTTTGTGGAATTCTTCTTGTCTTCTTAGAGAGCTTTTGGGTTCGCTGGGTTGGGAGCAATTAGCTTTTTTAGGCCTGTAAAGCCTATTTAAACAATATGTGATATTGTGCTATACAAATAAACTTGACATGTCATAGCCCACATGTACAGGGGCCAGAAGTATCCTCTCTCTGTTTGGTCTGGATCTCTCAGGACCTTACTGAGTCTACCTGTGGTGTTTACCTGTGTCGAGTGTTTCTAAATCTAGTTCATAGAGGATTTCTATGCTGTAAACCCTCATGGAGCAGAAGGAAGAATTCCAGTGAAGCTGACAACAACGTGTTATTTTGTTCAGATTGATTTCAGGTACTCAACTGATCTGGTTGTATATGATTAATCCACGTTGAGGGACTGCTACATGTGTGCTTATTGTGAGCAGCACTTTTTAACCTTTAGTTATCTGTAAAAAAAAAAAGTTTTAAAAAAACAGCTGGGAGGGAAAAGGAGACTCATTCATTTGTCCATTTACAATGCTCTGATGGAGACGAACCAAGAGGATTACGAAGTGCACAAATTCAAACATAGAGGCACAGGAGAAATAACTTTTTGCCAAATGCTTTCCATTATGATCCACCATAAAGGTGTTTCTGCTAGTTTAAGGTTCATGTTTGTATCATTTCAGCCTGAACTAAAGAAAGTAACAGTTAAGGTACAGTACTCGAGTAAATTAGTTGCTTTCCTCCTTTAAACATTAATCATCAGTGATTAAAGTCCTTGTGCAGTCTTGTCTGTTATGCAGTGATAAGTCTCTTGTTTTGTGCTTCCATCTTGTGGTTTCTTTGGGAACTACGACATGATCTGAAACCATATTTGGAAAATAATGTCCTCATCTTTGCAGGGTTTGGATGAGAGGAGAAATGTCAAACATGCCTGGGATGTAAGAGTGGGAACGTTTTACCTCTCTCAAGATGAACCAGCCTGATAAATCTTCACACCCTGAGGAAATAAAGGAGAAATGCAACCGAACAAAACCCCTGGCAGCAGACACACAATACTGAAGGCCCTTTGCTAGATGAGATGACTGCAGGCTATCAGTCACTCCTGCAGGCAGGTTGATTACACTGCAAAAGAAATATCAATCAGAGAGTGTGTTTTTTAAATCTCATAAAATATGTATGTAATGATAAATTAAGATAGTTCCTTTTGTTTCCAGATTAGTTTCAGTGTAATAAAAAAAAAGTCAAAATGAAACAGACAAAGGCAGATGACTCCACAAAACATTAACATTACACCAACTAAACTCACATGCCCAATTAGGCAAATCATTTATTTGAATTAAAGGAAAAATACGGCCAAACTTCACATCAAGCTGCATGTCAAATTGAGCATCAGCCCGTACAGCCGCAGGTTAGTTCATGTGGTCTGCAGCCCACATACAGCCCAGAAATGGCCACAGAGCTGCTGTAAATTATACAGATCAGAAAAACCTCCAAATTCCAATATTTTTAAGTCAGTCGTTGCTCTTGACAGTCAGTATTTAAAACAGTTGGTCCAACTTCAGTATAAAAAGTCCCATAGCGCATCCATCGCTCTCCCCCTCTCTCTCGCTGTCTCTCATTGCAGAGACCCAGCCGGCTCTCCGGTCCGCCCTTCTTCCTGCTGCCATGGCCGCGGAGGCTGCCGGTCTCGATGATGCAAAGGCCGGTCTTGCAGACTGCACCGAGATGGAGGAGAGGGTAAGATGCTTTTGGATCATTTAGGATGCTCTCTTTGCGAAAACGATCAGGATTGAGTGCCTTGACAGCAGGCCTTTCCAGTCCCTGACGCGCTGCTGCAGCAAGATGGAGAGAGACTCTGAAGGATGCACACCGCCGCAGCGACCGCGACGATTTCTGTTATTTGGTTTTGGCACAATATTCTGCTAGACAATTAGGTTTTGAGGGAGGATGAGCTTTATCGTTTAAGCAACTGGGAGATAAGGGGGGAAGCGAGGGAGCGCCGTGCACGCACCGTACTGCTGCTGCAGAGCTCACATCCTGTGTGACGCGCTGATGTAAAAGGGAGAAGCGAAAGTGCAGCAGCTGGTCGGTAGGCTGTGTTGGCTACCGAGGCTCAGCTTATAAATAGCCCGACAGTAGCCATTCTTCAACAGTTTGTGTCTCACTCGCCTCGTTTTCTGCCGAGAGAGATTTGAGCGCGCCTGTCAAGCCCGTTTTCTTCCACTTGGCGGTGACGCAAGTTGGCAACAACTTGGCAGGAAAGGTAAGTTTTTTCCTGATCAACAGAGCCGAGTATGAATGAAAAGAGAGGCTTTGTTGGGCTCATTAAGGTTATTATCAGAGGAGAGTGTCGAGCAGAAGAGCCTGCAGAAGCGCAATGAGGTGTTTTCTCTAATTATAGACCTGTTCATCAATGGGACTGCTACTAAATGCTCTTTATATTATTGATTTTCTAACAATTCTATATTTGGATAAAATAATCAAGCTCTTAAAATGTTAAAATCACAAGTTACCAGAGCCCAAAGTGAGCAGGGTTCATTAAGAATGGCAGGCAATAAAACCCCACATTATTCATTTTATGACAGGAAACAGTGTATCAAGTTAATCTGACAACTTGTGAAGCTGTAACCATCAAATATTTGTTGTTTTTGTGCAAAAAGGCTACAAAAATTATTTGTTTTTGTTATTTTGATTAAAAAAAAAACACAATACATTTTCTTCTGAGTTCTGAGTAAAGCCACCTGTTACAGGCTGTGGAGATGGGTGTCTGTGCATGCATGTGTGTGTGATAGATGGGCATTCTTCTGAGGAAAGCATCCGTTCTCCACCTGCCGGCCAGCGAAGCTGAACTCGTTCTTCCACTTTGCACTTACTCGACTGATATGTTTGTGCTTGCTGCTCTTTAGTAGGCCTAGTTGTCTGCAGTCTGCGGACTCACTCATCAGCCGCTCTTCATCCTTTTCACTTCCCCTTATTTGTGTCCATCTTCTCTCTGGGTGAGTGTTGTCTGCTTCATACGCCATCAAGTTTACATTTTTCTGTAAGTGTGTTTAGACTTGATCTTTTGTGTTATCTAAGTGTTATCTCAGATGTCGCTGATGGATCTTAACTGGGTTTAAAATCATCTTGAGGTCTAAAATGATCACAACAGAATGAGGGTGAGATCCGTCTTGGTGTATATTTTGCAGATGTAGGCTATAGTGCCAAAGGTAAGGGCAACTAAATGCGTCAGATTACGCAATGCAATCGCCCTAATCTCCTCACTGGAAAATGAGAGATGCTGGATTAAAGGAGGGAGTTAGTTGGAGACCGGGGGAAACCCGTGAAAGAAGGCCGTTATTAGAGATTACTGGGCAAAGGATTGTTTTACGACCCAAATACTTTGTCTGCTGAAGCTTGACAAGATGCAAAGAAACCACCAGGAATATCAGAGTATGCGAGAGCTTTTTCGGTATGCTGTTGTGCCAGAAGTGAGGTTAATCTTGGATTTTTGGGTTAAAAAGCAAACATTCTGCAATCTTGAAAAAAGCCTAATTTGGTTTCCTCCTGCAGTGGATTGGTGACTGGCTTGCTTAGAAGAATTGTTTGCATTTTTTTTTCAGCTGTTTGCAGTAAAGCCTTTTTAAAGCACCACCACTCTTACTGATGGAGCTACAAACTTCTGCACAGAAATAAAACTTAGCCGGGAGGCAAATGTTGTTGAATTGTAGTTTAATTTATTGTTTCTCAGAAAGATTTTCACCCAAATTTTTATTGTAGTTAGCAGTACCAAGCAGCAAATGTTGTGTTGCGAAGAGTCAAGTGTTTGCTGATGTGTTGTCACCCTCCATCTGATGAAGCGTTACACTGCTTAAATGCACCTAACATTTTTGATTTGATATGTTACTTTACATCCCTCTTTGATACATGTCCAGTACAGCAAAAATAGTTAGAGTTCCTGAGAATGTGAATGTGCCATTACTATTTCCATTTTCAACATTAATTTTTATGAAAGTTTTATTTAGGATTGAAGATTTTGTAATGAAAATGTTTTTATCTCACCCATTTAGGGTGGTTTATCAGCAGGATAACACATGAAAATCAATGCTCCACAGTATGACCAAACCAGCCAGATGTGGTGACATAAACAGGAGGAATCATCAAGTTGAGAGCCTTGTATTAAACCATACAATACATATGATATAATATGATATGATACAATACATTTGTCTGGTGTTTTGGGGATGATCACTGCAACATGTTATAGTTAGAAAAAAAGCACATTCTTGTCTGAGAGGTTCTTTCACTTTGCATTTTCGCAGTTAATTGAATATGTAGGGTTTGTTGTTCCTATGTGGGATTACAAAATAAAGAAGGAGGGAAAATTTCTTCTATGCGTAAAAATACTTGGCCAATAAAGCTGATTCTGCCTCCGACTGATGTAAATGTTTGCGATATAACGTCTGGAAAAAGCAGGTGTAAAATTTGTTGAAAAACAAAGAGGGAGACTTGACCACGTTGGCCCTTCTTATCATTAATAAGTAATGTGTGTATTACAATGAAACCACTTAGACAAAAACAAACATAAAGCAAAATATGCCAGTAAAGTGTAGTGCACTTCAGGAACGCTTTCTGTTCAGCACCATAAAACCACATGATCTTTACAAAAAGTTGGGGGAAATGTATCTGTGATTTGTAATCTGGGAGAAACATATGTGGCACTACTGAGTGAGAGAAACTGAAAAACAAAGACTAGACAACTTTTGCCCTTGTTCTTCATATTTTGGCTGTATTACAATGAAACCACTGCAGTGACTAAAACAAACTGCAGTAAAAAGATGCATTTTAGGTGCAGCTTTCTGTTCAGCACTACAAAATCTCACTAGAAAGCAGAAGATGAGAAGATGCAACAGTATTATCTTGCTGCTGTCCCTCAGTTGCCTTTGGTTTAAATTTGTATATTTAATATATTACAGACGGTCAGCTGAGTATATAGTATATTATGATGTCGTATAGTGTTTTGATCGGTTTCCTGCAGCAATGTTGTCAATGGTATTTTACACCACTCCACTTTACTCCACATCTTAAAAAGTGTTTAAAAAGAAACACTAAAAATCCCCCAGATTGATCTTTTACAGTTCCAGGAAGCCTTTTTAATTCAATCAGTGACATTTTTGTCAAGCTGACAACATTATTGAGCTGATATTTCTTCATATAAGACCGACCTTCTTGGAGGAAAAGTGTATGATTGCAACACTGAAATACATTAATTTGTTCCTGCAACAATATTTCATGTTCCGTGCCAGAAAACTTGCACTTTCTTTTGCTCTAAAGATACATGTTAAACAGCCCAGCATCAGGTCCTAAAATCAGCTCAACAGACAAGAGCTCCTGCTGAAGTAGAGCTCGTCCCACAGTGACGAAAAAAATACTATTTATAGGGACGTACAGTAAATAATGAAGGACAAGTGCATCATCTCATGAGTTATTATTGTAGTCCTGTGCTGTGATATGATAGAGAGTAATTTCTCTCATCAGCCTTGTGAGGTCTTGTTGCCCTTGTGTCACATTTGCTCAGTTTATTTGGTGAAATCTGAAAATAATAAAAGTATATGTCTGCAGACACACAGTCACGAAGATTGTTATTGATGTTTAACAAAGTACTGTCCTCTCTTCCAGCTGAAGGACGGTAATATGAAGGCTGATTTGGAGGCTTCTCTGCCTGCTGGACAGGAGGAATTCGCAATCCGGTGCAGAGATGTGTGCCGGTCGTACGGCAAACTGAAGGTCCTCAGCAACCTCAACCTGACTGTACCACAGGGACAAATGTGAGTGGAGTGTACTGACTCAAATCTGTCATCAGGGCTGTGATTTCAGACTGCTTTCCTCGATTGATAAGACATTTATCTCTTTATCTATTTGTCAAAACTAAACTCAGCTTCAAATGAGTTTTGTTCATGTTACCCAGCCACTTGCAGTGTGGTTGGAAACGACTGATGAGGGCAGTGAAAGTGAAAGAAAACAGTAACTTTTCAGGCCAGAAAACCAAAACAATTAGGTGAAAGACGCTAAAACGCCACGTAGACCTGAGGGGAACTGCAGAGTCTAGTGATAATTCTCTGTGAGTTCGTCACTACAAGCGACACCTTTCACATACAAGAAGTCATTTGATCCGTTGTTATTATAAATATATTGATTATGGTCGCTTTAACACACAGACATGAGAGTGGTATCATTTCGGCTAGAGAGGAAAATGTCGAACTAGAAATTCACACAATCTAATTATAGGGCCTCTTAAAAGCACTGGTGTTACACTTCCTGCAATCACTGTTGGGTTTTATCTAATATAGTCATCTGGTTCTCTTTAGGTGACAGATACAGACAGTATGTATTTCCTTTGTTGAAAATACTTATGAAGAACTCTTTGAGCTCCTTCCACGCCTGACTGTATGTCTGACAGTTTATCTAGCGTGGTCCACTAGTTTCCATTCAGCTCATTCATAATGACTGAACATGCTAGTTAGACCTGTGACGGTGTGTTTGTGTCCAGAAGGAAAGTCCAGCATCTGCAACATGCTGTTAACTATAAAAACAGATGATAAACAAACATAAACTCTCAAAACTTTACTAGCAGTAAAATTGTTCTGAGAGCCCTCTAGTTTTATCTAAAATGCTCTTGATTCTGTGTTGCAGTTATGGCCTTTTGGGGCCCAGTGGATGTGGGAAGACCACTCTTCTGAAATGCATCTTGGGAACTCTGAAGATCTCGCGGGGTCACATCACTGTGTTGGGGAAGCCACCTGCGTTCCCTGGTCATGACGTGCCAGGGAAGATGGTCGGATACATGCCGCAGGTAAACACCACATCTTAATGTTTATCTTTCACACCTTAAAAGGTATATTTGTGTGTATAAGTACATGACATGAGGTCAATTTATTTTTATTTTCCTGTTGTCCTTATTCTTAGCTGTATGTTCAGTCCGAAAGCTTTCTTTCTCTATTTTGGTTCCTAAACTGATATTAAATTCAATTCAGGTTTAAGTAGAGTTGAAAAGGTGTTAAAGAGCCTTAATTTTTCCTTTTTTTAAACCTGCAGGTTACCAGTCAAATTTCTCACAGCTCTCTGTTAGCATTAAGTCCAATTACTCTGTCAGTCAGTTCCACATTTATTGTCCAGCAAAGGTTTGTAAGCACTTCTGTTGGAAAATGCCTACCTCACATCAGGGAGCTGCTCATTACAGCCATAAGTAGCAGATGAAGTGCCTTGCTCAGGGACTTCTTTCATTTAGCCTCTGTTGCAGCCAGTGTCCTGTACCTGAGTGTTTCTCATTACCGTCAGAGTGAATATCTGATGAGGCTGATAACACACATGGAACGTGCCCTCCTGTGTGTAACTCTTAGCATCACATTTGTCACTGTAGGAAGTGATCTGTGTCCCAGAGGGGAAGAAATGTGACACCTCGTCTGTTCCCCAGCGTGCAACTATAGTACCGCTGTGGAGAACATGGCTTGTGTTTTCTGATGCAGAGAAATTCATTGACTCGAAACTTTTGAGTCAAACAGAGAGGCTAGCAATATATAATATATCCTATTCATTTGTTGTTACAGAAAAATGTGTATATGGACCATTATTTAAACCCTTAATCTTTCAAGATTAAATATTTTCCTCAAGAAATGCCAGCAGTAATCCTTTAAGTGATGGAGGTACTCTAAGACAATGCAACATCAAAGATCTCTGCACAAGTGCTAAGAAGGCAACAGTGCAGATATAGATCTGCAAGTAAAACAGATACTCAGTAAATCTACTGTATTTATTTTCAGTTGAAATAGTGTAGTTGTCTCGAGCTGTGCTGTAAAATGTTTTTGTGATGGAACAGTATTGTGCTATGGGTTACATTTACTTACTGTATTTATTTATTTAGTGATACAACATTAGAAGTTTAGATTTTTCAAATCAATGTATCAACAAAGGAATAATGTAGTTTTTCAAGCAGGGTAGGAGGGAAATGACCCAAATGCAGACAAGTAGGCAGATCAACCATTTAATGATAAGAAACACAAAAAAGGCTTACACCTATTTCAGGCAGTCCAACAGAGGCAAAACAATTCAGACAGGGAGCAGGTAAGCAGGCTCGAACAAAAGAAACTAAATCCAACAGTGGACAGGCAAAATCCACAAACAGGCAAAGTGCAGGGAACCGACAAACCAGGCCGCTTGACAGCGGTGCAACATACAATGAACAAAGGAAAAACTCAGACTAAATACACTTAGGTAGGTGCAACTAATTAGGGTGGGGCAAACAATCAAAACTGGATGGAAAAGCAAACAAAGACAGGAAGTAAAACAACAAGACACACAAGGAGAGGAGGACACTTCAAAATAAAACAGGAAATAACAGGACAAAAACCCAAAACCATGACAAATAATGGGAGAGATGTCATAAGAATAGGGGTCTTAATTTGAATGCTTTTTTGGTACCAATTGAAATGTGTCCGTAACTCAGCGTATCGGAAACTATCAAGTACCGAAAGCTGGCATCAAATACTTGCTCAGATTCGTACTCTTCTTTACTTATTCTGTGATCAAACAGTTTTGGATTACATTTAGGAAAAGTTTTTGTACAGAACTTGTGTTTAGACAACATTTATTTAACATTTGATAAGTTTGGCTTCTTTCCTTAGGTGAAAAAAGGGTTTTCTGAGAAGCACATGTTGATATCGCTCAAAGTAAGGTATCCGAAAGAGTATTGTTTTTGTATTGGTACGAGTATGGAAAATGTTCAAACTACAACCAGCCATTCACAAGACAGTGATGTCTTGAGATGTGGAGTGTGGAAGCCACAGATGTATCAATGAAGAGAGGGAGTGTTTGCAACTTATTTGATGCTTTTATCATCTTATTACTTAAGTTCTTTAGTCACTACATTTCCATCCACACAAGTATCTTTGTGGGGTGAAGTCAGGTACATGATGAAGGTCCACGGGGGGATCGAAAAGTTGCAGTAACCTGCTGCTATCAAATATGAGTTTCAAGCAATACCTCTCTTTACACACAACCTTTTAAAACTGTTGCACAGGAGCTGGCGTTGTACAACGAGTTCACCATTAGTGACACCCTGACCTTCTTCGGCCGAATCCACGGCCTGACGTCAAAGGAAACCCAGGCACGCATGGATTTCCTCATTGACTTCCTGGATCTACCTCAGAAGCACAGTCTGGTCCGAAATTTCAGGTAAAACTACATGTAGTAGGTGACAGAATGAGTTTAATATGCAGTGATTTAGAACTGAGCTTCTCCAGAGAGGTGAGTGTTTTCGGGAACATAATACTGTATGCAGGACTGATTGTAGGTCCATTTTATTGTGCATCATATCACTGTGTTTACACCAGAAGCTGTTTGTGGAACCACTCACCTAAAGTTCTGTAATTTGCTGTAATTTGCTGCAGGGGAATTTTGGACAACATTATCAGTCAGTAGCCAATTGGACAACAGTACTGTTAGATTTTCAGCAACCAGCTAACCTTGGTGATACGATACAAATATAACTACTATCCTTTGAATGATGCAATGAGGTCCCTTATTGAGAAAATAACTGCACACTGAAAAAACATTTATCTTTTTTGTGCAGTTCTTTGCAGTAGATAATTTTAGACTTTTCGTGCTTAGTGAAACACAGAGTGATATGATTTATAGATGTTAGATTCAGGTGTGGTGAGCTGAAGCCAAATGCGGTATATCCCTAGATACAGCCAGTTTATGAAGTGAGGTAAATGTGTTTTTACAGCTGTCTACAGTTGCCTGTGGACTTTGATGCCTGAATTACCTGAATTAATGTGCACACACAGACAAAGATAAGCCCTTTCTCCTCTACAGGTTGTAAACCCAATGAGCATAAAACAATATGACTTTGTCTAGTAAGGAGACAAATAAAGAGACAGCATCCTATTTATCGTAATAATAGCTTTGCTGAATATTCTCACCATACAATCACTGTTATGTTTGCATCAGTGTTTCCAAGTAGCCCAATCAGAGTTTCAAACCTGCCCAATTGTCATAAAAGTTGCCCAAAATTTAAAATGTTCATTTAGGAGAGGGTTTTTATGTCAGTACAATATGAATATATACTGCAATATCTTACCTGTAGGGCTATCTATCCATCTAGATTGTTTAGGTGTGAGTTGCCAAGTTTTGGAGATATCAGCCGTAGAGATGTCTGCCTTTTTTTAATATAATGGGACTATAGTATATGGCTACAGACCACAGACCTGTTGTGAGCCGTTTCATGTAGGAACTAAAAAGAAAATGGTTCCTACATGAAACTGCTCACAACAAATATGTGGATTATCTTGAGTAACCGGGTCATGATTTCTGGAAAGAGACATTGCTGTTGAGTTTTTCAAATGTATTTGTTTGCTACTTTGAGCACCACAAGCCGAGTGCCATATAGTCCCATTATATTAAAAAAAAAGGCAGACATCTCTACGGCCGATATCTCCAAAACTCTGCAGCTCACACCAAAACAATATAGATGGATAAATAGCACTACAGGTAAGAGGAAAAATATGGAATTTTGATTTGGGGGTGAACTGTCCCTTTAAAATAACACACACAGAGCTTGGTCGCAAATACAACAGCAAACATTTTACCTCAATAACATTATTGGATTTGTCCTGTGGTGCTGGGTAGGAAATTGGTTAGATCATCCGTGTCAGGAGTGCAAGATGAAAAATAAAGTGTTGGGCCTAAATGCTCCACCGGTCTTCTGTTTTATTAGTTTAATTATGCAAATCCAAAACCATGGTTACAGTAATTAAAAGCTAAGTCTTTTGAATAACGTTACATTAAATGTAAAAAGTCATCACTTAAGTCATAAGAACAGATTTTTACAAGGCTTTTACAGAGCTATGACTTTGTAACCGATTAATAATTTGAATATGAAAGTAGTTAGTAGGCTAATCAACTAAAATTACATTTGGTTTTGTCGGTCATCAGTTATAAGTTACTGTGCGTACTGAACTCAGTCTCAGTCATAATAACTGGAGAATAGAAGTGACCGATTCACTGCTGTATCTCTAACTCTTCATTAGGGGAAAACTTCCCAAATAGTAAAAAAAGTAGCCCAAATTTTCACAAGAACAATTTCAGAAAACTATCCAATTTGGCAACGCTGGTTTGCATGCTTTTGTGTAGCCATCAAGGTAAAAGTTTCAGGAAACATCATGTATTAGTACATTGCTGTATGTCGTGCAGTTTATATGCTGTAAAGAAGTTTCTCTTTGTGCTGTCAAAGTAAAGCATGCAAGTCCTCCGAGGCTGCCACTCTACATTCAGCCTCACCCCGGCTTGCATCACCATCCAAAGTCTGAGCTTTAACCAACCTGATCGGCAGCTCAGTTTGCAATATGCAACATGTTTATGGTCCCATTGAGCAAATGATCATATCTGCAGAGCCTTGATTGATCAGTTCTCTCACTAACTTTCTGCTTGTAACTACTCTGTTTTGGAAGAAAAACTTTCCACTCAACTGAACTTCTACTGTCAGCAATTCACATTTTAATCTTTTCCACAGAGGAAGAAGCTGTAAAGAAAGTCTTGTTCTCAAGCCATAAAAGGAAACGATCGAGCAATACAAATTAAAAATAGAGTATTTGGCATTTCACCAGATATTTCTGTTGGAGCTCTGCTTTAATCATTAAGTTGAAAATGTGACTTCATTCTTTATGTGGAATCCAGACAACTGTAAGATGTGAGAGAAAACTGACAATGTTGTTGTGATCTCTCAGGCACTGATAGAGATCAGTGAAAGTGATAGATTACTTTATTGCCCTTTTTACATTCTGCAGTTATTGGAGGAAGAATAATAACAGCTCTTGATTCAGATCCCTGATTCATTACAAAGACCCTTCTGTTCCAAAGGAGCCCCTCCAACCAGCTTTAATTAGCATTTCATGTAATATTTATGTCATGTGTGATGTAGCAGCCTGTCATGTTACTGAGCTGCAACTTCTGGATAAAACTCCTACTGGCAATTTTTAAAGAGGAATCGCTGTAAAAATTATTTGTGTTATATTTCAGACCTTGGCGTCATCTGTTGTGTTAATGATTTTGCAACACGCTGCAGAACAACAAGTGAGTTGTTCTGCAGCATTACATGACACACAGGTTGTTGAAACTGTTCACGATACATAATATGAAAGACATTCCTGGTATGAATAAACACACCTTTTAGCACGTGTGCACATCGTCTGTTTCTGTTTCAAATCATTCTTTCTTTTGTCTTAAATACAATGTGGGATCAGTCAGCTAATGCGTGATACATTAAAAATGTAAAAAAAAAAAAAAAGATAATACTAATAAAATAAGGTCAGTTTATCAAAATGCCTCTTCCTCCCAATATCCGTCGCTCAGGTCTTGTTGTTTTCCTCCGTGTTGTCAGGCAGGTTCGTCCTGCAGGTTTTGTCTCTGCTACTTTCGGCTGCCACCACCTCCCTCGGAAGTGATTGGCATGCATAGAGGCGAGGTGGATCATCAGTTACGAAACAATTAGGAACGTGGGAGAAAATTCACTGTTGTCATCCTGTGGCTCTTTTTGTTTTCTCACTTCGTTTCCTGTGTGTGTTACAGCGGGGGTCAGAGGCGCAGGGTGTCTCTCGGAGCGGCTCTGCTTCAGAACCCAGAGCTGCTCATCCTGGACGAACCGACAGTCGGAGTGGACCCTGTGCTCAGGGCCAAGTATGTAACACACACACACACACACACACACACACTCATAACTGTTTCTTCCCACGGTGGCTGTTATCCAATTTTTGTCATTCTCTGAAAAATACAGCCCTGTTGTTTACCAAGATGAAAGATGAACAATTCACGTCATTTCACTCATAAAAACATAAGAAACTAAAGGGAGACACTAGATTTACATACATTTCCAGAATATATCCCACTAGTAGTGAACTCAACAGAAGACCTGTATAATCCTGGCAAAATAAGATATGAAAATCTCAATATCCCTAGTGATTAGTAGAAGTATTTAGTAGTGGACCTTCCAATTCTTTGTATCTTTCATTTTCATAGCATTTGTGACTTACAGCCGTGATGGCTGACAGTAGAGAGTAACAGAAAACTTTTTGAGAGACAAAGATGACACGTGACCAAAGGTAATCAGCAGGATTAGAAGCAGTGACATTGCAGTTACATGGTAGTAACTACTGTAGGAGTCAGTGATATGGTGCCTGGTAAAAAAAATCATGAGTAGAGAAATAAGACATTTTATTCAGCAGGAACAGTTGAATGAGTTCGCAAAATAGCATCAGTAAACTGTAATGTATCCTTAAACACAAGGAAAAGACAACATTTAGACTGTAACGTGATTAATCAATAGCCAAAATGCTAGAGGAAATCTTTGATATCACAATATTGATGTATTGTATTGTATGTATGTAATATTAATGATGTCATATCAATATATTGCCTGGCTGTACTAGCTATGGGAATCAAGATTACTTTCCTGGTAACTCACTTGGCTGTAATTGCTCTTCAAGAGCTTGTTAGCTTGTTTGATAAGTTTTGCTGTTGTTGCTTGAGAATTGCTTTGATCTTAACTTTCCCCAAAGCTGTTTTTTTGTGACCTAAAATTAATCTAGCCTTGTCACATGGCATGCAGGTGAAAATAGCATCTAACAATGTCCACGTTTCTATCTTGGAAACATTGCGGCTTCAATATTACAGCTTGGCAACTGGGAAATAATTTGTATGGACAAACTCTACACAACCATTTAGGCATATGTTCAAGCAACCTTTTTGAAAGCATACTGCCCTCCCTCAGTGTGTTGTTCCAGTCTCATTGTATAATAGCACCACAAAGCCTCATCAGATCAGACGGCTGGCAGGCAAACTGCTGCTGGCGAAGCTGTGAGCTTTTTCAGACTACGATTTTAGGAAAAATCCATTAACAAGCGGGTCAAGTGTTATGTAATTAATTTGGTTTCTTCGGTCTCTTTCTTCGAGGATCTGGCAGCATCTGGTGGAGATTGTGAAGACGGGGAAAGTCTCTGTCATCATCACCACACACTACATAGAGGAAGCGAGGCAAGCCGATGTGGTGAGATAATTCATACATGCATGGGGACACACACACAGAACCCACATGCATGCACATAATCACACAAGGACAAATTAAGCATAAATACACACTCACAAACAAGAATCAGGGATTCAGCTGCAAAATCAATAGAAGAAAGCACCACATCCACACTAGTCCTCATGTTTCGCCCCTTCGTAGAAAAACAATGAGTCCATTGATATCTGCACTGTGTCAACATGTTAGATGAAGTTTGTTCTTTATTAGCTTTGACAGGAGGAACAAAAGTTCGCATTGAATGAGAGACTTCCTATAGAGAAGCTCTCTTGTGTCTTTATTTTACGTTTTACTGACAAAACAAAAAGTTTGCTTACATTTTAAGTTTCTTGTTCATTTCGTTTTGTTCAGAATTTCTTCTTTTTGTTCATGAATAAGTTTGAAAGATAAGCCTGGTGATCTTCTATATTTTTCTTATTGTCAACAAATCCTATGAAAAAACCCAACAACAATAAATTGATCCGACTAACAAGTTTTGTCTGTGTATCCAAAGCCTAATATATCTTATTCCTCTGTGTCATAGAGCTTCTTTATTGTCTAAAAACTATTAAAAACACATCAGTGAGCCACACTGTTGCACTGGATGACATTTTCCTTCATTATGATGAACATTGGCACTCTAGTTTAGTTTCAGGTCAAACCCACATACATCGTCCTGCTGCTGTATATTCACTAGGGCACCTAATATGTATTTATCCGCCACTGAAAATAGTCCCCAACAAATGAACGATTTACAACTGAAATTATTCAGCCTTTTTTTTTTATTTTAACAAAACAATAATGTTTGTGACCCAAACAGCAACAAAGTGCCGCAGACAGGATAGATGGACTAATACATTTACGGTTTTGGTCTTTTCATGTGATTGTTTAAAGTAAGGAAAATGTAAAATAATGCCAGCTTTATCCATTAAGTGCAGTCTGTGTAAAAGGATATGTTTTAATGACACTGATACTTATAGTTTTTTTTTATTTACACAGATAAGTAATGGTCATGCTTTTATACACAGAAAAATATGAATTACTAGAAAGTACTAGAAGTAATTACCTGAAAGAAGTTTATTGGCTATGACTACATAATTTGTATCATCTGATCATGGTGCAATAGATTAGATGATTGGTCTGGACATTGGACCTTTGCAGCTGGTGACTCAAATCTGTGCTCAAAACTGTCTGAACCCCACCCAGCGAATATATTGTGACAGACAGAAACAGAAGGAGAACAGGAAGTAATGCAGACACACATTTAAAAATTCAGTCACCAGAGAGCTGTTACAGACTTTTTTTGGTTTCATTTGTGCACATAAAGTCACAAATTTCAGGCAGAATCATGTCAAAATACTACTGACAACTAGTAGATTTATGGTAAATGGTCACACACAAGAACAACAGTACAAAGTATGTGGGCTCTATACATACAGTAAATCTATAGCCCCGCATTTTTACAGTACATTTAACACCCATGTCACCTTCACTGCTGCTCAAACTAATGCTTGACTCAGCATAAATCCAGTTATTCCATGAATTCAATCATTGTTTCACCAGTAATCTCCATTGTATGTGAATACCGCTCAGCTAGCTCAGTAATGTCTCCATTCAGGGTTAAATGATTGAAGGGTGGAAGAAGATCACACAGACTGAGGGAGAATGAGGTGGATTTGCTGATTTATTTCAGTCTCTGTGACTGTTAAAAGAACTATGTCAGATGAAGTAGCACACAGTACATCACTGCACTGCCAATACAATAGGTCGATTTTGATCACTTAGCAACTGCAAATTTTGTTTTACCCACTAAAGAGTTTGACAGGATAAGTAGGACAGAAATTAATTAAATCACAGGAGACACTTTTGAAAACCAGTTTACTGCTCTGTAACTGGCTTCTTGCTTATATCTGGAAAGTCTTGATATGATAAAATGATACTCGTTCTCCAAAGAGTTTAACACCAACAGGGATAAAAATGAATTATGTAATCTGTATTTTGGAATAAATAAGAACTGTACAATTAGCATGAGAGACATAAAACACTCTAATATTTATTTATTTGTAAGTTATTCCCACGATCAGTTATCACAGTTTTACCAATAGAGAAATTAACCATAGAGAGTCTAAACTGTGGGTGTAGTTTTGAAAATCTTTTGGAAAATTTTCAGCTGTGAGAACTTGTAGATTTGTTCGAATGTGGAGGGGTGCTGAATTGATTGGCAGATTGTGTTCTAGTGTACAAAATATTTTTTTCTTTTAAAGTTTTGTACTCTTCATTGAACAATCTAATATATCAATCCTTTATTTGTTGTTATTTGTAGTATTTTCTTTTTCTTTATTGAGGAAAAGGAAGTTGAGTGTGTTGTTGGACTATTCAGGAACTTTATGGAAATGTTGACTAGATGTTGTTTCTTAAACTCGAGAACTGTGGTGTCCTTTTTTTGTACGTTTTTTTAGTTATTGTTTTGAGGGGGGTAGTTATGGATTGGAATTGAAGTTTTGATTTATGTGCAGGTGCCATGATCTGTTGTTTGATTTAGATTTTTGATGTTGTGTCTCTTCACATACACAGGATGAAATATGTCCTGTCCATAAATAAACTCGTTGCATAGTTCTGCCCACATTGTTGCTTTAAAAAGACAAGAACATCACCCATAAATAACACTTTTAGTGAACAAATATTCTCTCCAAACCAGGCTCAACACTCCTGTCATTTCTCCAGGTCGGCCTCATGAGGAATGGCTGTTTGTTGGCTGAAGGTCCTCCAGACGCAGTCATGAAGCAGCACAGTGCAACAGTGAGTACTAATACCCTCATGGGAGGTATGGACACCCAGGGGTGCGGGTAGTCAGGGCTGGGAGGTTGATGATGGGACCACAAAGCAAAACACTTTTATACTCTGTAGCACATCTTGTAAACAATGGCAATTCAAGGTGCTTTATATTCAGTATTATATTAATGATAAGATACATGTTTATAAAAAAGTGAGGTCCCTGGTCCCTGTTGACCCACATTATCTTCTGCTGCAGACCCTGGAGCACGCCTTCCTGCAGCTGTGTGAGACGTCGGACCAGGTCGTCTCTAAACGGGAGTCCAGTCCGCAGGGTGGGCCGCTGGCGAACAGCCAGTCATTCGAGAGCGGGCGGGACGAGAGTCGGCCAATTCTCGGGGTCGGACCAGGAGCTGCAGAGGAAGTTCCCAAATATTCAGGTATCATTTTGAAACACGAAGTACAGGTCTTATTTCAGTTTATTAGATTCCAAAACAAATATGACCATTATCTGAAATCCTTATTGCAGTGTTAATTATCAATAAATCTCTTCAAAACATATAGGATCCAGTCTGTATGACTGGTTTAGATTCCTCTAACTGTGAAATGGCTGCTTAGAAATGTTTGTGAGGGTATCACAGTGGTCTAGGGGTCCAAGATGGCATACCACATGACTGCAATGTCCTCAGATGTGTGATAAAAGGGAAAAAATACAAACTCTGTCTTCTTTAACATTTGCATTTTAAAAATGATAATGGCAACAACACAAAGTAGGCGTCTTTGGCTGATTAACAGTGGGGTCTTCATTTTTACATTGGCAAATATATATTTGTGGCGTGTAAATATTGAGCAATGTGAAATACTGTTGAGTTACTCAATGGTGGAGGAAGTATTCAGATCCTTTAGAAGTAAAAGTACTAAAACCACACTGTAAAAAATACTCTGTTACAAGTAAAAGTCCTGCATTGAATATTTTACTTAAATATAAGTAAGTATAATCAGGAAAATGTACTTAAAGTATTGAAAGTAAAAGTGCTCCATGCAGAAAATGTCTCTTAAAATTAAAAATTTTAAAAATGTTTTAAAATAATTAAATGATTAAAACTTTCGTTTAGTTGATGACCCACAGTGTAACAGGGGAGAATACTGTTTTTTACCCCAAATACTCTTTGATTTTTAATTTGTTTTTCAGTCCAGAAAAGCGACCCGAGATCATTTTTGAACCACAACTGTGCAATTGGGCTCTAAATATTTTGGGAACCCGTTTTTCTTTGGGCCCTCTGCAGTCTACTCAGTGGTTAGATAGGTTTAAATAGGTTTAAACTGTGATTTCAGTCCATAGTATGTTCAGCTGCTATTCCTGATCCAATTCCAACAGTGCTAACCCCAGACTAACCTACTATTTCTATTTTGAAGTTTTAAGAATAGCTTTGCTAAAGCAACACGCCTGTTAATTCCAGCTTGTTATTGGCATTATTGTGCACTTGACACTGAAACAGGAACCTGTTCCTATTTAAATCTGCACAGATTTTAATGCTAAGCTTCCAATTTAATTTACCAATAACTGCTGATTTCTTATAATCTTATTGAAATGTTGCTCAGAGTTATCTTTGTCTCTTTCTGCCCTTTCAGTTGTCAGTCTGATTGAACCATTGTACAGTGTTTTGTTCTCCATGTACAAAACATTACTGTTTTTTGCAAACCCTTCATTCAAAATAACATCTATTTGTGAAGAAGACTTTCTACAACCTAAAAGCATTAAAGACCATTGTAAAATACAGAGTATTCTTCTCAGCCATCTGACTGTAACGAATCAGGCTTTTGTGGCAGGCGACTCCAAACTTTTGAGTGGTAGTGTACATGTACACACTGTTCCTAACACACTATTGCTTACATACAAATCATTCATAGAGTGAATTGCAGAAGGGCCTCTGGAGCTTTCCAGTCCATGTTGTCACTTCCTCTTTGAATTAAGATCATTGCGCAAGTGAGTTATCAGTGGCTGCCATATATTAATGAAGCTGCTCTCATTTCCTTTTATTTTGGAGTCTTTGCATGGGAAGATTTATCTTTACCATTGCGTTACAGAGAGGTTTTTTCTTGGATCCAGTTAAATAGTATGCATTTTCTAGCTAGGAAAAGAAGTTAGCAACTTAGATCTACAAGAGTCTCCTGCTTTCGATGGCAGCCCCAGTAAAAACTACCTAGGATCTTTAAAACCTCATATTTTATAAACTCTTTGTAAACTCTTTAAATCTTAATTTGTAAAGTAACGAGTAACTAAAGCTGTAAAATAATTGTAGTGAAGTAAAAAGTACAATAAGTAGAAAGTGACATAAAAAGAAAAACGTAAAGTACAAGTACCTAAAATTTGTAGTACAGTACTTGAGAAAATGTACTTAGTTACATTTCGCCACTCGAGTTACTATTTGCTTGCAACCTTTTAGAGTGTGTACTTGTTGTGTGTGTTCAGCGGACTGGAAGGTGCGAGCCAGACACGTGCTGCCAAAGTGGAGAAACATCGCTGCCCTGATGATCAAAACAATGGTGCGGATGAAGAGAATGCCAGGGTATGATGTAGTTAATATTTAATAGTAATAAATAGCAGAAGTTATGATGCTCGACATGTTGGTGCAGAGTTTATGACTGTTACCCTCTCCCCTGTGCTCGTAGCTCGTTGTGTTTCCAGTTCTTGCTACCCGTCATCCAGGTCTCTCTGATATGTTTGTGTATTGGAGGAGACCCAAAGGGGATCCAGGTTGCGGTGGTTAACAACGAGACCGCCCCCTCTGCTTACAGCCATTCACTGCTCTCCTTCCTGGACAACTCTAGCGTGCACCAGGTATTTATTTGGCCTCGGGAGACGTTAATATTAATACACATCAGGCATGATCACACCCTCTGTTCTCATATTAAGTGTCACGACCAAACAGGAAGTGTGTTTTGTGTATCTGAAATGGTTCAGTGCTTCAGAAAGGAAGTAACCAGCCTCTCACCCAGTTGTTATATTTAATGTGGCTTTAAGCAAACAAGTTTCACTTCTGTTCACAGCAGAACAAACACTAAGACTTTTATTTTCTAGGAAATCAGCAAAAGGGAAAGGTTGTTTCTCTGTGTGACACTGAACCACAACCTTTCAATATACTGTATAAAACACACACAGATACTGTAAAGTGGAGATCAATTATCTAAGTAAATGAGAAATATTTCCCTTCTCTGTCACTAAAATGTTCTTGAGCAAAGCAACCCCAACAGCTCTAGTGAAGCCGCACAATAACAAACATTAGAAGCTTTGAATGTGTTTTACTGGATACAGATGTGCAGCACAATTTCAGTCTGGTCAGTCAGCATTCACTTGATTTAAAATATAGTGTATAATATATAAATGATGTCTGTTCTTTATATATCCATAGGTTCCCTTGTCCTATTCGGATGCTTTCGATGGCATCTATAACGGAGAGTACTGGGGTGTCATCGGCTTTGGCAAGAACTTCACCAGCTACCTGACAAAAAGGTGAGAGAAACAGGTTATTTTCTGTGCCACAGTCATCATTAAATTATTAATCACTAAATGCCAAACAAGGTTACATCATGTCAGGTTGCTGATAGAGTCCAGCTGACACTATAAGCTTCATGTAGAGGTGGTCAGCCCCCCCTTCACATACTGTAGATGTCTGCCAACATCAGCAACATATAAATGCAAAAATGCAAATAAGAACCCCTGCATTGTGCTCTCTGATTTGCACATACATATGTCCTTGCGGAGATAAAAAGGTCCTCAAGTGATTGATACAACAAGAGAGTCATCACTGGGACTTGTAAAACACTTAATGGAAGGACAAATCAAAGAAGACGCATAATTATGTTGCTGCCTGCTGTAGCGCCCTTTGCTGTAACTTTCAGTTGACACAAATCCACTTATATAGTGTTTGTGTTCACATACTCACATATTGGACATTTTTAGCGAAACACATAATTTATGTCACAGCGTTTAGACACACTGTTCAAAGCAGAGATGTAAAGAGATACTCGATGTGTGTCGAAAAACAAACTGCGAGCATAGGTTTAAGTAAACTACGGTGGCCCTGAGAGCTAAAAGTACTGCAACACATGCAAATAGACAAAACACAAGCAAATTAAGAAAACATCTTCACCAATTTTCAGATTTTTTCTAAATGCTGTGCATGTGTTGTCAGATTGGTGAAGATGTTTCCTTGATTTGCTTGTGTTTTGTCTATTTGCATGTGTTTTCTTAAGATGCAGTGCGTTGAGCTCTCAGGGCCACCGTGCTAAACACTGTCACAGAAAATGCACAACTTGGATTTTCCAGCAAGTCCGCACGTGAATGTAAAAAACTTCAAAAATGAAGTGCCAGGAGCTTTAGTCTGACATGTTGGTGACTTGACATGTCTTAACATTTCCTCTGCTCTCCCCTCAGGTCACAATTAACACACAGCATTGTTTTTGTCCCTGATCTTGCTTTTCCTTCCTCATTTGCCTTACCTTTGATCATTTCTTTTTATACATGTCATAGCTGATACTTATGATGTTATGCACCTGCAAGGCAATGCTGATTCCAGAAGGCTGTGTTTATGTGCGTCAAAGGGATTTTTACAGAAAAACAGACCAGCCAGAGCAGAGACAAACTCATCACACAAAGAAACATGATAAATATATTTGCTTACAACTACATTTTATTATGATAAAAAAAACCAACAACATTTGTTTTACTGCTTATAAATGCTAAATAGAGGGGGGTTAAGTATTACCCTTCTTTTTCCTACAAGCATAACGAACTTTGGTTTTTGGGTGTCGTGGTTTTGGGGTTTGTGTTCTGTTATTTCCTGTTTTATTTTGAAATAGTCTCCTTCCCTCAAGTGTCTTTTAGTTTTGCTTCCTGTCATGATTGCTGTGATCAGTTTCACCTGTGTCTCGTTGTCTCCCTAACCAGTGTATTTAAGTATGTGTCCTTTGTTCAGTTGTTAGTTTGTTGTTACACCTCTGTCATGCGCTCTGGTTTGTTGTTTCCCTGTACCGTGACTGTCCACCGTTGGATTTTGTTTCTTCTGTTTGAGACTGATTATCTGCTGTGAGCTACTGTTGCTTGCCTTCTCCAGTGCAAGCATTTTTGTTACTAAATAGTGATCTGCACCACCTCTGCCTGCTAGTCTGCATTTGGGTCTTCTTCCCTGGTAGTCCCTGTTTCCCAGCTTTACTAATAACACTGGGTGAAGGAGTTTACCATGCTCTCTGAAAGCTGACTGAAGCTAAAAGTAAAAGAAAAATGAGGAACTTTAATATATTTTGATGCAGATGTAGAACTTATTTTTTTCACCCCCTTTTCTGTTACTTTCTCTCAATTCAACTACGTTGGGCTTTATTGGCATGGGAAACATGCCAAAGCATGTGTAAAATAAAGACAAAAAAGGGCTATTAGAAAAAAATAAAAATAAAAAATATATATATATATATATATATATAATGAGATGGAGAGATATATCTATATATAAGTATATAGTAATACATTTTAACTTGCAGTTAAAAATATAAATACAAGTAAGTGAAAACTACATAAACAAGATTTTGAATTTTTTTATTTTATTTTAATGAATGTGTGTGTAGGTCATTCACTGTCCCTCAGGTTGTGGCATTTTGTGGCAGAAAGATATGCCCTGTCTCCTTCTCCTAGGAGTATTTTTAATTTTAAGAGCTCATTTAGCTCTTTGGAATCTGAGATTAAAGAGTTGAACTTATTAAAGTAAACGTTTCTTATTTCATTGAATGTTGTACATTGTAGGAGGAAGTGCATCTCCGTCTCAACCTCACCTGTCGAACAGTGACCACATATTCTGTTTTCTTTTGGTTGCCAGGATTTTTTGTCTTCCTTTTTTGATTGCCAGTTTGTCGTCACTGAGCCTGTACTTGGTTAGGATCTGTCTCTGCTTTCTATCGCTTACAGTAGAGAGATATTCTGCCAACTCATAATCTCTTTTTAGGGCCAGATATCATACTGATCTACTTTGGCTTTTAGTTTCTTCTTTCCCATGTTCCAAGTAGGTTTCTTTACATTGCCTTGTAATTTGGTTTCCTCTGATTGGTGTTTGGAAAGCTGTGTTGTTGTGAGACTCGTCAGAGTGTGTCTGAGGGGGGACAGTTAGTCTCATCACCAACTGACATAGGGGACTCTTTTCTGGGCTCAGCTTTTGGGTTTGGAGGGTGTCTAGGGCGCTATAAATGTGAGCGCTCTCTTTTGAATGTTAATTATCAGCAGGTATCTGCCTAATCCTGCTCTACATGCATTTGTTGGTGTTTTGCTGTGTACGTGAAAAATGTATCTGCAGAATTCTGTTGGATGTTTGTCCCAATGGGTAGAGCTATAATGACTGAGTGGACCCCATACTTCACTACCATACAGCACAATGGGCTGGATGACTCTGTCAAATATTTTAAGCAAAATTTTAATTGGAATTAGAAAATTATAAAATGTTCTCTTAATTGCATTTAGAGCTCTTTGAGCTTTTTCTTTTAGTGCATTCACTGCCATGTTGAAACTCCCTGATGCTGGTATAACTCATACTGTGTTCAATGATATGATTATTAATGGTAAACTGGTATTTATTCTCCTGACATCTAGGGCGTTTTTGAAAAATCATGACATTGTTTTACGCTGATGACTAACTAGAGACTTCACCTCTTTATCTAGGAGGGAGAGGCCAGGAGCAGCACAATGATCCAACTGTACAGCAAGTTCATTTATATATACATTAAATAAAGTCGGGCTTAAGTTGCAGCCCTGACGAACACCTCTTTTCTGGGTGAAGGATTCAGTTTGTTTGTCTACAATTTTTCTCTCTCTCTCTCTCTCTGACTTTGACACACAAACATAAACACACACCGAAATCAAACTCACACCTCATAATTGCCATCATGTGAGTCCTAGAGGATAAAGGGCACGAGTTGTTGTTGTTGTTTAAGGTGTGAATCACAGTTCTGTGTATACTGTGTGTGTGTGATACCTGGGTAGACAGTCTGGTCCTTCCTGTCCCTGACTTACCTGGGCAGGTCACAACTTAGCACCGACCAATCAAACGCTCATTCTTACTGAGTCATGTGCCGTTCATGTGACAGACCTGCCTGAGGAAAACAAAACGTGTCTTCTCCTACGTCTCCTGGTCATGTGGAAATGATCTTAACTGTTCAATTAGGGTTATATTATGGCTGATACTCTAATAAACTAGATGTGATTTCATAAGGTGAAAGGTTTATTCATTGTCTTAATTATTGTGTGGACAAGGCATGATGGGTAAGGAGTTAATGCAAACCTACCTTGTGATACATTGAGGAAAATGTAACTGTTATTAAGGGAAAATTCACTGTATATAAATAGTATAGGTGCTTCTCAGATGTGACGATTTGCAGCTTTTCTTTGTCTGATGTGATTATAAACTTTAAGTTTTAGACTACTGGTTGAAAAAAAAAACAAGCAACTTGAAGACATCACTTTAGGGCAGATAATCAGCAGATTAGTTGATAATGAAATTGCTGTTCTACAGGTGGAATTATTCTTATTGGTTAAAAAAAGAAGCTGAGACAAAGAACCACAGCTTTCATGGCTAAATGCCATTTGCCTGCAAGTTCGTCTGTCTTTCTTTTAGACTTCTTACAAACACTGGAGCGGGACATGGTGGTTATTGCAAAGATATTTAAGGGTTTGTTACAAATTAGGGGAGCAAGGCAAGAAACAATTAAAATCCATCTCCACTAAAGCAGGAAGAAACTCAAGGCCTGGCTGCTAAACAAGGTTGAATTAGTAGAGTCATGTATGTTCAAAATAAAAGGGAGAGCTTTAGAGTTGTTAAAATGTGTGGGTTATGCTACATGCTTCTGAAAACAACTTATTTCTTATCTCCACCCTGTGAGGAGTATTTGTGACATAGTTCAAAACACAAAACCTGAATATTCAATTGTTACATGTGTTTTGCCTACATAAAGATATGTTTTCACATTTTTAGAGTAAAACTTTCACAAGTGTAGTATTTTGCCCGTTTATCATCACATAAATCTACTCTGCTACATCTCTGTCTAGTTATCTTGTAATCTGTCTTGTCTCTCTTATTTTTGCTCCTATTGCAACATTTGCATTCCAGTTTTATTGATTGTTGCTGAACAATAAATTGATTTGCAAATTGATTATGACCATGTCCCTGATTTTACAGGATGATGCAGCGGCAGGTTTCTAGAGAGGTGGTTGATGGAGGATCAGTACACGTCTGGCTGGACCTGACAAGTAAGAAGCAAACCCTTCTCATAGTTTGTGGTCTTTTTGCTGAAATGGGTCAATTTCATTGCATTGAATAACTGTCATTTCAATGCGTGGCAAACAACTCCTTGGTGCAATTTAAAGTATTATTTATAGTAATATTAGTAATATTCTAGTATGGGTTTTGTTTGATTTCTTGCCGGAAATCATATTATACTATTAGCATATTTTGGAAATATCAAACATACTGTTTCATTAAATTGTGAGCATTAACGTGTACTGTGCATGTACTAAAATATACAAAAAATATACAGAATCCCAGTGGAAATATTGTCATTAACATAACACACTACATCATCTACTGTGAATCTGAGAGGCTGAAGTTGTTAATTTTTGCTGTTTATGTTTTGTGTAGATCGACAAATTGCCTTTATGCTGCAGAAGAAACTACATGAGGCCTTTCAGGTATAAACAGATTTGTTTTCTGCTGTTTGTTTTGTCAACTGGAGCCTTGTGCAAATATTCAGATGGGAGATACAAGCAGAAATCATTCAACACATCCTGAAAACACAAACCCGTCCGTCAACATACAAGTCGTTACAGTATAAACTGACACATGTGCTGTGTACAGGAGACCAAAAACACTCCAACGTAACATAACATACTTGGCTGAGTGTCCTTGCTTTAGGGCAGCATTATATTTCCCATAGATATTGCATATTGATTTGGCACTTTCTACTATTATGCATTACACAAAACCAAAAAAAAACTTCAATAACAAATTTAGTTGGTTTTTAATTACAGCTTTGTAATCACATCATGATTACGCTAAAAGTTGATAAAAAATAATACTGAATCATCGCCTAGCCCTAATATATAATAAGTTACAATCTGCCATGACACACTAAATATGTTTGACCAGTATTGTTAAAATTGTTAAGATAGTCTCTCTGTCCTCTATTCGCAGGCTTTTGTGGAGAATAAGTTGGGCAGTATGTCGTACCTGGTCGACCTGCCAATAAAGGTAAAATCACAGTTTATGGCATAATAAAAGAATAAATAAGAGTGTAATAACAACATAGAAATGTTTGTATTGCAATCTTAAAAGGGACACTACTTTACAAACAAGTTGACAATACATAAATGCTGTATGTGTAGCTTTAATTGTTAGTGTGTTTCTGCTGATGCTACATGCCGTTTAATAAAGTTCATTTTAATCCTTTGTTGCAGTTTGAAGAGCCCATCTACGGCAGCCAAAACACAGACTTCACTACGTTTGTGACACCCGGAGCTGTGCTCAGGTCAGTGTGATGTAGCGGTTGGACAGCTGCTATCGATCAATACAGTAGCTACCAGAATTAGAGTTGAACAAAAGTTTTTATTGATTTTTCACCCTCCTTTTGTTAATTCATGTACAGTTTGTTTTTAAGAGGAAATGTTTGAGATTGTATTACAACACATGCTAATGGTAAATAGTCAGCGGTGGAATGTAAATAGGCAAGTGCAATTTTGAGGTACTCGTATTTTCTTGAGTATTTCCATTTTATGCTACTATGTACTTCTACTCTACTACATTTCAGAGGGAAATATTGTACTTTTTACTCCACTACATTTGACAGCTTAAATTACTAGTTACTTTGCAAATTAAAGGTTCTGCACACCTCTAGTCAGGTGCAAGTTGGGTGGAGCTGTGCTGGGAATAATGTGATGTCACCGAATTCTGTGCACTAAGAATGATAACTGAGTAAATTGCACCTCCCAAACAGGTACAACAAAATCAACATCAAGTGCGTGGGAGCTGTCAATCAAGCTCAGCACTAATTAGACGACATAAGTGAAACCACAACACAGAGAGACAGAGAAACGCTAAGGTTATGGCACAGGCCGTAACAGGACTATGGGTGTGCAGAGCCTTTAAGATCATACATACAAACGATACGATAGCTTAATAAAATATGATGCATCACTGTTTATTAAATTACCAAACAGTATAATAAGTAGTGGCATTAGCTCCATGCATCAATCAGTAATATATAAAATAATAACACTGACAGGGTCCATTGTGCATAATGCACACTTTTGATAATGTATGTACATTTTTCTGATACTTTTACTAAAGTAATATTTTTAATGCAGGACTATACTTGTAACAGAGTATTTTTACAATGAGGTATTACTACTTTTAAGTAAAGCATCTAAATACTTGTGATTATCAGGTGTCTTTGCTCAGTAACCCTGGGGAATTGAACCAGCAATCCTTTCTAGGAAAGCAGTCTTCTTTAGGTACACGACAACCTGCCATTTAACATCCAGTATTTTCTCCTCTCTTGCCCTCCAGTATCACCTTCTACCTGGCCGTGGGTCTAACAGCACTCTCCTTTGTCCTGGAGAGGAAGGAGGGGCTTTTGGACAGATGCTGGGTCGCAGGTCAAAGTTCACACTGCTCCTACAGTGCCACACAAAAGCTGCGTCCCATTTCCATTACTACTACTGTACATATTAATTCTATGCAGGTTTTGAGGTTGTAATGCGTCCACACTGTTAAGAGTGAGAAAATTAAGTATACTCAAGGAATCCAGTATGCATATTAAAACACACTTTTTCCTACACTACAGTGTAAAAAGGAAATGGGGGAGCTTCTCAGCTGCCAAAAAATCTAAATAACAGTGGATATGAGTGAAACAGCTACAGGAATATGTTCGAAAACAAACCGAAAAAAGTATTAAATCTTTGAAAAAACATTAAGCTTTCATTCTATTTGACTGGCAGTAGCATTTCGAAGCAGTTTGACGTGTATTTTACTTTATCAGATTATTTCCCTTTTAATTTGTCTTGCGTCCCAAGACGTACACTGTTTCACATAAAACAACAAAACAAATACCGAACATATTACATCAGACATTACGAAGAAGTGGCTGCTCCCTTTTACATTCAGTGCTCGGTTTACAAAGGTACACTGAGGCCTACTTAGAACCCAAACTCTGATTTGACAGAGGAACAAAAGAGTTCCAGTCTTTTCAGTCGAGAACGCTAAATCTTCTGTTTGATGGCAAAGCTGATATTCTTCAAATAAAATATGCGAGGGGTCTGATGTAATATTACCAGCCAGAGACAACATCCTTTTAGTGTTCGCAGTTTGAAAACTTGACTCAAGCGTTTGACCCACAATCTTTGCGCAGATACGTAGCGGGCCTGCCAGTCTAGTTTTTAGCTGAACAGAGAGACTCTACTGTGCACTGATTCCACACTGCATAACTGGAAAAACAATAACAGGATCTGTTTGTTTGCTCCCAGTGACCTCAGTCTCCTAAGAAAGTAAATGTGTTGTTGTACCTTGCTACGGATATAATCTACGTGCACGCCAAGATAAAGCAGCGTCCACATAGATGCCTAAATATTTGTAGGAGGAAACGTGTTAAATCTGTGTGTTATGGACGGTAACATATATACATACTAAACATGTGACACAGTAGTGAGTAGTATGGCTAGTAAATACGAACCATGATCTTTTAGTTATATCAAGCCCGAAATAAATACTTATGTCACTTATTCCTGTTCAAATGCACATTTTAGCTATATAAACGATGACATCTTTACTGAATATTTAAGATTATAGAGTAGATATCCTCTAAAAGTGCATATTTTATGACACTATTCAGGTTGTTTTGGAAGTTTGTTGGACCTTTTTTTGAGAGATAATGCATAAGATATTTGCTCTGAATCTGTAGATTCATTTCTATCGTTCAACTGTAGACAACAAAGCGTTTGTGGTAGACTTTATTTAATATTGTCTTGAATCTGAAAAATGTGCATCATTTAAGTGTAATTTGTGATATGACCAGTAGGGGGAGTAATATTATCAGAGCAGAATGTGAAGATGATGTTTACCAGCAAACAGACACACTGAGGGAGTTGTTTTGTTTTTGTACTCATTAAGAATTACTGATTTTATAGCTTCAAAAGGATTAATAACTTAACAGGAAGCTGTAAACTGTATTTTTATTATTTAAGTTCTTTGTTGAAGCCATTTAGATTCAGATTCTTGAATTGTTACGATGCTGGCAAACAGGGAACAGAAAAGGACCCACATGCAGACAGAGGAGGCAGCACGATGATTTAAGTGATTTAATAGAGCTTACTGGCAGGTACAGGTAGGCAGATCAGCAGTCAGGCAGCTATAAGTTCAAACATCAGAGAAACCAAAACCAACACAGCAGCTGGGACGAACTGACAAAAACAAAGGAAGGACACAGACTTGTGAGGGAGACAACGAGATACAGGTGAAACCAATGACACAGGTGAAAACACTCGAAGCAATCAATGACAGGAAGCAAAACTACCAGACAAAAGAGGGAGGGAGAATGTTACAAAATAAAACAAGAACAAAAACCCCAAAACCATGACTTGAATGAACCTGGGTTAGTGATGATTTACTTCTGATATCTTAAGAGATTTTGGACAGAGCTTATAACTGAATAATAATGTATTATTTCTCTCTCTGTGTGTCTTTGTCTCTCCACCAGGTGTGAGCTCTCTGGAGACGATGCTGGCTCACCTCTTCTCTCAGCTGTTTGTCATCAGCGTTCAGATCATCCTGCTGCTCCTCTTCATACTGCTCGTCTTCAAGGTTCGTCCTCCTGTCGCGGGCAATAAAACAGACAGCTACACTGACAAACACACACTCTCTTTAGATAAGACGGACTTTATTAATTGGGGAATGGGTGTTTGCAGGAGTAAATAAGTAATAAATAAGATCTGCAGCAGAATAAGTAATAAAAACAACTGATAAATGAAATAAAGGCCTAAAGAAATGTTTGATTGTATAAACAAAGCTGACTGTTTTTATAACCTGAAGATTTATAACCATTTATGCTCATTCACCTCTCTGTTTGTTTCTCTAATCGTTTGCTCTTCATTGTAATGCCAATACCTGACCACAGTGTCAATCCTACTGAGACAACAACACTGTCAGTTAATGTTAAAAAGAGGCTGAAGTCTTGAAGTAGACACACATGATAATATTTCCTGTACTATTTAACTACCAAAGTTGCTGTTTAAGCCAGTTTCCTGAGTCTGGAAGGCTCATTAAAAGAGCCTTAAAGGTCGCTGCATTTCTAACATGATTTGGTTTGTGGGGAGTTTGACATGCTGAAGGTTCTGGCGGGTCTATTGCCTTGCTCATTTACATTTTTACTACATCGTCAAAAATCTGACTTTACCTACTGTACATTAGAACCATAATTATGTTAATAATAATTGATTTTAACCATCAAACAGACCTTTTATTTTCCAAGATCATGTTGTATCATTCATTTCTTTTCTGTAAAATGTACATGTGACAGTGTACAGAAGAGGAAATAAATCTTCTTGTGTGAGTCCAGAGCAGACTATGAAGGTCAGCAAGGTCAGGTTTACTGTGGGAGCAAACAACTAGTGGGAACACGGGCATTCTGTTCATCATTGATTGTCAATAAGCATGTGTATGAAATCAATAGAGGGAAAAGGCACTCAGACAAGCGAGGATAGATATCATTTGTGTGTGTGTGCGTGTGCTTTGCAGGCACATGCTTTTATGGGTGTGTGCTCTCGTCTCTTTCTGTCTGTGTGTGTGTGTGTGTGAGCATTCGTGTGTGTTAATTAAGGTGATGAAGTCCAAAGAGACCACCACTGCATAAATCACTTTCTGCATTGGCCATTTCCAGGGATCACTGTGGGATCGCCACAGAAACAGCCCTTGATTGCTGTGGCAACCGAGTAGTCATGTGGCCTCTCGGTGCAGGTCTATTTTTGCACGTTGTCAGGGGAGACAGATAGTGTCTTCACACACTGACGACAAGTGCACCAACACACACACCAGGACTCTTACAAATGCCTGCAGATTCTACTCAAGTCAAGAGAGTTATCACCTTGAACCTTCTGAGCTGAGACTTCTTTCCTCTGTTTTTATTTGATTTTGAATAGTTTCACGTCTCGTGCAGCGCCTCTGCTCTGTTTACACTCCCCTCTCTGTGTGATTTACAACCAGATTTAATCAGCAGTGACATTTCTTTTCATTTCTTGTAGTATTTTTGGCTGACGATCAGTGCAGAACATCAGAGAGTGTTTCTGTCTCTGTAGGTCTCCCCCTCGTTCCCTTTATCTCTTTCTTTATTCTGACCTTTTTTCTTTATCTTCTCATCTGTTCTCATGTTCCTTAAAGTGGAAATAGACAACGTTTTTGCTTTAACTTATCATTATGAAGTAAATATTGATTGCACAGTGTAATGGCTATAGAATAATGACACCATCCGTGAGTAGATTGGTTCCCTATAAGCCTCGCTATCACTATGCATTTCTGTCTGCCACCTGGCACGATTTTTCGCGGAAAAATGAATATGCACAGGCAAATTTGATGACACATTACTTATATCTGCATATGCTATATTTTAGTTGCATTGTATACTACCTGAATAAACTGGTCTTTTGATTTCTAGAGGGCTTCTCTTCCCATTAGCTACGGTTGCTAACCCAGTTCATTTTACTCAATACATACAAAAAAATTTCTATCTGCTTTCATGTCTCCATTATAGACTAAATGAATGAACAAAGTCACGCTTTTTCTCCTAATGTTTTCTTCTAACGTTACTCCCCCCTCCACCACGCCAACCCTTGCTGTAGTTACGTGTTTGTGGGAAGCAATAATGTTGCTTCCCACAAACAAGAACCAGAAATATCATCCTTTATATTCCATGCATACTTCTTCCTTGTTAAAACCTGGCGCCTACATTTCCCACAATGCAACTCAGCTGCCAACAGTTCAGTTGGGAATTCAGGTGCTAGTAGCAGCTAATGTAGCCTGGAGCCGCTAACCTCAAGCAGAGATGAGGGGTCGGCTACAGAGGTCTGGTAAGCTCCCTTCTTTCTTTAAACTCCACACCCCAGATTATTTACATTTTCGAACTTGTCGTCTTCAGCCCATATCGATGCTGACTCACATGACATCACTTGAGGCGCTTTATCAGACTTCATACAGCACCCTCTGGAGATACTAAAGACTTTACACAACAGTTTTTCCACATATGCAGTAGAACTCCCCAAGACCTGTAAACAGACTTTGTTGTGTAAAATCAGTGGAGTTCCCCCTTAAGAATCAAATGTGAGCGTTTTGCATTCTGCATTAATTTCCAATTTTGAGAACGCGCACACACAACGAGGTGCCGACCTGTGTGAGCTTCAATTCAACTCCATCAAAATTAACAGTAACATGTCGTACAACTATTCTATTTTTCTTTATGTTTTCATCTCTCTTGCCTTCATCAGGGTGGTATCTGAGGCATACGTAGATCACCAAGTGATAACATTACCATTATCTTTTTAAAATATTTTTTACAAACACAATATTAATAATACGTATATATTTAAAGGAGGAACATGTTAAAGGAGCAGTGTGTAACATTGAGGAGGAGCTATTGGCAGAAATATAATATAATATTCATAAGTATGTTAGTATGTTAGTTTATAATCACCTGGAAAATAAGAATTGTTGTGTTTTCATAACCTTAGAATAAGCCCTTTATATCTACAAAGGGAGCGGGTCCTCTTCCACGGAGTCTGTCATGTTGCACTGCCATCTTTCTACAGTAGCCCAGAACAGACAAACCAAACACTGTCCTTTCACGTTTTCCGCGAGTTTCGTGGCCGCCGTAGTTTCTCCTACATGCTTGGATGATGCGAGCGTTATTCACTTGGTTGAAGTCTGCAACTTCACCACTAGATATCACTAAATCCTACACACTGGTCCTTTAAAGTCAAGCATAGACTGACTTTGAAATAAAATACATAAAATGAGTTATTCATAAATTGTAGAGTGCAGAATTTGCTGCATGAAAAATGGAGATATGCCCTTTTCACCCATGAATGGATTAAGAGGAAAGATTGTATTTGCTAAAGAATATTCTAAAAAGTTGGTTGTAATTTTGTATGTTTTGTATTTATGATCATTTATATTTTGTGCATGTAAAAATAATGTATATGACTCTGCAAATGCCTTTAACTCTCCTTATCTCACTCTTTTTAACCATTTTATTCCACTTTTACGTCCACTGCAGCTTTGTGGGTGAAACAGGCTAAACTTGACTAACTTGCCTTTGCCTGTTATGCTTTCTCACTCTTCTACGCCCATCTTTCTCTTTCTGCAGATACCTAATGAAGGCTCCTTGGTGCTGGTCATAATTCTGATCGTGCTGCAGGGCATCACCGGCATCTCGTTTGGCCTCGTCATCTCAGCCGCAATCGACGACGAGCAGAGTGCCAACCAGGCCTCCCTGGGCATCTTCTACCCCAACCTCATAATCAGCGGTAGGCGTTGTGGTAACCAGTGTAGAGTTTGACCATTAAAATGTTCATCCTTCAGTGAAACCAGCAGCTCATGCAGCCTATTCTCTCCGAAAGTTATAAAGAAATCTGCGTGAATATAAAAGGTACAGTAGGTGTCTGATTGCTGCACCATTATTTAAGCAGGAAAGTTGATTATAAATACTTTGATGTTGTGAACTGAGTGTAAGCATGTGTGTAGGTAGGTGTAGATGAATATTTGTTTGCGTTCAAAACTTTAGAGGCTTCAGGAGGACCTGTGGGTCTAACGATTAAGCAAAGTTAAGACGTTTTTTTAACTTTGGCTTGTGTTGCTGATACACAGAGGTCTTACACAGATTACCTTACAGTGCCTAACTTATTGGTTGTATATGTTTTGTAATGAAGGCAAAGTTTCTTTAATTTCAGCTTCTTTGTCTCTGTCTCAAATCGGGACGGATGATAACTGAATATTATCATATGAAATGATTTGTGATTCTTTATTGGGATCCCTATTAGTTTCCACAAAGAGGTGGTAGTCTTCCTCAGGTCCACACACAAAAACAAACAACTATTAAAAATCAGAGTATCAAAGAAACAAGAAAGGTAGAATAAGTCAAACATAAAGATCGGAGAATAAGTTTTAATAAAAATCTAAAAGTTCCAAACAGCAATAACTAAAGCAAAAATAACATCTTTGTGAGATTCACAGATTTTTGTTTCAGTGACTTTTTTTGAGGAAAATTAACTTTTGATTTGTCTTATGTTGGTGGAAGGTATATTTCCAGGCAGAAGAAGCTCTACCGAGAACACTTTTCATTATTTTGTGGACACAACCATGACATGTGCTTATACTTGACTTGACATCTGTTATACTTATGATAATGATAGGATTATTTTGTGTTTTACAAAATGTTGTTGCCCAAATGAATGATTCCAAGCAAATTACTCAAGAAACTGACAAAAGGAGTTGTTTTTCATTTTGTTTTACACTTCTGAACAGTTTTGTCTCATCACATTTTGCATTACAGTGGAACACAGTTTGTGGCAATGAGGATCAGTTTAACTATTTTCTATGTTATCATGCATGCATGCATTTGCCATATCAGGATATATATCAATATCAGAAAAATGTTCTTATTGATCTCCTCACTTGTAGTAGTAGCTGTATGCTTCCAGAGTGGACACTGATTGTAGCTATAAGGCTGTATGTATTGCAGGTTGAGTACAAAACAATGCCAATGAGATTGTGGACTGCTTCAGGTGGTAGAGCGGGTCGTCCAATAATCAAAGGGTTGGTTCGCTCGATCCCCGGCCTCACATTTTAAAGTGTCCTTTAGCAAAACACTGAACCCCAAATTACTTCCACCACCATCGATTACCATTTTACTGACACTGTGACGTGCCCTCTGTTGGTTGTTTTACACTTGAAAACTTTATTTATTTATATTTCACCGCTGTGTGTAAAAACATCAGCGTCACTTCTTCCAACAATCATACCATAAGTTCTGAACCTCAGCTTTTAAGTAAGAAGTCCCTTAAAGTGCACATCTACAATTCCATGGCAACCAGGCAAACTCCATCTGCCGATGAAAATCATGTGACATGATTGAATTCCCTAGCTACTAAATGGACCTTGTGGTGAGATTATTTTCTCAACTGCTGTTTCCAGGCAGTTGTTTTTTAAGTATCAAAAGATTGAACTTTGAACCTCCATATCTTGTTTTTTTTTTTTTTTTTGCCACTTCCTCACTTCCTCGCCTGCTTTGGATGAAACATTACAACAGGATAAAAACAAGAGAAACCAGATGCTTTATGGGGTTCATTATTAGGACAGAACATCCAGATACAAACAGTATTTTAACAGCAGGTGTAAATTACATCTTACACAGTATCCTCTCTGTACTGGACTGTAGGTATCATCTGGCCTGTGGAGTGTATCCCGTATCCTCTCCGCTACATCAGCCTGGCTCTTCCTCAGACCTACGCCTCAGAAGCCCTTCGCTGTATCATGTACAGAGGTAATGTACGCGCACATGTTACACAACACTCATCAGTTTCATAATGTTACAAGCTGCTGTAGCTTGTCTGGTGTGTAGTTAGCGTGTGTTAGGGTCAGTTGCATGCACACGGCTCAGATTGTTATATACCACATAGTCGTCGTCTAAATCATTAATCAGCTCTGGATCCTGTGTACCTCAACTTCCTGGAATGTAAGATATCATGGTTTTGCTCTGCCTCCCAATCTTTCTCCTTCTCTTGACGTCATCGTCTCTGCAACAATAAGACCTGATGACAGCCCTAGCTCCCTCCATGTTACACGATACACGCCAAGCACAGGAAGTCAGAGGAGCCATTTCCTGTTTGAAAACCTTATCGTGCAGTGGAAGAGGAGACACAGGCAGAAGTCGACAGTGTCAGAATTCAATTTGGGGGATGAACTGAAACTTTTTTTTTTCTTTGCAATTGCATCTTGCCACATTCATTGATTGGGTTCACTTGAACCTTAGTCTCCCACCCTATATGTTCATGTTTTGCTTCATGTATGCATGTGAGACATATTAGCTGGGAGGGTTTTTGGACCGAGCCAGGCTAGCTGTTTCCCTTTGTTTCCAGTCTCTATGCTAAGCTACAGTAAACTAACTTATTTTCCAAAGTGCTGCTTTAAGACTGTATTTTATTTGACCAAAGTTCTTGTATGTCTGCTTGTGTTTAGACACAATTTAACAAGCACCAATAGCCAACTGTTTCCAACGGTGGCCCTAAAAGCTCAACGTACTGCACCTTAAGAAAACACAAGCAAATTAAGGAAACTTCACCAATTTGACAACACATGCAAAGCATTTAGAAAACAAGCTGCAAATACAGAAAACACAACCAAATATACAAATGCGCTGCAAGTAGCACAGACAACAACAGAAACTGTTTCCAGAGGACACTAAAAAGTGGGGGACATGCTTGTTGTTGCCATGGTTTGTGTCTCAGGAAGTTATTGACGTTGGCTATCCATAAGTGGTGTTGGAAAAAGAGCTTTTCGGTGGGACAACAAGTGTGTCCCAGCTGTGTTCGGGTGTGTTCATCAATTTTTAGTGTTTTTCTTAAGTTGCAGTGTGTTGAACTCTCGAGGCCACCATTGTTTACACACTGGGCTGACTCCTGACATACAGTACAATAGCTGCGTTTCATTAGTAGTTCCACTTCCCCTCATCCACTTCTCCTCATTCACTTCCCCTCAGTCCTTCGTATTGCGTAACAGCATACATCGCACGGAGGCCACTTGGAGAGCAGAGGGAAAGTGGGCAGGGGATTTAAATGGAATGCACTTGCCCTTGTAGTCAGCCAGTTATGTGTGCAGTGCTTTATGCCTTGCAGGTACTTTACAATAACTACCGATGCCTTTTCAATGAGGCAAAGGCATTTCCTTTGGACGACTGCATTACGTCGGCATTTGGTTAGTAGGCTTGCAATTTCAGAAATGTCTCTTGTGAGCTTAGAAAAGCTGCATAAATTCTGTAGCCTACAATACTGGGAATAAGTAGTTATACTGGGAAAAACTACATAGCTTGTTGACGTCAAAGCAGAAATGACGAGAAACTGATCTGCAACGCTGAGTGACCATCGTTGACTTCCCTCAGCCATCGAAGGGTCGATCACACGAAATTCACTTGAGTTTTCCAGAGAAATAGAATGACACTTGTCATGGCGGCAGGGATTTCCCATGAGGGCAAATGCAGAGGGGAAGTCAACGAGGGCATGTTAAACAGCTAACAAAACGCGTCCACCTTTGGCCTCCTATATGTAAATAGTGAATATAAACACAAATCTTTCCAACAGGTTGGGGTCTGTCTCGGATGATGGTGTGGCGAGGCTTCGCGGTCACCATGGGCTGGAACACTTTCTTCCTCATCCTGGCCACGATCATCTTAAAGCTGAGGACGTGACAGCCTCACCCCAGAGAACCTCCTTCAGTGTGGGGACAGAGCTGTCAGGTGAAGCCCAGGAGCCAACGAATCACCTGGGGGCCTCCTGTCTGTGGACGGACTTGGGGCAGCAGAGAGCAGGAGGAGAGAGGGGTCACTGTGGTTTAATATGACTGATGGGTTGATCATCATTCTTCTTTCTCCAAATTATCTGTCACACACACACACACACACACAGAGTCAGCTGCCTGATCCTGCAACAGTTGTTTTGGCCTGGTCAAGCGTGAAAATTCAAAATGCTGCACATAGAAGTACACAAGACAGAATATGCATGTGCACAATATGAGAATATTTGTTTATTAATGAAATGAGGATAGTGTGTAGTCTTGTACTTTGTTTCACTTAATGTGCAGCTTGTTGAAACTTTTCACGCCCAGAATGGTCCATGTACCAACTCAGGGTCTTTTTTTTTTTTTTATTATTATTTGTTTGCCCTTGGTCTTAATGCTAATAGAGAGATTTGGTGGTGACTATAACTGTAGGACAACGGTTATGTCCGTACAGTACTTGTTCTCTACCATTAAATTGAGAAATTGTATGTAACTTTTAAAATTATGAAATTGTCAGAAAAGGAGTCAGAACAACAAGACAATTCTGGTTGCTTTACAAGCAGAGGAGAGGATTGTTGTTGCATTATGTCGTGGGAACCCAGAATAGGTTTTAAAGTGCTGATCGCTTCATATTGTTCAGGAAATTCTCACCCATTCAGGCTTCCCACAGCAACAGTATCTTCTACAGGTGCTTGTTTGTTATGCCTGCAGATTTACGTTCTATCTGGTGTGTGACAGGAAGTGGTAACTGTGTCTCATCTTGGTGCTCAGCTGTAAACCATCGCCTAGACGTGCATCGTCATTGTTGTCAGTTCAGGTTGATGGTGTCCTCCATAACTTGTGTTTTGTGCCTGCATCTCCGGTGGGAGAAAGAAGTGCGGTTAGATGTTGATTATGGGAAAATATTGGTACTCCTTTGTTTGTTTGTTTTTTGTTTTTTTATTACTCTCCACTTTGCTGGACAGAGTGGAGGCTGTTTGGTACTGCTCATACTTTATCCTTTGTTTATGAATCTTCCACCAACAATAACACAGAATAAAAGCACACAGGAGTAATGCTGTTTTGGATTCAACATGTCATGGAGATGTGCCTTTAGGGTGCTGTGGTGTCTGCACTATGGGGGGAAAAAGGGAAGACAAATCCAAGCAAAATCCAGAAATGAGGAATAACTATGAAATCTAGATCACCATGTAGTTGGATTGTAGTTCAGAGTCAGTTCACTGTCAGTGCAGAACCAGTGGGAAGCAAAGGAAAGAGTTTGAGTCAAAAAGCTTGATTTTCCTTCCTTTCTGTGTACAAATAATCAGTATTGAAGACAGCTACATACTTTGACTTTGTATTATTGGATATTTTAAGATACAACACAAGCACATTATTTTGTTTTTAAAACAGAAAGCCAGTCTTTACATTGTGGGATATTTTTCCAGTTATAAGTGAGATTTAAAAAATATATACATTTTGTATAAAAAAAAAAAATGAAACATGTTAAAATAATGGATGAAAGGATAGGGGGGAAAAAAGTAACCAAATTATTAGGAGAAGATACTCTGTTAATAAACGATATCCAGTTAATTTCTTTGCATTTTACTAATCTCTATGAAGACAGGACATATTGATCTATAAATCAATGAGCTCTCTGTCTTGACCACATGCATTCTGCCTTTAAAGGAATAGTTCCACAATTTTGGAAAGTACACATATTTGCTTTCTTGCCAGGAGTTAGATGAGGAGATCAATACCACTCAAGTCTGTACACTTAATATGAAGCTGCAGACAGTTAGCTTAGCTTAGCATAAAGTCTGGAAACAGGGGGAAACAGCTAGCCTGGCTCTGTCTTGAAGCACCTCTAAAACTCACTATTTTGTGTCCAGGTGCAGTGACTTCCTGGAGTCTTGTTGCGGAGAATCCCAGAAGTCAGTAGTCTCGACCAAGAAATAGTCGTCCCCCCCAATCTCAGTCCAGCATCACATGTTGTGCCAATGAAATGTTTACATTAATCTGGATGCATGCCTAATAAATCAGAGTATTTTTTAATAGCAGATGTTTTACCCAGTTCAGCTGTAGGACTAAACACATCATCCAGCATGTGTAGAAGATTAGAGGTGTTGAAGCCATTATGCTGTGTGTTGCAGTGCTGGTAATGCCAGTTATATTAATGTAATGAAAAATGTATGTGTCCATTAACAGGATAAATAATGAATCTTAATGACTGTAAATCCCCCTGATTGGTTTCCGTTGGATTACATCATGGTCTAATGATAAAGATGTGTGTACAGTATGTTGTGTATTAGATGTTGAATCTTTAGGAGAGAGTTCCCTGCACTATAAATCTGCTGTTGTTCTTGTTGCTCTGCTGTACATTCATCAATGTTCCTGTCGCACATTTTAAGGGACATTGTGTTCTTGTTTGGTAGGAATAGGGGAGAGGTAGCCTCTTGCTCTTATAGAAACAGCTTTCTATCATGTTCAGATGGCACAACACGCTCCTAAATTGACTCAACTGTGTTTTGCCAAACTGTGAGGATACATACTGTTGCTCTGTTTATATTCGTACCTTAACAGAAAGCTGATGATGAATCCCACATCCTGGTGGGATTACCTCTGTGCCTCACTCGACTCCCATCACACAATAATGTACCTTTTTATAAAATAAGTTTAAAATGGTCGGCAATCTCTGGTAAAATTGGTACCGCTTACGTGAAAGTATGGACATTATTCTGTTATATTGTGAGTACACTCTTTTACTTTGTTTGGACAATTTCTGGATAATTGGGATATTATTGCTAAAACTGTGTTAAATCTGTGTAAGATTGTCATATGGTGATTTTTGTTCTAAAGTGCTCTATATCCATTTTCGAGGAATAACCTTATGTTATTAACATTATGTTATTTAACATAACTATTAACTTTAAAATACTTGTGCTCCAGTTACCTATAAAACCAACTATCCATTATGTAAAAGCAAGCATCTTGGAGCAAATCTCCTCATGTAAAGAGCATTTTATAAGATTTTCATGAACTGCAATTATAGTACTGAAGACACTATTTCAAATATGCTGATTACATATTAAAATATTCCACTCCTGCTCCTATAATGCTAAAAAGCAGAGTCTCATAAACGACTGAAGATGCCCTCTCTGTGTGAGTTATGTCTGTGTTGCTTTGTCTGTGGTTTGAAGTGCAAGGGACTCATGGAAAAAGGCGTTGTCACATGTATCTGTGCACCAATCGGACTTTTAGAAATATCTGGATGGAAAGCTAGCCCAGGCAATATAAGCAATCAAATCTGATCCAACCACAGCCACACAGTCCTCCAAAGCAGATTATCTGAGTTTTTTTTCTCTTAATAAATAATAACTATGGATGTTTTTCCAATCGTTTGGGACTTTAAGTCTAAAATGGCAATTAATTAAGCAATTAAAATCTGAATACTTACTATGTCCTTCTTTAATATTTTCTTCCACTATGACCTTATTCAGATTAAGGTAATCAAAACTGTATATTTAGCCACTTCTCAATCTGATTTTTTACTTTATCTGGTTAATATTTGAATATTACAGTTCACGTAAACATGCTGTATGTAATAATGTTATGAAAGTTTGTGTTGCCAGGAATTCCACTCTGCTCCAAACTTCAGTCGACTACCTCCGCTGTCTCTCCCCAAAGGACATGTAAAACATTTACACTCCTGTGTTGTGACATGTGTGCACTGTGATGGCAGACATGCTTCGATGAAGTTCTGTTCATGTATTTTGAAACAATAAAGTTTGTTGAGAAATCCTCCCTTTGTCTCATTGTTATGCATTTCAGAGCCGTGCCAGATTTTACTCAATACCAAAAGTACAAAATCCCCCACAATTCCTGTGGTTACAAAAACACCCGCAGGCCATGGATGACAGATTTATTCAATGACATCATGCCTGCTTGCATCACTGTGTTGCTTGTTACCATGGTGATGATGATGACCCCACTACCTTCAGTAGAAATCTAGCTCTTCACCTCACTGGTTGACTGTTTGAACTTGTGTGTATGTATAGAATGCATTTGTGAGGCGGTAAAATTGTGTCTGTAAATTGAAATCAAATAGCAAACCTTTGGCACTGCAATCAAAACATATTTCATCAAAAGCAAAAAATTGTTTTGAGATCAAATACTATATCTAACTGGAGCAAAATTTTATTTGCTAAAAGTTAAATTATTTGAATTTCATGGCAAAAGTTTTGAGGTCAAATATAAAGAGATTGAAATGAACCTTTTGCAGTACAAAGAAAAACATTTACTTACAACATTTTTTGGCCAATTTAAGACAACATGGACAAGAAGTCCTTAATGTGACATGACATCTGCATATCCATGACAACTGAGACTGTATTTGTCAAATGTTCTTTCCAAGGTCACATGAACTTTGAAACTCAACATTGTTTTTCTTTTTCATGCATGTTCCCCATTTTAGGTTCCTAAACTATTTTAGGCTTGCTGTCAAGTTCATTGTATTTGACTGCACTTTAAAGGACAAGGCTGGCATTGTTGTTTTTGTCAACAAATCTCATGAGAAGACCAAAACCAACCAAACACTGTGTCTGTGTCTCATTACTTTCTGACCCTGTCTTTGGCACTCACAGATTTATAGCTACATTTTCAAAAAGGCTCAGTATTTCCTAAAACAGCTGGGCACTGTAGTTTTAGCAAATGTTACTCAAACAGGAGTAAATAGTACATTTTAAGATGGGGATTCATACACATTTGGCACTCTAGGGAGTATTTACAACAGCAAGACACAAAAAATAAACCACAGTGCCCATGTTCATGTATTGAAGGAACATGTCGCCCAGTGGCTGTGGCTTATTGGGATTTTCATGGGATTTCCATGATTTGTTAGAAGAAAAAATATATGCAGTACATACGTGTGTGTGTATATATATATATATATATGTATAACATATATAAAAATAAAAAAATAATCAGCCTTAACCTGTAAAGACACAATATTACCCCAAAGGTTGTTTGAATTCTTGAATATCTGTGCAGAGTCGTGGTGTGTGTGCTGGAGTCAGTGCATGAACACGCACATACATGCTCTTACAGTAAGTGTCTCAGATGACTTCCCCTGGGGACGGCAAAGCTTGAAGAGATCACACATGGCTGGCTGGTTTCCAACAGGTATCTGAACTCCCTCCGGACTTGTTCTCCTAATGTGCACTCCCCACTATTAGCATTTCAATCAGGAAACTCTTCAAAAACAAGACACTCAGTTGTCGAGCTTGATTACGTTTCCTGGAGTCATCTGACCTGAAACGTGCACGTCAAGAGAAACTCTACAAGAAACAACCTATTTCCAACAAACAACGCATGCATGCGTGTCCTTGGGCTCATGTGAGTACAGTTACGGTTGTGTAAATCCCCAAGCAATTTTCTTTCGTGTGTGTTAACCGTTGATCATCTTCTGTATATTGTCATGCTGCTCAAAGTCTAACGTTTCATTAAAGCCATAGTACACCTCATAATGCAACCACTGGAAAATAGATAATGGCCTTACTGACAGGCTTTTATTAAAATGCTCATTTAGTTCAGTGTGAAATGAGAGTCTGGTTGTCTATCCACAGCCAATTACAGTGGTTGGTGAGCTTAGTGACGACACTCTATCTAATTACAGTCAGTGACTCTGTAATTACATGCAATGACACCCAAAGTCTCGTAGGACTATACTCTATGCTCCTGCAACTCAATCACAGTATGCACAGAATGTACAAAATGTTCCATTAAATTGTAATTATTAGAGTCAAAAGGCAAAATGATTAATCAAACATGGTTGAGGAGCATTCTAGGTAATTGATGAAACTGATCCAGATGTTGCAATGTTTTGTCAAACTTTAATTAAAGGAGAATTCCAGAAACATTAAACCCAATTTATAGCTGTCTACATCTGGTTTACATTTCCTCTAATCATTTTGCAGTACGTCATGTGATTATATTTACAAAATTTTCCAGTCTTTATTGTTGTTAAAAACATGCTGACCTTAGATTAAATTCAAACCTGGCTTCAAATGAACTGCTGTCCCAGCTAACAATAAAGGTTATGATGTTTTTCGGGGAACAACAAACAAACCCTGACCAAATGAACCAAATGAACGCTTTACATTTACTGTGATGGATTACATCAAACTTTAGAGGTTGTTTTGTGCACTGAACAGTTATTAGAGGCAACAAATGACGTCTTCCTCTGTTAAAGGAGGAAATGTCTACTTGCAAATACCAGCATTAAGAATGAAGAGAAGAAGAGCAACATGGATGATCCTCAGTACAAGCCTAAAAAACAGGATAAGATTAACTTTTTGATCCCATGCAGGGAACTTGAAGTGTCACAGAAGCAAACGTACAAGAGCAGACACACAGTAGACATGAGTAACTGTAAAAATGTCACATGAGTATTATCATTTAATGTACAATAAAGTATTGGTTTACAGTGGCTATGATATTATTGATTATAGGCTTTATCTGGGGATCTACACTGGTACTCACCTGTCCTGTATTTAATTTTTGCTCAGGACATTCATTCCTCTCTTGCTGAACATTTGCAGTTACATTTGGGCAATTTGGCACTAAATACCTTGCTCAAGGACATATAAACAGAGGCAGTTTTTTAAAGAAAGGATAATTGTTCATCATTCACTTTCCTTGCCAATATAAACTAGGATTTTAACCAGCACCTTGTCCATTTCCAGAGCTTCTTCTGTTACCTACTGGCTACAGCCGATGCCACTGCTGCATCTGCTTTGTGCTGCTCCTCAACTGCAGTCTATTATAGCTTAGCCACCTTTTTCAATTTGCCACTACATCACTATCATCATTACCGAGACAGCTCCCTAAAGGTCCAGCTGATGGTGTTTGATCTCTGTGTGACCAGCAGGATGCCAGATCTAAAATGTCATTATCACCGTACTGTAAAGGAGACTGAACTGCTGATGGTGACTGTCGGTGTGCATGTTTCCATCTGTTTAAATTATCTGAGGGATTTAGAGAAAACAGAGTTGATTCAATTTGTGAAATGTGGTGCAGAGTTTGCGAGTAACAAAGTAAAGCTGTGTTACCAGCTAAGAGGGAAGTTTTACCATATAGTCGCATGGTGCATGGGGTACATGGACAACACCACAGGATCAAATGCAAATGTGGTAAAAGGCAGAACTGCACTGGAGGCTTTAGGGTACAAGGTGGGACTCTGGTCAAAACCTCTAAATTTAACTGGGAATGCTAATTTCCTTATGGCTACATAGCTTGGTATTCTGATTTATTTGTTATGTTTATCACTTTGTACATTCCTACAACAAGACTAAGAGTCAGCCATGCTAGCTGCTCTGTGAGGCTGTACTGCACTGCACAGCGGTGTTAGCTAAATGCTAGCATTAGCATGCTAACATGCTCACAAAGACAATGCTAACATGCTGAGGTTTAGCAGTTATAATGTTTACCATATTCACCATCTTAGTTTAGCATATTAGAATGCTAACATTTGCTTATTAGCAATAAACACAAAGTGCAGCTGAGGCTGATGGGAATGTCATTTCATGGGTATTTAGTCAT